>NC_091063.1:167960518-168284971 GCF_000393655.2 Nicotiana sylvestris
TTAACCAGGAGAAGGTGTTAGGCATTCCCGAGTTCCGTGGTTCTAGCACGGTTGCTCAACTGTCATATTTGGCTTAATTATCTGATTTTATACAATTATGAACCTATGTGCAAATTTTAATTTTTAACCGCTTTTATCATTATCATTATTATTTAACAGAGATTTGCAACGTTGTGAAAACGTATCTCGAACCACGTCACATCAATGTACCCATGGTTATCGACACATTTCGACTCCGTTGAGAATTGAATTTGGGTCACATAAATGTGCACCCGGGTTTAAGAAAGTAAATTATTAAAGGCGCGCCTAAAGCGACTAACGCGTTGTTATTTTGGTCGAGGCCGTAAAATTCACTAAACGACCCGTCCTGAATTCTAAATATTTTATTTTACCCCTTTATTGAGGGCCCCGCAATTTATTCGTTTATTTGGCGAGGCCCATCTCATCTATTATTTGTTTTAAAGGGAAAATCCTAAAGTAACTATGATTTCTATTTTTTTGTTGATCTCTAGTAAAAAAAAAGGTCCTAATCGATTTGTTACGGGGTTGGTGCAGACTAATTGGTTATGATGTACCAAAGCCAAACATCGGGCTTCGAAACTGGCCATCCATATATCTCAGCCCAGGCCCAAGCGCATACAGTCATAAAACGGGACCTGGGCTGCTCGTTTATCTATCTGGAGACTACACCTCTTGGGGGAAAAGAAATGGTTAAGCCCACGTGACTAAGCCAAACACGGTAGTTCAAATTTGAGCAAATGACCAGTTAACAATTGTTCTAATGCATTATTTAAATGTTGTTGATCAGATTAACACCTTAATAGCTAAGGGAAACTTATCAAGTTTAATGGACAAATCCAACAGACGTGCACATTCTGATGTTTACTAACATTCTTGTACTAACTTGAAAATACTACTTCAAACTGATATACCGGTTGATGCTTAAGGTAATTAATCATATGAGGTTACGATTAACTAAGTGACTGATTGATATAACTACTACAAGCTTTAGCTTTAGGTGAAGGTGCATCAACCTATATTCATATTAACAACCATATTACCTATGATCAATTCAAATAGTTCGCTCAATTGGTGCAACCCAGTACAACTACCTTAACTACAGAAATTCATATTTCAGTCCACAAAATATAACTAACATCTACTGCACAATACACGAATCACAGAAAAACTTTCAGAATAACAGAACTATCGAACATACAAATCCCCAATTTAATGAGGAACACAAGTTCTCATACTACTTAACAGTATGTACCAGATGATAGCTAACACAGTCCAATTGCAGTTCAAATTATACAACAGCTCTGTTCGAATCTAGTTCATATGATTACAAAACTAATTTTGTTCCACACAATTGAACTAGAGTCTAAGTTCGAATCATAGACAACGAATCAATAAAAAAAACGACAGAAGACATTTGGTCAATTTCCATTGATTTTTATGTTTCAATCAAGTGAAGCTACAGTCAGAGTCTCGAGTCGTGTACCTGAAAAATGGAATTTTAATAGAGGCAAAGATCAGCAGCAGTAGTACAATAGCAGACCAAGAGACAATCAAACAGTAGCAGATGCACAGCCCAGGAACTTGAATCACAACCCAGAAAGAGTTTGAAACCAAACGAAGATGAGAACTTAACCACAAATCACTCGAATGTACCCAAATTTACTTGAGATTGAACTTCAAATGCCCTAGGACTTCACTGTTTCTGAATGCCTTTTAGCTCTCCCCCCCCCCTTCTCTCAGATTCTCCTATTTGTCTTAAGTGACTCCTTTTATAACTAAACACTCACCCTTCCCCCTCTCACCCTCTCAGATTTTCTGCCCATCATCTTCCCTTACAGCCCATTATCAAGTGCTTTGTCTCCCACTACATTTGTCTTTTCTTTATTTAAATTCAAATAGGTATGGGCGCCTATTTCTTAATCCTTTTTCTTTAAACCTTTCACCCACCATTATGTCTTGTTCCCCATTAGCACTAAACAATTGTATTAGTTTAATGGTATTTTAATACTTAGTGGACAGAACACTCAAACTACCCATTTCTTTCTGTTTTCAATTCCCAAATTACCCATGAAACCCCTTTATATTACTGCCCCTAATACAATCTATTCATCCGTATTAAAACCTTTTAACTCTAAAATCTGTTCAAACTAACAATAATTTAAAACTAAATCTGACTAACAGCTATAACCAATCCTCCTGACAACTAAATGACTAAGGTTGAGTTCCAATTGAAACCAATGAACTGAATTTAAATCACAACACGGAACTCAACAGAATCATTAAAACTGAAACTGAAAATTGAATCAAAATCAATCATGAATGCAGGGATTCTAAGTGTCCACAGATCAGCACACACAACAACCATTTGACGAACTTATTGGTCTACAAACAAGAACGAATTAATAGACGAAACTATTTATAACCTATGTTATTAATCGACATAACATAAACTGATGGAGAAAAGGGAAAATAACGGACAAAAGATGAATTACAATGAACCTAATTTAGGTAAACGAAGAATTGATTGTACTACTCAAACAAACATTGGAATATTTAATCTAACCAGAATCAGAAAAAGAAACAGAATATATATATATTGGATTAGCTTAACCTGAAAATCCTAAAGAAACGACTAATCACACAGACAAACAAACACATAGAAAAAAGGAAAAGAAGAAGTTAAGAAGAACTCACTATTCTTTTCTCGGATTTCAACCATATGCCCTTTCGAACTTGAGTTCCAGTTAGTATTATACGTCTATTTCATCAGAAATAGACTTATAATACTAACCAGACACCGTTCGACCTTGATAGCTTTGAAACAATCTCGAACTGTCGAGCCATAGATCCGCCATTCGATGAGTTTTTACTCGGATTCGAGCCAATCTGGTTAGGGATTAGCGACGAGGAGGTCAAGGGGATTATTGGGTGTGATTTTGGGGTTAAGTGGACAAGTTAGGGTTTGGGACAGGGTCTTCGATCGAAGATTCGAGAAGCTGGGGTATGATTCGAGGTTAATGGAGTATGGAATCGTGTTGAGGGTGGTTAGGAGGTTAAGGGGTGTTCTTTTTACGGCCATCAGAGCCGGCGCCGCCGGGTTCACGGTGAAGGGATAGGGTGGCGGCTATTAGGGTTCCGCGTCTCTGAAAGAGACGAGGTTTGGGAGAGAATGAGATGAGGGGCTTGGTTTGGGGGCGAGGTTCGTTTGTAGGCCTTATATACGTATGTGGGGAATGGATCCAAGCCGTTCGATCTGATGAGATCAACGGCCTAGATTGCTCATTTAAATGGAACGGTGTCGCTTCGTTTACCCTCGAGACCGGATCGGTCTCGGATGGGAACGGGTCGGGTGACGGAGGAGTTGATCTGGACCATTGATCAGCTGAGATCAACGGCCCAGATTGAGTGCTACTAAACGACGTCGTTTGGTTTTCCCCTGAGATGGACTGGATCGGGGCGGGTATTGGCTGTAGGGATTTGGGCTTGGCCAAATTGGCCCAACTGAATCTTCCTCTTCTTATTTATTTTAATTATTATTTTTTCAATTTTTCTTTTCAACAATAAAACTAAAAATCCTAATTAAATTATAAAATCGACAATTAACTTAAAATATTGACTCTTAAAAATAACTATCACACGAAATTAAATATCAAATAAAGATAAAATTACACAATTCGGACATTAAATGCTAAAAATGCAAAGCATATGTTTTTCGTAATTTTTCTATTTTTCTACAGCAAACTTGCTTAATTAAATCCTAAATTGTAAAATTAAATCCTAATTTACAAAATTAAATCCTAAATGCACATGCAACACATATTTTTGCATTTTTCTCATTTAAAATAGAAAATAGACAAAATACACATAAATTACAAACAACGCAAAAAAACCATTTTATTTTGAATTTTTTGGGAGTAGTTCTCATAGGGCAAAAATCACGTGCTCACAGCTGCCCCTCTTTGTCCGAAAACACAAAATGTTTTCACGCAAAGATAAAGTGAGCGGATACGAGCGATTTTTGCCCGTCGGGATACTCCATGTGAAGCATTTTTTATTTTTTATTTTTGAAAAGATTTAACCGAACCTTTGCTTCAAAGGTTTCCTACATATCCCTGGCTAAAAGGGAATCAGGTTAATGTAGTTCGGAAAGTTTTGGTAGCTGGGACTACCATGTGATTGCCTTTTGATGTTACTGTTGCTGCATGCTGCTTACTAACCTCCTTATTACACCATTGCTAGACTAAACTAATGATTACAGAATCTTATCTAGCTTCGACTTGATCTTGTAGTCTTCTTTCTGATTTCTGAAATGGGATTCGTGATGCGGGTATTTTTGTTGTGACCCTCCGCATTACTGACTTCTGACTTGATCTTGATGTGCATTCCTCTGTTCTGCAGGCGGGCTCCTGACTTCATCAACTTCAAATATAACAACCTCCATTCTACAGGCGGGCTCTTGACTTTATCAGCAACTTTGAAAATAATTCAGCCTCCATTCTCCAGGCGGGCTCCTGACTTCAATAATCCTTAATATAACACCTCCATTCTCCAGGCGGGCTCCTGACTTCAACAACTTCTTAAAAATATAACACCTCCATTCTCTAGGCGGGCTCCTGACTTCAATTAATTTCTTAAAAACATAACACCTCCATTCTCCAGGCGGGCTCCTGACCTCAACAACTTCTTAAAATGTAACGCCTCCATTCTCCAGGCGGGCTCCTGACCTCATCAACAACTTAAAAATAATTCAGCCTCCATTCTCTAGGCGGGCTCCTGACTTCGATAACTTTTTAAAATATAACACCTCCATTCTCCAGGCGGGCTCCTGACTTCGACAACTTCTTAAAATGTAACACCTTCATTCTCCAGGCGGGCTCCTGACTTCAACAACTCCTTAAAAATAATTCAGCCTCCATTCTCCAGGCGGGCTCCTGACTTCGACAACTTCTTATAATGTAACACCTCCATTCTCCAGGGCGGGCTCCTGACTTCAACAACTTCTTAAACATATAACACCTCCATTCTCCAGGCGGGCTCCTGACTTCGACAACTTCTTAAAAATACAACACCTCCATTCTCCAGGCGGGCTCCTGACTTCAACAACTTTTTAAAATGTAACACCTCCATTCTCCAGGCGGGCCCCTGACTTCAACAACTTCTTAAAATGTAACACCATCATTCTCCAGGCGGGCTCCTGACTTCGACAACTTCTTAAAAATACAACACCTCCATTCTCCAGGCGGGCTCCTGACTTCAACAACTTCTTAAAATGTAACACATCCATTCTCCAGGAGGGCTCCTGACTCCTTTAACTTGAATTATCTTCTTTCAACTATTTCCCTCAAAACTGGTGTTTTATTCCTCCGAAAACTGCTGGGGATAACACCGGTGTTTTATTCAAAAATATGTCATTTTCCTACTTCAAAGACTATTTTCTTTAAAGCTGGCGCTTTCCTTCCACTGGAATTACTTCCCTCCGACTGGTGTTTTCACTTCTCTGAAACCTGCCGGGAATAACACTGCTGGGGAATTATCTTCCTTCTTTAAGACTAGTTACTTTCCTCCTTTTAACAATTGTGGGGATGACACTGATTCACGGACCATTACCCTTAAAACTCGGGTTATCTTGCTTCTCCCGAGATTGCTTTCTTTAAAACTTGTATCGCCTTCTCTCGTATACTGCTGGGGATTTCACTTCCTCTAAAGCTTGTGTTATCTTCCATCTTCCCCAAGTGGGTATCTAATTTCAAGAAAGTTTTCGCAATGAGAGAAAAATTTTTGCCCCAGTTTGATAATCTTCTTTGTGGCCATGTCTTCCTGCTGTAAATAATATTTCCTTTCTCTGCTTTAAATCAAAGAAAACTTTGTTAGTTTAAAATGTGGTGAGTGGTCGTGCCACTTCTGCTGGGGATGATTTTTCCCTTTTTTCTTTCCCTGCTTTGCTACAAAACTTGCTGGGGATGATATTCCTGCTGGGGATGGTTTTTCTTTTCTCTTCCTTGCCCGCTCTGTGTTGTCCGACCATTGCGGAACTTGGTCGATAATCTGTCGGAGTTGTTCCTGTATCTCGCAAATCTCTTGGGGATCCTCATAACCTTTTTACTGTTACTTTTCCGTTTTTCTCCAACTTCCCCTGGAAATTTGGTCCTCTTGGGATCTATACCCATTCATCATTTGGTCTTACGACAAACTTCTTTTCGCTTTGTCGCCTTATTTTTTGCTCGTCCTATCCACATTGTGTTTTTGCACCATCTTGGCAACTAGTAGTAAGCTCTGAAAATCCTTTTCAAAAACAAACTACTAGGGAAGTAAAGTCTTTAAACCAAGAAATGAAAAAATGATGATTTCAAAAATTGAAAAAGAAGAAGTCTTTCTGAACAAATATTGGGGAAAAAGAAAGAAAAGAACTTATCTGAATGATATAACTGATCCCAACGATCATGTCGTGCATTCCAGATTAATCAACCCAGTCTATTTGTATCGATCAATCTTTCAGACGGCCTCCTCTTGCTGGGGATAAACAAGCACTCAACTCTTTGCCAAATGCGGACCCTTTCCGCCAATCTTGCCTTGTCGCCTCATAGTGCCCTTCAAGGGGTTTTCACTAATAAGACTCTCTCATTTCTCTCAACTCCCAACGTCTTATGATTCCTATGAAGGTTTTCACTGATAAGACTCTCTCGTTTTATTTCTCTCATCTTCCGTCGCCTTATGGTGCCTGTGAAGGTTTTCACCGATAAGACTCTCATTTTATTTTATTTTTTCAGCTGGGGATTGGAGTGCTGCCGATATGACTCTCTCTGCTAGGGATTCTTTTCGGATATCAATTCATTTCCAGTTCATGATCCTCTTCTCTGCTGGGGATCGGGGTGTTATCCCCGACTTCCGTTTGCATGACTTGACACTTCTCGGATACTGATCAGGAGGTCTTTTTTTTGGACATCAATATGGGTTTTCGTGTATGGCTAAAGAAAAGGGGTATCAAGAGTTCAAAATAATTTTGATGGGTAAAACAGTACAACTCTTGGAATCAAACTTTCTTTCCAAAATTACAAACACAAACTTTTTGCCCTAGTTTTTCTTGCTTGGAGATTTTTATTTTTTGTTACACTATGCACACTATGTTCCTCTATGCACACTATGTTCCACTATGACCGAGCCGTGAGGCGCCTACGTATCCTTCTTTGAGGAATCAGGTCAAATGTAGTTCCCAATTCCTTTGTTTTTCTTGTGACTTTTGTTGTGTTATATTTTTCTTTTCTTTTTTTTTTATTTTCAATACTGATTCCGAGAGAAGGGTATGAAAGAATAAATAAGGCTCAAAAGGGGAAGCAAACGTTAAAGTGTTTGGATAGAAGAAAGAATTGCCTCTGTCATTTCATTTTCCGATAAATGCCAAGTACAAACAAACAACAATTACAATTACAAGAAATCATACATAATATCTCTTAACTGCGTCAGAATTGATAGCCATGTCGATGCATTTCCCTTCGATATCTGTTAAACATAAAGCGTCATTGGGCTTGCTCTGTACAGATTGCGATAATCAATACACACCCTAATTTTTCCATCTTTTTTGGCACTGGCACCACATTAGCCAACCAATCAGGATATCGAGTGACCCGAAAAACCTTAGCATTCAACTATTTGGTTACTTCTTCCTTAATCTTCACACTCATGTCGGTTTTGAACTTCCTCAATTTTGCTTGATGGGAGGAAATGCCGGGTCAGTGGGCAATTTGTGAACCACTAGATTGGTGTTTAAACCCGGCATATCATCGTATGACCATGCAAAAACATCTTTGAATTCAATAAGTGCTTTGATTAATTCTTCCCTGACGTTTGGTTCAATGTGGATGCTTATCTTAGCTTCCCTGATATCATCTGCATCCCCTAGATTGACGGTTTCCGTGTTATTTGAGTTGGGCTTGGTTTTTTTCTTCAAATTGGCTCAACTCTCTGTTAATTTCTGCCGAAGGCTTCATCCTCATCGTATTCTGACTCATCATCACAATCTCGTACTATAAGTTCGGAATCAGATTGATTTTTTTTAGACTAGGTTGAAGATCCGTCATGCATGCCATGTCATTAGAACCAGTATAAAGAGAACTGTTCAGAAGAGAAAAAGAAAAAATTAAAACAAAATAAGGAATGAAGAAAAAAAACTTTCACTTTATTAAAATACGGGATAGCAAGGTTTCACAGTTTGACGAGCACAAAAAGAAATCTGGATTACAACCCTGGAATAATCCAGAAAACAAGAAAGAAAATTAGAGCCCACTACCAAGACTCCATTCGGATAGGAAGAGGGTAGCCATCCAATTGTTGATTTTTGCTTTCAGCCCCACAAACTGTACATCCGCCTTGCTGGACCCATCCCCCATCACCATAACTGGCTTGTCATCTACACATTGTACCACTGCTTTTCCATTGGTTGGTTTTTCTTTCGAACTATTTTTACTGGCACGGATCATCATTACCGTTTGTGAGGGCTTCTTAAGCTCCCCTCCCTTGTGCACTAGTTCGATCATGTGGGTCTTATGGTGCGCTGGTAGCAGATTCTGACTAATGTTTGGTGCTTCTGGAGCCTAAACCTTGATCCTATTTGTATCAATAAGCTCTTGCACGGCATTCTTCAACTTCCAACATTTCTCAGTATCGTGTCCAGGAGCCCCCGAATAATATTCATAGCTCGCTGAAAGGTCAAGATTTCTAGGAAGGGGATTCGGCAATTTGGGCTCAATAGGATTCAACATGCCTAACTGCCTCAATTTGTGGAATAGAGTAGTATAAGATTCTCCTAGCGGAGTATACTTCTGCTTCCTCTCATTCTTGAAAGTTTGATTCCCACGGAAACCTGACCCTGGAGGATTTCTATAGGCCCTCGGAGGTGGATATGTGTTTTGTGGATGTGGGTATGTGTTTTGTGGAGGTGGGTATGTATTTTGGGGAGCTGGTGCATGCCATTGCGGGTGAGCCGGAGGCTGGGTATATGCTTGGGCGTGATGGGCAGAAAAGCGTGGCGCTGATGGTGGGGTAGTAGGGTTGTGGAGGATCATATGGCATGTGTGGGTAATTTGAGTGATGGGGTTTAGGTTGGTAGTGAGGGGGGAACTTCGGGATCTGGACCAAGTACCTGCTTCGACTGTTGCGACCTCCTCTCTCTTCTTTTTCCCGAGCGCGCCTCCCGTGCCGCTCTGTATGGCCTAAGTTGTTGCTTTAATCGCCGAATAGCTCAAGATTTTGTTGGACTTAAGTCCCTCCTCAATCATAATGCCCATTTTTACTACTTCATTGAAAGATTTACCAACTGACGTCACCAGGTGACCAAAGTAAGTTGGCTCCAAAGTTTGTAAGAAATAGTCCACCATTTCACCTTCCCTTATTGGTGGATCGACTCTTGCTGCTTGTTCTCTCCAATGGAATCCGAATTCCCTGAAGCTCTCTCCAGGATTTTTCTCAAGTTTCAACAGTGTGAGACGGTCAGGGAAGATCCCAAGGTTATACTGGAAGTGACCTGCAAATGCTTGTGCTAGATCGTCCCAGGTATACCACCTGCTAGAATCCTGGCTCGTGTACCATTCCAGTGCGGACCCGTTTAAACTTTGACCAAAATAAGCTATCAGTAGCTCATCCTTCCCACCTTCCCCTCTCATCTTACTACAGAAACCTCGTAGATGTGCCATGGGATCACCATGTCCCTCATATAGGTCAAACTTTGGCATCTTAAAACCTGCCGGCAATTGAACATAGGGGAAGGGACATAGATCTTTATAGGCCACACTTACTTGGCTGCCCAATCCATGCATATTCTTGAAGGATTGCTCCAGGCTTTTCACTTTACGAAGCACTTCGTCCTGCTCCGGATTCTTAGCCGGCCTCTCAGTTTTTGTCGGGAGTTGAAGGTGAGGGGTGTAAGTGTATGGCTCGGGTGCTTTGAAGGTGAGTTTGGGAGGATAGTATTGGTTGTCGTGAACCTGAAACACTGGTTCATCGGATGGTTTTTGCAATGTGGCGGGTGGAGGTGCCACGAAAATAGGAACAGTTGGTGGAGGAGGGTTTTGTTTGGGTGATGGAGCTTGGGGATTATAGGAAGTTTCCCCCTGATAGTATTGGGAAATGGGGAAGCTTGTTGATGGACCAGTGGGAGGGTGTTCCGGAGTCCGAGCCGGTGAGAGGGTAGGAGTAGGGGAGGTATTGGTGATGTTTGTCCCCTAGCCCAAGCTAGGTGCATCCCAGCTATCTCTTGTCTCAACCTGCCTACTTCATCCTTCATCATTTGCATCTCCGTCCTTTCCTCCTCAACACTTTTGTCCGAACCAGACATACTTTTCGGAATGGACCCTTTAGATCTTGTGTGGTAAAAGTAATCTGCCAGAACGTTCTAACAAGCTAACTGTTTCGAAATCTTTCTCTGGATAAACAAAAAACTTGTTAGCGTTAGAGTTTAACACATATTGCAATTTCACGTTGGGAAATGCTATGTTCCTAGGCAGTTTAACCATTTCTAACATGTCTTTGCTTCGACTGCATGCGTCATTCCGGCTTACTTTCTTTATCTCTCTTTTTATGTCCTTCTTTTCCTTTCTTTTATTCACTTTGCCTTTTCTTTTTTCTTTTTAGTGGTGGTCGAATCTTATGTGGATTGCCTACGTATCATGTCCCCGCATGAATCAGACCGTGCTTAGTTCTGCCACAAGTGCGGATACTAAAGACACTATTTTTGGATTTTTCAACCTTTACTAGAAAAACGTTTTATTACAAGGCAGAACATTTTTTGAAAGGAAATTGACAGACTCGATATAGACTACAGACTTTATGCCAAAAAGGGAAGTACAAACTCCGACGGACAACAGACTCTGAAGACAAGGAAAATACAGACTCAAACTATGAACGTTTTAGAGTTTTGAATTTTGGCGCTCGCGGGGCGTCGTTCGACCTCGCCGCGGGCTTTGGTGCAAGGCCCCTTTGCAGATCCTTCAAATCTTCCATGATCTGGTGGACATAAATCCTTATTGAAAAAGGTTCCTTTTGCATCGTGTTCATCCTGCACATTTATTAAGGTGATTAAGAAATAAAATTTTATATGACTCAACAAATTGACAATTTTTAATTTTTCACCGATTAAAAGGAAGATCTGGTTCCGCACACGGCTTTTCAGCAGTTTGGGAACGAAGATTTTAAAGCTGGGTGAGTCAACCGGTCAAAATCCAAAAATGACTACAAGTGGCCGTTTATGCAAAGTCAGCCTTCCGGCGTCCTTTTCGGAAACATTCGGCTATTTTTGCCAAAAACGGCGTTACTCGATTTATTGTTGACTCTTTTCTCTTTTTCAAATTGAAATAAAAGACCCGGTTGAAAACACGGCCTTTCAGCTCTTCGGGGAGGAGGATTTTAAGGTTGTGCCCGCAAACCATTTTAAAAAAAAATGACTTAGGGCGGTTGTTCTTGCGAAAACAGTCTTCCGGTGCCCTTCTGGGGACATTCGGATTATTTTAAGCAAGAATGGTGTCACCTGTGAGAATCAAACCGGCGTAGTTCGGGCAACGACAATAAACTAATTCTGACAACAAGACTTGTTTAAATAAATTACACTAAAAAAACATTTTTTTTTCACGAATTTTTGGCAAAGTTCGCCGGTAACTCAGAATTATCTTTCTACATTGCTATTTTTTTTTTCAATATTGTCAGAAGCCGGTCGGCATGCAAGTCTCTGGCAAATAAATGCATAAAACAAACAGGATGCCACAAGATGGACTTTTTCATTTCAGGTTGCTTGTCCTAGACGGACCCAACCCCTGTGTTGAGTTCCCTAAGTCAAGTGCACATGATGCAAATAAGCGTTCCTACTAGGGATCTGGCATAAGGTTTTGTTATGCTAGGTTTATCCTGGGTGTTTGTTCTAGACCTGGCTTACCCGAGCGGACAACTCGAGCCGAGGATGGGAACTGCGTACCGGTAACCAAAAGATCATCCAGTTTTGCAACTCCTCGTAATCCTCGTTCTATTTTGGGATATGACACAAACAGAAAGAAGTCACGACCAGCGTGCACTCCTCAAGAGAGAGAAGAGAGGGATTTCGTAGCAGTTTATATATACAGTTCAGATAATATCAAAGCGGTAAGAGCAAAATTTTGCACATTTAGGCTAAAACACGTAATAAAATCAGATAATAAATAAAGCCAAATAATAACAATTCATCTAAGCTCGAATTCTGAACCCTGAACCAGAGATTATCGGTGTTATCCCCAGCAGAGTCGCCAGAGCTGTCACACCTCCTTTTTCACCCGCGCCCCCGCAAAGGCGGCGCAGAGTGAGTTTTTCCAATGAAAGGACAATCGAAACGGGATTTATTATTTAATTCAGAGTCGCCACTTGGGAGATTTATGGTGTCCCAAGTCACTGGTTGAATCCCGAATCAAGGAAAAGATTGACTCTGTATTACAGTCTGCGAACCAGAAATCCGGATAAGGAATTCTGTTAACCCGGGAGAAGGTGTTAGGCATTCCCGAGTTCCGTGGTTCTAGCACGATCGCTCAATTGTCATATTTGGCTTAATTATCTGATTTTATACAATTATGAACCTATGTGCAAATTTTAATTTTTAACCGCTTTATCATTATCATTAGTACTTAACAGAGATTTGCAACATTGTGAAAACGTATCTCAAACCACGTCACATCAATGTACCAGTGGATATCGACACATTTCGACTCCGTTGAGATTTGGATTTGGGTCACATAAATGTGCACCCGGGTTTAAGAAAGTAAATTATTAAAGGCGCGCCTAAAGCAACTAACGCATTGTTATTTTGGTCGAGGCCGTGAAATTCACTAAACGACCCGTCCTGAATTCTAAATATATTTTTTTACCCCTTTATTGAGGGCCCCGCAATTTATTCGTTTATTTGGTGAGGCTCGTCTCATCTATTATTTGTTTTAAAGGGAAAATCCTAAAGTAACTATGATTTCTATTTTTTTTGTTGATCTCTATTAAAAAAAAGGTCCTAATCGATTTGTTACAGGGTTGGTGCAAACTAATTGGTTATGATATACCAAAGCCAAACATCGGGCTTCAAAACTGGCCATCCGTATATCTCATCCCATGCCCAAGCGCATACAGTCATAAAACGGGACCTGGGCTGCTCGTTTATCTATCTTGAGAGTACACCTCTTGGGGGAAAAGAAATGGTTAAGCCCACGTGACTAAGCCAAACACGGTAGTTCAAATTTTAGCAAATGACCAGTTAACAATTGTTCTAATGCATTATTCAAATGTTGTTGATTAGATTAACATCTTAATAGCTTAGGGAAACTTATCGAGTTTAATGGACAAATCCAATAGACGTGCACATTCTGATGTTTACTAACATTCTTGTACTAACTTGAAAATACTACTTCAAACTGATATATCAGTTGATGCTTAAGGTAATTAATCATATGAGGTTACGATTAACTAAGTGACTGATTGATATAACTACTACAAGTTTTAGCTTAAGGTAAAGGTGCATCAACCTATATTCATATTAACAACCAGATTACCTATGACCAATTCAAATAGTTCGCTCAATTGGTGCAGCCCAGTACAACTACCTTAACTACAGAAATCCATATTTCAGTCCACAAAATGTAACTAACATCTACTGCACAATACACGAATCACAGAAAAACTTTCAGAATAACAGAACTATCGAACATGCAAATCCCCAGTTTATGAGGAACACAAGTTCTCATACTACCTAACAGTATGTACCAGATGATAGCTAACACAGTCCAATTGCAGTTCAAATTATACAACAGCTCTGTTCGAATCTAGTTCATATGATTACAAAACTAATTTTGTTCCACACAATTGAACTAGAGTCTAAGTTCGAATCATAGACAACGAATCAATAAAAAAAACGACAGAAGACATTTGGTCAATTTCCATTGATTTTTATGTTTCAATCATGTGAAGCTACAGTCAGAGTCTCGAGTCGTGTACCTGAAAAATGGAATTTTAATAGAGGCAAAGATCAGCAGCAGCAGTACAATAGCAGACCAAGAGACAATCAAACAGTAGCAGATGCACAACCCAGGAAC
Organism: Nicotiana sylvestris; assembly: GCF_000393655.2. Classification (NCBI taxonomy): domain Eukaryota; kingdom Viridiplantae; phylum Streptophyta; class Magnoliopsida; order Solanales; family Solanaceae; genus Nicotiana; species Nicotiana sylvestris. The sequence goes on from NC_091063.1 coordinate 167,974,621, forward strand.
TTGAATCACAGCCCAGAAAGAGTTTGAAACCAAACGAAGATGAGAACTTAACCACAAATCACTCGAATGTACCCAAATTTACTTGAGATTGAACTTCAAATGCCCTAGGACTTCACTGTTTCTAAATGCCTTTTAGCTCTCCCCCCTTCTCTCAGATTCTCCTATCTGTCTTAAGTGACTCCTTTTATAACTAAACACTGACCTTGCCCCCTCTTACCCTCTCAGATTTTCTGCCCATCATCTTCCCTTACAGCCCATTATCAAATGTTTTGTCCTCCACTACACTTGTCTTTTCTTTATTTAAATTCAAATAGGTATGTGCACCTATTTCTTAATCTTTTTTCTTTAAACCTTTCCCCCACCATTATGTCTTGTTCCCCATTAGCACTAAACAATTGTATTAGTTTAATAATATTTTAATACTTAGTGGATAGAACACTCAAACTACCCATTTCTTTCTGTTTTCAATTCCAAAATTACCCCTGAAACCCCTTTATATTACTGCCCCTAATACAATCTATTCATCCGTATTAAAACCTTTTAACTCTAAAATCTGTTCAAACTAACAATGATTTGATACTAAATCTGACTAACAGCTATAACCAATCCTCCTGACAACTAAATGACTAAGGTTGAGTTCCAATTGAAACCAATGAACTGAATTTAAATCACAACACAGAACTCAACAGAATCATTAAAACTGAAACTGAAAATTGAATCAAAATCAATCATGAATGCAGGGATTCTAAGTGTCCACAGATCAACACACACGACAACCATTTGACGAACTTATTGGTCTACAAACAAGAACGAATTAATCGACGAAACTATTTATAACCTATGTTATTAATCGACAGAACATAGACTGATGGAGAAAAGAGAAAATAACGGACAAAAGATGAATTACAATGAACCTAATTTAGGTAAACGAAGAATTGATTGAACAACTCAAACAAACATTGGAATATTTAATCTAACCAGAATCAGAAAAAGAAACAGAATATATACTGGATTAACTTAACCTGAAAATCCTAAAGAAACGACTAATCACACAGACAAACAAACACATAGAAAAGATGAAAAGAAGAAGTTAAGAAGAACTCACTGTTCTTTTCTCGGATTTCAACTATATGCCCTTTCGAACTTGAGTTCCAGTTAGTATTATACATCTATTTCATCAGAAATAGACTTATAATACTAACCAGAAACCGTTCGACCTTGACAGCTTCGAAACAATCTCGAACTGTCGAGCCCTAGATCTGCCATTCGATGAGTTTTTACTTGGATTCGAGCCAATCTGGTTAGGGATTAGCGACGAGGAGGTCAAGGGGATTATTGGGTGTGATTTTGGGGTTAAGTGGACAAGCTAGGTTTTGGTTGAAAAATAGGAGTTGTAAATACATTCTTGCTAATATTAATACCATAGACATATAGGTATTACTTTAACTTGAATAGATGCATAAGAACTCGAAAGATTCTTATGAATATTATTAACCTTATAATCAATAACCCGGATAATTCAATAAATCAATCTTAAGCTAAAATAGTAGCATGATCTCTAGCAAGTCCATGACCCGGGAATATATTTACCCAAATTGTTATCAAAATATTGTGAATTTGGTGTAGTAATTTTGTATTGAATTATTGTTTAATTACTAAGTAAATTGTAAATTGGTTCTTTATATATTTTGTGATAATTTAGCTTGAATTGATAATTGTTTGAGTCTATATCAGTCGAGAAGTTGATCACAATTCCTCGTGGAAACGATACTCTACTTACTACTATATTACTTGTCGATCGCGTACATTTGCGTGAGTGTTTTGGTCGCAACAGAGGTTAAGGGGTGTTATTTTCACGGCCATCGAAGCCGGCGCCGCCGGGTTCACGGTGAAGGGATAGGGTGGCGGCTATTAGGGTTCCTCGTCTCTGAAAGAGACGAGGTTTGGGAGAGAATGAGAGGGGGGCTTGGTTTGGGGGCGGGGTTCGTTTGTAGGCCTTATATACGTATGTGGGGATTGGATCCAAGCCGTTCGATCTGATGAGATCAACGTCCTAGATTGCTCATTTAAACGAAACGGTGTCGCTTCGTTTACCCTCGAGACCGTATCAGTCTTGGATGGGAACGGGTCGGTTGACGGAGGAGTTGATCTGGACCGTTGATCAGCTGAGATCAACGGCCCAGATTGAGCGCTACTAAACGACGTCGTTTGGTTTTCCCCTGAGATGGACTAGATCGGGGCGGGTATTGGCTGTAGGGATTTGGGCTTGGCCAAATTGGCCCAATTGAATCTTCCTCTTCTTATTTATTTTAATTATTATTTTTCAATTTTTCTTTTCAACAATAAAACTAAAAATCCTAATTAAATTATAAAATCTACAATTAACTTAAAATATTGACTCTTAAAAATAACTATCACACGAAATTAAACATCAAATAAAGATAAAATTACACAATTCGGACATTAAATGCTAAAAATGCAAAACATATATTTTTCGTGATTTTTTTATTTTTGTACAACAAACTTGCTTAATTAAATCCTAATTTGCAAAATTAAATCCTAAATGCACATGCAACACATATTTTTGCATTTTTCTCATTTAAAATAGAAAATAGACAAAATACACATAAATTACAAACAACGCAAAAAAACCATTTTATTTTGATTTTTTTGGGAGTAGTTCTCATAGGGCAAAAATCACGTGCTCACACAAGTTTTTCCTCATGCTTATCAAATATGCAGAGTTGTCCAGTCGTGGTATTTCGCTACACAATGTGCTTCACCTCTTCGCCCCAAATTTTCTCAAGGGCACGATAATTCATATGCGCCATCGGGGGACTAGGGGGTTGGTAGTGAAGATGGACGATAAAACTAATCGTCTTTTTTGGGAAAATTTCTTCTATGTGAAGACGGCGCACGTGGTATCGAACCCTAGCGAATTCCCCGATGAGTGAAATTTTCCTCGTAAGTGTTTCCCTTCTAAAATGACCGTTGTTTACTTTGGGGATAATCTGATTGTTCTTTTTCTTTCTTTGCATCCCAAAAGGATCCCCCCCCCCTTCACCAGTTGTTGACATTCGCGACTGAGTGAATCGGGTTTTGCCCCACACTATAGGGATTCACGAGTTGTCGCATTTCAATGAGAGGTTCGGGCGTAGACCTATGGCTAGTGAGTAAACAACGCATTTCATAAGATGCTTTTTTTTCCTTGAATGAAATAGTCGGTTTGTCTTTAATCGTATGTCTTTGGCTTTTCCTTCCTTTTTTCTTTTCGAATTTCTGGGATTTTTATTTTTGCAATAAGTCCCTGACTATTGGTAGTCAATTAGAGTGGGGTCGAATTTGACCTGCTAATTCGGGCGAGGTCGAACTTGATTTGTTAACTCGAGTGAGGTCGAATTAAGCATGTTAAATCGAGCGAGGTCGAATTTTGACTCGTCCATTCGAACGGGGTTTAATTTTGACTTGCCAATTTGAGCGAAGTCAATTTTGGCCTATTAATTCGAGCAAGGTCGAATTCGGCATGTAGAATCAAGTGAGGTCGAATTTTGACTCGTCCATTCGAGCGGAGTCGAATTTTGACTTGCCAATTTGAGCGAAGTTAATTTTGACCTGTTAATTCGAGTGAGGTCAAATTTTGATTCGTCCATTTGTGCGGAGTCGAATTTTGACTCGCCAATTTGGGCGAAGTCAATTTTGACCTGTTAATTCGAGCGAGGTCGAACTCGGCATGTAAATTCGAGCGAGGTCGAATTTTGACTCGTCCATTTGAGCGGAGTCGAACTTTGACTCGCCAATTTGGGCGAGGTCAATTTTGACATGTAAATTCGAGCGAGGTCAAACTCGGTATGTAAATTCGAGCGCGATCGAATTTTAACTCTTTTATTGAATTTAAATCAGATCGACTATTTTTCCTGTGTTGGCGTGACGTGTAGAGTTGGTGGAGTTCTATAAGAATTTCGTATGCTGTTTTTCTTACTCATTTATTGGAGAAGGCTACATGTTACTGTACGGTCCATACATACATTCGAGGAGTCACAATCTATCTAGTTCCTTCATAGCTCCACTTGGAGAGGTAGTTGATAAACTGGGGGATGAATGTCTTGCTCAAGCCGGGATCGCATATGGGCGAGATCAGATTTTAGCTAGTTGTGTCATCGCATAGTTGCTTTGGCGAGTGTATGTATGGGTTTCACGCACTTGTGTTATTTCTGAACACCGGAGAGATTCGTATGTTTTCCAAGTTGGTGATCAGTCCCGGTCTATTCAGACTTTTCCCTTTGTGGCGTTAAGTACCAATTTGTTGCGGGGGGAGGGGGTAGCTTCACTTGCCCGTTGTCTACTGGATGATATGGCGTGGAGAGTGTTGTGATGGCATTTGTTCTTTTTCGCGTATTTGGGAGAATGTTCCTATTCCTATTCCACTCAAATAAAAATAGCAAGTTAAACCTGAACTAAATTGTTTATTACCTCGACTTGATTGGTTGACGAGTGGAGAGGAGTACTGTAGTACGACTCGTTTTGACCCACTCGAATGCTGGCTTCAGATTTGATCCCAGCTTCGTGCTTAGTTTTGCCGTTAGTCGAATTTGGGCATCCTGTGGACTGATAACTTATTTTGCCCGTTAAGATCTCAGGTTCGAGTCCTGGTCCGATCCAGCCCCGGGTGCACAAAAATAAGGCGAACACAAGTCATACCGCAAACACAAGGGTAAGGTAAACTTGCTATTTCAAAGAATTACACAATAGACTATCATTCCTTCCTAAGAGAGAGAGGGCGGCGTGCATAAAGTATAGATTGGTATCTACCGTTAATATATCAATAAGATGGTGGACGTGCTTAGTGCATAGTGGCTATAATCCTATTTTGACAACTCACGCTCGCAACATACCAGACTCACCCCCTCAGCTAGACGTGGCATTCGTGTAGATATCAAAATATAATTTTGATTTCATGCAAAGATCTAACCTCAGTTTGTTCGGTTATCTCAAGAGCTTGCCTACAAGTTTCTCGAGTTGGTGTTTGTAATGAGAAGGCGAGGCTACGAAATCCGGGAAGTAGGACTCTGGCTAACTTTAGATCTAGAGGAAACTAAAATTTTGGCTAGAAAATCCCAACAAACGGCGCCAAATTGTTCGATCAAAAAGTGTTAACTTTTTTTATTGAACTAATTAAATAAGAATATTTGAGGTAAATACTATCCAAAGATAATTTATCATAGATAAAAAGATAAGAATAAGCAAACATAACTGAGCATGAGATTTAACTATAATAATGATTGAATCCCATAATATAAGAAAAGGATGATGATTTTCATAATATTAAAGGATAACGAAAAATACATAGATAAAAAGGGTCACCGTTCTTGAACAAGGTTGACCCCCTATATACTTGGTATAACACAACTAATGATGGATATTGGGGATCTAAACTTCCGAGGATCTAAGCTTCCTTTCTTCTTTTTCCTTGACGAGGAACCAGAGATGAAGATCTCTCTTCATCTGTAAAGATATGTCTATATGTGTGTGTGAGAGAGTTTTTTGGTGTTCCCCCCCTTTAGTTACCCTTTCGTATGGTATTTATACAAGAACACTTTCCTTACCCAACGGTCCTTAACCGGAGTTCTTAAATTCTTGGAATATCTTGTGGAATATTCCTCTAAAAACGTCCGAGGGTTGAATTAGCCGTTCAGGCCGAATGAAGTGCTCAACCTTGACCGCAGCCGAATCACCTGTTAGTGTATTGCTTCTCATACGTGGCCTCGGCTTGGTTAGTTCTTGGTCGTCATCCCTTAAGTAAGATTCTTCTGTTCAAATTTTGACCTATACAGTAGACACGAATCACGAACAACCAACAATGACAAATAATGGCATGAACATACATAACATGGGTCGGCAAGGCTATCATGAAGCTATATATAAGGTAGGGGTCGACAAGTTTCCATGAGAGACTATACAACAAAAATCAGCTGGCAAGGCTATCCAAAATATACATGAGTCGACACCTGCCTATGAGCCTCTAAAGGAGCATAAGTGCTGCAATATTGCCGTAACAGGGAAACCTACTATGGTGGGGGAGCTTCGTCTACCTGCAGCATCCACAAATAAAAGAGACGTCAGTACGGACAAAGTATTGAGTATATAAGGCAAGAAACATAAATAAGAATAGTAATGTAAAGAGGGATAGAGAATATACAACCTGTAACATCTGAGTGCCTCTGATGGCGACTGACATGAAATGCATGATATATATATATATATATATATATATATATACGACTCTGTGGGCAAAATCATCATCAGATCGTACCCGGCCTCGAAGAGAACTCGGTAAAAATGAACCCGGCCATTATAAGGCTCGGTAGAATCGTACCCAGCCACATGGAGCTCGATAAAACCCAATTGATCTGTGGTTGTACAATAGGTGTCGTACCCAACTGACTATAGCGCGGCTCGGTAGAGTAAAATAGGTACATATATATAATGCATGCTGGATTCATTGGAATCGCATTCTAAACCTTTTGAAGTAACGTAAGGTCGGTATCCTCCATACACGTTATTAGGACTAACTCTTCATCATGAATATTATAAGAATCAGAAAGTACCACCAACATTGATAACATAAGAATAAGAGAAGCAACATCAACCTCAATCGTTCCATAAGAAGGGAAACAATGTAAGTATTTCTAACTTCTAAAAGTGGAGTATCTTTGGAAGCTCGTTCATTACCTTATGTACAATCAGACTCGTGCAAAAGAAGGAAAGAGATAGCCTCACATACCTTATATATATTTCCCAACCTCAAGTTATGCAAATTCCACGACTCCTTAGTCTACAATAAGAGAAATGATACTATCATTATCGTTTATGTATCGTAACTATTATATATCGACCGCAACCTATTTTACGATGAAATGGACAGAACCTCCCCTATTTATATGATTTTCCAAAAGTTAAAACAATCATCAAACATCCCAAATAACATCAATAATAATCACATTAAGCCTTTCAAAACAATTTAACAATCCCGACGAGCATCAAGCTATGTTTGTGACTAAACAATTATAGTTTTAAAGCCTTCTTTCTTCAAGAATTTATCAACAACATTAACCGCCACATATTCAATTATCCCTACTAATTTTCATCCATAATACAACTTTAAAACGACCCCATAACAGAACCACAAGTTTAGCAACTCAAAACTTATTTTTTCAGATTAATAAAATACGTTTCCGACTTGTCTTTTCTTTCAAATCGAGCAACACAACCAACAATATGTAATTAAGATTCTTATCACATAAAAAATCCACGAATTCAACTTAAAATTAAGTTGCAACCAGCCAACTGTGACGCCACAACAAACAGCATAGTACTCTTTCGAAACTTGCAAGTTCTAGTCTTTACGACCGAGCTACAACTCGTAGATGCTTAGATGAGGGAAAGAGAAGCATAAACTTACCTTGGAATAAGTAGAACCCACAAAACCTAGTCCTTCTTCATTTAAAACCAGTCCCCCAACGCTGCTACAAGAAGGAGAAAGGGAAATTAGTAAGCTGTCCGGATTTTTCGGAACTAGGATCACGTGGTATCACCCGAAATCACCTAGGCTTTGTGTGGAATTTTTGGGAGAGGAGTTGTAGGGTTTCAATCTGAAGTTCTTAGTCTGAAATATGAGTGGAATAAATGATTTAATCCAGCCTTTAAAACGCCCCTTGGCTGCCCCTTTTCGGGGATTTATTTGGTCCCTTCATTTAAACAAGTAGGTGACACACCTACTTGCCACCTACTAGTCTGTGCAGTCTTGCAAAAATGCAAATATCTCTATACTCCGATATTGTATCGATGAATGGTTTAATGAGTTAGAACCTAGACTCGTAGATCTTCAATTTGGTAGGTGGATCACCCCGTAATTCCAAGTACATTAAGATAAAAGCTTAGTAACATTAGACCTAAATTTTAAGTAAAATTATAAACGTAAGTTGCGACAACTTTTGTCGACTTTTATTTCATAACTCGCTTGACTTCAAGACTTATGATACGAAATTTATATGATTCAAATACCTTAAAACACAATCTCCTTAGCATATTAAGCACCTCTAGTTTTACTCGAAAATATGGGTTACAACATCCTTTGATTTGTTTTATTTCTAACTTTTAATACTTGTTAACCACTCTTATACACTCTTGTATCATTTAAGACCAATAAGATTAACTTCTTATTATCTCAAAGATAATTTCTTATCGGATTTACATCGACTAATTTACGGCGTAATTTGACGTACGCGAATATAGGTTATAACAATATAAGAAAATATTACTAAACTCTTAATTATGAGTATAAAAATTCCATTTCATCACATGTTATTATTGAGATGTCTTTCATGGGCAGAGTTTTGGGGCAGCTGTTCAAATACAGTTAGTGTCTGAAAAATTTATACATTATAACCGCCTCCAATTAATAGCCGGTAAAATATATTTTTATTATTAAAGTATATTTAATATACTTATAATATATAATTTATAGATAATTAATATATATTTTTAACTAGTGATTGTTAGTAGCGGACCTAAAGTGCAAGTGGGTTCAGTTAAAGATGAGCATACCTAATAGTATAAGTGGTGTCGGGTATGACAAGCGGAGTTTAATCATTTTATTATTCTTTTTTGTTCTTAATCATTTGGAAGATGTTCCATGTGGATTCAAACCCAACATCCCTTGGTGATTTTGAACCCGCTCAACCACCTCCACTGGGAGGACGCTTGTGTCAAGCGGCTTCAAACTAATTTTTATACTAGTAATTTATTTGTTTTAAATATAATTTATCAGTATATACAGCATAATTTTTTAATAAAGCAGGTCCATCTCTGACGGCTATAATTATTTTTGACGGCTATAATTATTTTTGATCGACCCACTAAATGTATATAGTTATCACATAGAGGTAAAACTAGAAATCAAGCACGTGCTGAGCACGGTCCCAACGTAGTGCTTGTGATGTAGTAGCTTATAAGGAAATTCAAATTACTGCAAACAAAAGCTAACTCAAATGGACTTACAGAGCTTAGTGTTTTCCTTTTTTATTTTATTATTTTTTTCAGAGTTGAACATTTTCAAGTCTGTAGTTAAGTTTAAAGACTCTTGGATAGAGATGGTACATCTAATTTTACAAGATAAGATTTAGTACCTATAAACTTAGCATTGGAGTAAACATAATAAACAATATTGTATCCAAGCGATTAGTTCGCATAAACAATGTTCTTTAAAAAAACAAACTCTTTTCAGATGCCTTTTCACCTTCTAGGCTCTAGCGGGCAAAGGATATTCCTACGGCCATCAGGTATGACAGGTTTTGAGACAACACTATCAACAACAACAACAACAACGACTCAGTATAATCCCACAAGTGGGGTCTGGGGAGGATAATATGTACGCAGACCTTACCCCTACCCCGAAGGGTAGACAACACTATCAAGATGGACTAATTTTCCTTTCAGCTCTATTTGCATGGAGCCAACTCATCTTTCACATCCAACTAAAAGATATATATGCTTTGATGGTACCTGCAAACATGGATGCTTTAAATTATCAGTCATTAGATTAGTACAACAATGAGTTAAAACTTTCATCATACAAAGAAACATCTTACTTATGAAGAGTGATAAGTTTCTCCACAAAGTACACAAATGAAGCAACTTGATGTAAATTCACAAGGCCCCTCTCATGGCCTATGGACCAAATCTAGTAGAGTTTATCTAATACTGATATTGAAAGTAGAAAGAGAATAATAGTCAACATTAATTTAAATCAAGACAAAAATAATGATGTTTCATTTTCTATATTTTAGATAAGGGATTTCACTTGTAACAACATTAATTAAAGTCAGCATCCTTTTGATATATTCACATTCACTATAATTACAAAACTGGATACCTAATTCATAATTTGATGATGACGATGGTTTATATTTTGAGCTTGTAAAACTTTTGAGTGGCTCCAACAACAAATTCAAAGTATTTGGTCCCTTAAGCATCAGAATTTGGAGAATCTAACTTCTAAACCCTACTGTATAACAACTTAGAGGTCTTAGACATGCATAGCAAAAGAAGGAGCAGGGTAGTTCAACAAGCTTTTTCACTTCAATCTTTTCTCGAATCAGCTCTTTTTCTTGCCAACTTAATGGAGCTTCTAAAGCTTCAACCTAGTAAAAATCCAACACAACAAAATATACTTCTAAAAAGAAGAGAAAATGTTACCAGGAATTTTCAACAACAAAAACTGTCTATACTGAAAATTTTATTGAGCATAAGAGCCACTAAGTCCAAGAAAGCTCTTATTTTCTTTTATAAGCACAGAGCTTTCAGCTCTACGTGTGTTTTTCTTTTTTCTTCCGCAAGTGGGAATGTAGTTATCAGAATACTAAAAGTCAAAGTGATGAAACTAAAAGAAAAAAAGTTGAAAGGAGATTAAAAAGCTAAAGATAAAAACGTATTAGCATAGATCTTCCAGTCAAAGCTTTACAATTCACCTAAAATAACTACCAACACAATAAGATGATCTTTTAGGAGTAATTTATTATTGAAATAGTCCATCAAAAAAGTTAAGTTTTCCCAGGTATCACCCTTCTACGAGATTAAATAAGATTGAGGAAAACCACAAAATACAATAAGATAACCATATGACCTACTTTTGAGAATATAGCATAATGCATCTGACACTATAGAGACAAAAATACTGCAGCTATAAGCTAGTAACTATCCTTGAAGAAATCGAGGAGAGAACCTTCGGGATATGGGTTGGAGTATACCAACATTTGAGATGTAATTAGCTGAGAAGTTTTTTTTCTAAGAAAAAGGCTTTCTAAAGGAATTTGTCCAATAGAGCTATGAGAAATCAAATACAATATAGAATCAATTACTCAATAATAGATTTCTTAACATTGAAAAGTAACACCCTAACGAAAGTTTGATTCATTTTCAGATAATCATACAATCATAAATTTAGAAAGTCATTTAAAGATAGGTCAAATTATAAGAAGTCATGTTTAAAGATCTCAAATTTATGAGAGTATAGTCAAAAGAAAAAGAAAAAAAAAAGGGCTTAACCAACTCTTAACAGGAAGCTACAAAAGGCCTTTCAAAACATATCATTGGAACGTATTGTTATTTGAGCACGAAAACATGTATCTACAAGAGTCAAATAATTGGAATGTATCACAATCACATGCCAACAGATGTATCATTATTCCCTAATATTGAAAAATAAAAAAGTCAAATTTACCCTACAATAATTTTATTTCTTTTTCAACTCTCTTTCATGAGAGACAATAAACAAGTTGTTGCTATTAATTGTCAACTAATCCATCCTCTTTGAATAAAAAAAATATTCATATCCAAGTTATGCAAAAAGAAACAACATAATAATATTATGAAGCATCAAAATATTGCTATTGCAGCATCAAAATATTGCTATTGCACTCCAGCACTAATATAGTACTATTGCAATATTTGGGTTAAAAAAATTCCATTTCAGTTAGCAGAAAATTTCACTCATGAACGAAAAGTATAAACATAGTATTAGACAACTTTCAAACCAAGGATTAAAAGGAAATGACAAATTCAAGCTTAACAAATAGACAAAGCATCCTACCAAATCAGATTTTGTCCACTAAGTATTTAAAGGTGACGTCGCTCAATATGAATAATGTCAATAAATACACTTCAAAAGAAATCAAAGATCAGACATCAAAAAACACAAAATCCTAAACCAGAAAGCCTTGTTTCAAGAAACTACCTGGAATAAAAGATTTTGCTAGTCTGGTTATATGAAATACAAATAAGTATTTGAGATACTTTTCCTGCTTTATTAATCTTCCCCTGCAATTACATATAGCATAAAGGAAAAGGTTTAAAACAAAGAGGAGTAAGAGAAAAATTCGAAATTAGCTAATTCCAGAGCGAGAAGAGAAATTGACCAATATATCATTAAAAAGATAATTATTTCTACCTAACCAAATTTTCTCTCTATTTTTCGCACAGCTGAAAGAGTTTTCTTTGAAAGTGAAAGTGTGAAGGAGAATTGAAGGAGTAGAAGAGATGGAAGAGTCGATGTTTTGAGATTTTCAACTAAGGTTTGAAATTGGGGTTTTAAGAATTTGTTTATGATTTTCACTTAAGGATATGATTCAAAACACATAAAGTTCAAACTCTTTTAAATACAATCTCTTTGAACAATAACTCTTTCTATCAAACATTAGAAAGGTAGTTTGGCAGAAACAACCTCTTTCAAATACAATAGCCCATATATTTCAGCCAAAATATGTAGAAATCTTATGAGGTTTGGAAAAATGTTGAAAGAAAATCAGATCTTGAAATTTAAATTCATATACTCAATGATTACTTGTGTATGATACTCTCCTCAAATAAAAAAATTTAATATTAGCAATTAAAAATTAAAGTAATAATACATATATTTTCAATTTGCTATGATTAATGATAAATATGTGTACAAAAGACATGCATGTCTTGAATTTTTATACCTTGGGGTACATATAAATTTTTATTTCTATTAAAAGAGATTTATGAGAGACAAAAAAGCTGATTAAGAAAAGGGAAAATCATCTAAAAAAGATTGACTTTTTTCAACATAAAAATCTACTCTTCTGAAAAAGTTCATGTGACTTCTTTTTAAGGAATAACTTCTGAAATTTCTTTTTACAACTTTTAAGCTTCTCATACTCATATCTATTAGTAGGTAATTTAATTATATAACCAATTTTTTGAGTCCCATGTCTGATTCGATCTATGTAAAAAATAGTAAACATCAACGTTTCATTAGAATTGTCCTCTATCTAAGTCCAAAAAGGAAAAAACAAAACAAGAATCTTCTTCATTATCATATAAATTGAGGAACCAGACAATAAGAACATCAAAATAAGTTTATCCTAAAATGGGTCTAATTCTCTAATGTTTAGATTCCCATATTAGTAAATCTTAACTGGAAAAATCCAAATGTTCTTAGCCAAAAACCTACCAAACAAAAACAAATTAAACAGTCTACCCTTTGTTATTACAACAACGACGATTTTCAGCATGAAATCGAAAACTTTAAAAAGAAAGAGAAGAAGATTAGGGGAAAAGTACACTGACCTAGATGAAAAGAATGAAACGCAGAGAGATTCTTCAGAGTTATGTTGGTAATTATAAGTAAATTATTGTGTAATAGCCTAATAGGAGAGGAAAGTGAGGCAATTCTAAAATTTCCTCAGGTTTATGTGTAGGAGATAAGGCCACGTAGTTATAGGTTTAAAAAATAAAATGGCAGGGTAAAATGACAATTATACCCATGGTCGACCATCTTTCCTTTTCTATATAATATATATATATATATATATATATATATATAATAGACTAGTCGCGGTAAGCCCGTGCTGAGCCCGAGCCCAAATCAAGACCAAAAAGTAATACATATGATTAAAAAGAAGCAATTTGCATTATGTTTTTAAGTTTTCACCAAATATCTTATTTCTCCTTGTAAAAAAATAATCGTGTGTACTCAAATTATAACCAAGATAAATTTCAAATCCACCGGCACATTTTCAGTCTTATATTTCTTGTGAATCCCGAATTGATATACTATGTGTCATATTTAAGAGATTTACTTAGAACTCGTATCAACACAACAAAGAAGCAAATCTAATTCCCTTATGTTTGAACTCACATGGCTTTAGTTTGCTGATTGCTACCTTCAAAATGCAAGGTAACATTAACGTGGACATCTAGTGGATATAATCAATATAAATCTGGGGGTTCATATTTTTACTTAAAGGTAACAATATCCCATATATTTATGATCAAAATATCTTGTTGATGTTGTATAGATTTTTACTTTTGGACATTTGTTCCTTTGCTTGTGACGACCCAAGGGGTCATCACCGTAATTCTTCCTTGTTCCGTGCTCCCTGGCCTTGAAAACCTCGCTTTTAGTTGCCTCGATTGGCGTGCACAGTTCGGGCGCATAGCCGGAAAGTTTTTATGTTAGAATATGTGAATTATGTGAAACATTTGATCAATTTTGGTATTAATATGCATAATGTTGACTTCGGTCAACATTTTGGGTAAACGGACCCGGACCTATGATTCGACGGTCCCGGAGGGTCCGTAGGAAAATATGGGACTTGGGCGTGTGCCCGGAATCAAATTTCGAGGTCCCAAGCCCGAGAAATGAATTTTTGTGTGAAATTGTTTTCTGAAATTAATTAAGGAAAATGAAGAAGAAAATTGATCAGAAAACTGTGGTATCGGGCTCGTATTTTGGTTCCGACACCCGGTACGAGTCTTAAATATGTTTTAAGCACTATCTGTAAAGTTTGGCTAAAAACGGACGTCATATGACGTGTTTCGGACTTAAAATGGGGAAGTTGAGTTTTTGTGAAAGTTGAAAGAAAATCATGTGTTTGAGGCTTGATCCTATGTATATGATGTTATTTTGGCGATTTGATCGCACGAGTAAGTCCGTAAGATGTTTTTAAGGTTGTGTGCATGTTTGGTATCAAAGCCCCGAGGGCTCGGGTGAGTTTTGAATGGGGCCCGGGAGGTCTTGGACTTAGAAAAAAAATATACAGGTTCAGATGTTGCAGGCCCAGCGCGGCCGCGGCCATTTCCGCGCGGTCCGCGCTGGCAGCCACCCGGCCGCGGTGCTTTTCTGTGCGGTCCGCGTGGTGGGGTTCAGAGGGTTGACCAGCGCGGCCGCGCACCAAATCAGTGTGGTCCGCGCTGGGTGAGTTCAGAGAGAGCCCACTTCTTCCCTCCCTCGGCGAAGCCCCAATTTTTCTCCCACTCGGCGCGGCCGCAACACATTTTTGTGCGGTCCGCGCCAGGTCCTCAGAAAGGTATACAAGTTCGGAAAATCTCAGTCATTTTTCACTTTTCAAAAACCCAAAACCTAAGAGGCGATTTTCCAAACAACTTTTCTTCTCCAAAACGATTGGTAAGTGATTTCTAACTTAATTTCTTTATTCCTTAACATCTTTTAACATAATTTCAACTTCAAATCAAAGATTTTCATGGGGAAAATTGGGTGTTTTGGGTAGAACCTAGGTTTTCTACAAATTGAGAAGTTGGACCTCAATTTGGGGTCCGATTTAAAAACAAATCATATATTTGGATTCATGGGGGAATGGGTAACCGGGTTTTGGTCCGAACCTCGAGTTTCGACCACGTGGGTCTGGGGGTATTTTTGACCTTTTTGGGGAAAACCTTGAAAAAAAAATCTATTTTTCATGCATTGGGGATGATTCATTTAGTAATTATTAATGTGATTAAGTAACTTATGACTAGATTCAAGCGGATTGGTGGTGGAATCAAGAGGTAAAGCTATACTAGAAGCGTGAGTTGAGTTTGGAGCATTCGAGGTAAGTGTTTGTTCTAACTTTGGCTTGAGGGAATAAGATTAGGATGATATTTGCTACTTGCTAATGTGGAGTACGGTGTATAGGCATGGTGACGGTTATCTATGCACCGAAGTCTAGCATGACCGTGAGTCTTGATTGCTTTTAATTCGAATAATGTGACACAACCTCCTTGTTTATTTGATGAGTTTCATATAACGCCGTCCACTTATATATGATATTATGGGATCGTGTGGCACGCCGTCCACTTATATATGATATTATGGGATCGTGTGGCACGCCGTCCACTTATATATGATATTATGGGATCGTGTGGCACGCCGTCCACTTATATATGATATTATGGGATCGTGTGGCACGCCGTCCACTTATATATGATATTATGGGATCGTGTGGCACGCCGTCCACTTATATATGATATTATGGGATCGTGTGGCACGCCGTCCACTTATATATGATATTATGGGATCGTGTGGCACGCCGTCCACTTATATATGATATTATGGGATCGTGTGGCACGCCGTCCACTTATATATGATATTATGGGATCGTGTGGCACGCCGTCCACTTATATATGATATTATGGGATCGTGTGGCACGCCGTCCACTTATATATGATATTATGGGATCGTGTGGCACGCCGTCCACTTATATATATGATATTATGGGATCGTGTGGCACGCCATCCACTTATATATGATATTATGGGATCGTGTGGCACGCCGTCCACTTATATATATATATATATATATATATACATCATGGGAACCGGAGTCTCTTCTGCTTATTTCCGATATTTCATTTTTATCTGTTACTCCCCGATAGCATGTCCCCTCCTAGTTTTACTTTGTATTATCTTGTTATTGTTTTCTTGCACTTGTTGTATATATATTTGTATAGGTTAATTGTGGTAGGTACGGTATAGCCTCGTCACTACTTCGCCGGGGGTTAGGCCAGGCACTTACCAGCACATGGGGTCGGTTGTGCTGATGCTACACTCTGTGCATTTTTGTACACAGATCAGGGAGCAGCTTACGGACCACAGCAGTAGGATTTCTGGGAGCTGTCTTCAGTCCAGGGACTCTCGAGGTAGTCTAGCTGGCGTTCACAGGCCGAAGTCCCTTTCCATGTTTTTCGTTTGTTCATCTTGTATCAGACAAACATGATGTATTTCCTTTCAGACATTGTTTGTAGTATTCTGTAGTAGTCCGTGAGCTAGTGACACCAGACCTTGGGTAGTGATGTGTATTAAACTTCCGCACTTTTGGTTTTCAGTTGCTTTAGATTTAAAGTCTTCCGCTTAAATTTTGTCTCGTTTATTATATTGTTTGAGAGAAAGCAAAAAAGGTGTTTTAAATATTTGGCTTGCCTAGCTCCGATAGTAGGCGCCATCACGACACCCGACGGTGGGAAATCCGGGTCGTGACAAGTTGGTATCAGAGCACTAGATTACTTAGGTCTCACAACTCACGGACAAGCTCAGTAGAGTCTGAGGGATCGGTACGGAGACGTCTATATTTATCCCGCAGAGGCTACTGAGTTAGGAAAACTTCACCTTGTTCATTTTTGTCGTGTGATTCTATTTCTCAAGTACTGATTGTCTTTCCACTCTGTTCTCTCGCAGATGGCGAGGACACGTGCTTCCTCTTCTATCGTGCAGCAGCCCGAGCCCCTAGCAGCAGCTCCTATTAGGGGCAGAGGGCGAGGCCGAGGCCGTACCAGAGGCCGAGGTCGGGGCAGAGCTCAGCCCCGAGCAGCATTTCCAGCGACGGAGCCTCAGGTTGATTTTGAGGAGGAGGTTCCGGTCCCAGCTGTTCCAGTGGGCCCAGCTCAGGTCCCAGAGGGTTTCATAGCCACTCCAGTGCTTCAGGACGCTTTGGTCCGACTGGTAGGCTTTATGGAGGGCATTTCTAGAGCGAGTTTGCTTCCCGTAGCTCCAGCCACATCTTAGGCTGGGGGAGGAATTCATACTCCCGATACTCGTACTCTAAAGCCGGTAGCTCCTCAGGTTCCAGCAGTTCAGCCAGCCGTAGCAGTTCAGCCAGCTATGGCAGCCCAGCCAGGTATTGCGGCTCAGTCCAGCGATGGGTCCGCGGATGCTCTGTGGAGTCTAAATCGGTTCACCAGGCTCTTCACTACCACATATAGTGGCACACCTTCAGAGGATGCCCAGAATTTCATATGCAACTGTCATGAGGTTCTTCGGACTATGGGTATTTTAGAGATCAACGGTGTCGACTTCGCCACTTTTCGCCTAGCAGGATCCGTCAAGACTTGGTGGAGAGATTTCTGTTTATCCAGGCTAGCAGGGTCACCATCATTGACCTGGGATCAGTTTTCAGAGTTATTTCTGGGGAAGTTTCTCCCAGTTACTCAGCGGGATGCCCTTCATAGGCAGTTTGAGCGTCTCCAGCAGGGTTCGATGTCAGTTACCTAGTATGAGACACAATTTATTGATCTTGCACGCCATGCTATTATGATACTCCCCACCGAGAGAGAGAGGGGGGGTGCGAAGGTTTGTTGATGGGTTAGTTCAGCCGATCCGTGTTCAGATGGCCATGAGTGTCGGTAGTGAGATTTTATTTCAGGAGGCGGCAGATGGTGCCCGCCGGATAGAGATGGCACTTTCTCAGGGAGGTGGTCATGGGTCTGATAAGAGGCCCCGTCATTCTGGTAGATTCAGTGGTATCTCATCTGGAGGTAGGGATTCTTATGGTAGAGGCCATCCTTCGAGTCCCTTTTAGTCAGCTCTCCAGGCTTCACATGGTACACCAGGTGGTCACGGTTCTCGGCCGCAGTATTCTGACCAGTAGCTCTTCAGTTCACCATCAGCACCTATCAGTGCACCACCACTTCGTTATTCTCAGCAACCGAGGGCTTGTTATACTTGCGGTGATGTGAGTCACATTGCCAGATACGGCCCTCGAGCTTCCAGCAGCTCGCATCAACAGGGTCCTCGCCCGATGATCTAGGCACCAGTTGCCCCACAGTCTGCGCAGACAGCTAGAGGCAGGGGTAGAGGACATAGAGGTGGAGGTAGAGGTCTTATAGGTGGAGCTCCGACCGCTAGAGGTAGGGGTCAACCAGCAGCAGATCGTCCCAGGGATATGATTCAGGGAGGTGGGGCCCAGCCCCATTGTTATGCTTTGCCAGCCAGGCCAGAGGCTGAGTCATCAGATGCTCTGATTACAGGTACTATTCTGGTCTGTGATAGGGATGCTTCTGTGCTATTTGATCCCGGATCTATGTATTCATATGTGTCGTCCTATTTTGCACCCTATTTGGTCATGCCTAGTGACTCGTTGAGTATTCCTATTTATGTGCCAACACCGGTGGGTGATTCTATTGTGGTCGACCAAGTTCATCGTTCTTGTAACGTAGTGTTTGGGGGTCTTGAGACCCATGTTGATTTGTTGCTTTTGGACATAATCGACTTTGATGTTATATTGGGGATGGATTGGTTATCCCCATACCATGCTATCTTGGATTGCCATGCCAAGACCGTGACCTTAGCCTTACTGGATTTACCCCGTTTAGAGTGGAGGGGGACTTCTGGTCATTGTACCCGCAGTGTTATCTCGTATGTCAAAGCTCGGCGTATGGTCGAGAAGGGATGTTTGGCCTACTTGGCGTATGTTCGTGATTCTAGCGCGGAGGCCCCTTCTATTGATTCTGTGCCTGTTGTTCGGGAGTTTCCTGAGGTTTTCCCTTCAGACTTGCCGGGTATGCCGCCCGACAGGGATATCGACTTTTGTATTGATTTGGCCCCGGGCACTCAGCCCATTTCTATCCCGCCATATCGTACGGCCCCGCCAGAGTTGAAAGAGTTAAAGGAACAGCTGCAGGATTTGCTTGAGAAAGGTTTCATTAGACCCAGTGTTTCTCCTTGGGGTGCGCCTGTGTTGTTTGTTAAGAAAAAGGATGGTTCGATGAGAATGTGCATCGATTACCAGCAATTGAACAAGGTTACAATTAAGAATAAGTATCCACTGCCGAGGATTGATGATTTATTCGACCAGCTTCAGGGTGCGATGGTGTTCTCAAAAATAGATTTGAGATTTGGTTATCATCAACTGAGGATTAGGGCGTCTGATGTCCCCAAGACAGCATTTCGCACTCGGTATGGGCACTATGAGTTTTTGGTCATGTCATTTGGATTGACTAATGCCCCAGCAGCGTTCATAGAGTTGATGAACCGAGTGTTCAGACCTTATTTGGACTTGTTCGTGATAGTCTTCATTGACGATATTCTTATATACTCCCGTAGTCAGGAGGAGCATGAGCAGCACCTCAGAGTGGTCCTTCAGACCCTAAAAGATAGTCAGTTGTATGCTAAGTTCTCAAAGTGCGAGTTTTGGTTGAGTTCGGTCGCATTCCTGGGTCATGTCGTATCAGCAGCAGGTATTCAGGTAGACCCGAAGAAGATAGAGGCAGTCAAGAACTGGCCTCGACCTGCTTCAGCTACGGATATTCAGAGTTTCCTAGGGTTAGCAGGTTACTACCATCGGTTCGTGGAAGGGTTTTCATCCATTGTAGCCCCTATGACCAGATTGACCCAGAAGGGTGTCCAGTTCAGGTGGTCGGACGAGTGTGAGGCGAGCTTTCAGAAGCTCAAGACGGTTCTGACTACGGCACCAATATTGGTTTTGCCCACAAGTTCAGGGCCATATACGGTCTATTGTGATGCGTCTCGTATTGGGCTTGGTGCAGTGTTAATGCAGGAAGGCAAAGTCATTGCTTATGCTTCGAGGCAGTTGAAGACCCACGAGAAGAATTATCCGGTTCATGATCTCGAGTTGGCAGCCATTGTTCATGCCTTGAAGATCTGGAGGCATTACTTATATGGCGTGACGTGTGAGGTTTACACTGATCACAAGAGTCTTCAGTATCTGTTCAAGCAGAAAGAGTTGAATTTGAGGCAGAGGAGGTGGTTAGAGTTGCTAAAGGATTATGATGTTACTATCTTATACAAACCGGGGAAGGCCAATGTAGTGGCCGATGCATTGAGTAGGAAGTCCGCCAGCATGGGTAGTCTTGCTTATATTCCAATCAACCAGAGATCGCTTGCTTTGGATGTTCAGGCCTTACCCAATCGTCTTGTGAGGTTGGATATTTATGAGCCTAGCAGAGTGTTAGCTTGCACGGTTGCTCGTTCCTCACTATTAGAGCGTATCCGCGAGCGGCAGTTTGAGGATCCCCATTTGTGTGTCTTGAGGGACACGGTACAGCGTGAAGGTGCCAAGAAAGTAACCTTAGATGATGATAGTGTATTGAGATTGCAGGGGCGAGTTTGTGTGCCCAATGTTGATGAGATTCGAGAGTTGATCTTAGTGGAGGCCCACAATTCTCGGTATTCTATTCACCCGGGCGCCGCGAAGATGTATCAGGATCTGAGGTAGCACTATTGGTGGCGTAAGATAAAGAAAGACATCGTTGCGCACGTGGCTCGGTGTTTGAATTGTCAACAGGTTAAGTACGAGCATCAAAGACCCGGAGGTCTATTTCAGAGGATTGCACTTCCCGAGTGGAAGTGGGAGAGGATTACGATGGATTTCGTTACTGGACTCCCGATGACTCGAAAAACGTTTGATGCAGTTTGGGTCATTGTTGATAGGCTGACCAAGTCAGCGCATTTTGTCCCTGTTGCAGCCACCTATTCGTCCGAAAGGTTAGCCGAGATTTATATCAGGGAGATTGTTCGCCTTCATGGGGTACCACTATCTATCATTTCGGATCGGGGTACGCAGTTTACCTTGCATTTCTGGAGAGCGGTTCAGCGAGAGTTGGGCACCGAGCTTGAGTTGAGTACAACATTTCATCCCCAGACGGACGGTCAGTCCGAGAGGACTATTCAGATTCTTGAGGACATGCTCCGAGCCTGTGTCATTGATTTTGGAGGCTCCTGGGACCAGTTTTTACCTTTAGCAGAGTTCGCCTACAACAACAGCTACCAGTCCAGCATTCAGATGGCTCCGTATGAGGCATTGTATGGTAGGCGATGTCGGTCTCCAGTTGGATGGTTTGAGCCGGGAGAGGCTCAATTATTGGGTACGGATCTGGTTCAGGAAGCCTTGGACAAGGTCAGGATTATTCAGGATAGACTTCGTACAGCTCAGTCCAGACAGAAGAGTTATGCAGACCGCAAGGTCAGAGATGTTGCTTTCATGGTTGGTGAGCGGGTATTGCTCCGTGTATCGCCTATGAAGGGCGTGATGAGATTTGGGAAGAAGGGCAAGCTCAGCCCTAGGTTCATCGGTCCATTTGAGATTCTTGATCGTGTGGGAGAGGTGGCTTATAGACTTGCCTTGCCACCTAGCTTGTCAGCTGTGCATCCCGTGTTTCATGTATCTATGCTCCAGTATCGCGGGGATCCATCGCACGTGTTGGATTTCAGCACTGTCCAATTGGACAAGGATCTGTCATATGAGGAGGAGCCGGTGGCTATTCTAGACCGGCAGGTTCGACAATTGAGGTCGAAGAGTTTTCCTTCGGTGCAGGTTCAGTGGAGAGGTCAGCCTCCTAAGGCATCGACCTGGGAGTCCGAGTCCGATATGCAGAGCCGTTATCCTCATTTATTTTCCGACTCAGGTACTTCTTTCTTTTGTCCATTCGAGGACGAACGGTTGTTTTAGAGGTGGAGAATGTGAGGACCCAAGGGGTCATCACCGTAATTCTTCCTTGTTCCGTGCTCCCAAGGCCTTGAAAATCTCGCTTTTAGTTTCCTCGATTGGCGTGCACAGTTCTGGCGCGTAGCCGGAAAGTTTTTATGTTAGAATATGTGAATTATGTGAAACATTTGATGAATTTTGGTATTAATATGCATAATGTTGACTTCGGTCAACATTTTGGGTAAACGGATCCGGACCTGTGATTCGGCGGTCCCGGAGGGTCCGTAGGAAAATATGGGACTTGGGCGTGTGCCCGGAATCAAATTCCGAGATCCCAAGCCCGAGAAATGAATGTTTGTGTGAAATTGTTTTCTGAAATTAATTAAGGAAAATGAAGAAGAAAATTGATCAGAAAACTGTGGTATCGGGATCGTATTTTGGTTCCGACGCCCGGTACGAGTCTTAAATATGTTTTAAGCACTATCTGTAAAGTTTGGCTAAAAACGGACGTCATATGACGTGTTTCGGACTTAAAATGGGGAAGTTGAGTTTTTGTGAAAGTTGAAAGAAAATCATGTGTTTGAGGCTTGATCCTATATATATGATGTTATTTTGGCGATTTGATCGCACGAGTAAGTCCGTAAGATGTTTTTAAGGTTGTGTGCATGTTTGGTATCAGAGCCCTGAGGGCTCGGGTGAGTTTTGAATAGGGCCCGGGAGGTCTTGGACTTAGAAAAAAAATATACAGGTTCAGATGTTGCAGGCCCAGCGCGACCGCGGCCATTTCCGCGCGGTCCGCGCTGGCAGCCACGCGGCCGCGGTGCTTTTCTGTGCAGTCCGCGTGGTGGGGTTCAGAGGGTCGACGAGCGCGGCCGCGCACCAAATCAGTGTGGTCCGCGCTGGGTGAGTTCAGTGATGTGTAGTGATGTGTATTAAATCAGTGTGGTCCACGCGGGGTTCAGAGGTCTTGGGTAGTGATGTGTATTAAACTTCCGCACTTTTGATTTTCAGTTGCTTTAGATTTAAAGTCTTCCCCTTAAATTTTGTCTCGTTTATTATATTGTTTGAGAGAAAGCAGGAAAGGTGTTTTAAATATTTGGCTTGCCTAGCTCCGATAGTAGACGCCATCACGACACCCGACGGTAGGAAATCCGGGTCGTGACATTGCTACATATTGTAGGATAGACAAATGCGTCATTTTAGTTTAAACTCCAAAAAATTCAAAATCTAACGATAATGATAATAATTATATTTTTTTAAAAAGATCTTCTCATAATTTCTAGAGCATAAGCTGTCCAAATATATATATAATTTTAAAGCCTTTCAAATTTAAAATATATTTTTCTTTAAAAAGTTCAATTTTGATTTCTAAAAATTAATTCGGAATGATCTTTGAAACACATAAAAAAGAGCACAAAGTTATGTTTTGAAAAAAAAAATTACCAAAATATTCTATACAAAATCAAAAACTATTTAAAAGACTAAAAAACCTTTGCCAAGAAATTTTTTTCTTTAAGAATAAGTTTAAAAGAAACAAAATAAAAATCAAATTGAAATTAGGCAAAGAAGACTAAGGAGACATACATTTGTTGATACCCTTGGGAATAACTTACTAAAGTTCCTACAATCCTCTTAACCGAAAAATAAAACTATAAATGTCCACACACCAAAATAGAGTTTAAAAATATTGGGCTTAATATGGTTTACTCCTCTTGCTAATATTTGAACTTGTACGCTTTTAAAGGATGCGTTTATGCTAATGTAGCGATAAAATTACAAAGACTGATGAATAGGAGTTGGATGCTTACATGTTTTTATTGAATTTGTAAAGGTAAAAAGTACATATAAGCTATAGTACTTCAATAATTCTAGTTATAGAACCAAACATTTTGGTTAAGATGTAACTATAACTCCATCTGAAGACTTAAGAAAGCCTAAAAAGTTAATTTTGTTTACGAAATTTCTGGGGGCATCTACTGTAATAAAAGGTTAATGTAGGGTGAGAAAAGATAGTAGAAATATAAGTGCACTATCTCCTATAAGAATCCCATAGAATTACAAAAATAGGATTTAAAAGTAGTATCATTAACTCAACACCCACAAAATTGATAAAGTAAAATATGGCAACTTTAAGGGCAATAATTTTGAAAACTTAAATGTGAGGACGACAAAATCTTTGGGTTGTCACATAATTAGAAAAGTTTTGTAGTCACATAATTTTATAATTTTTAAAGGAAAAGTTATTTAAGAAGAAAGAAGTTTGATCGGAGAATTAGAAATAGCAAATTAAAGAAATACAAGTGATTCGGTATTCTATAAAATAATATATTTTAAAGTATGTAAAATAATTACAACTTGGTGACAATCATAAAAGGAAAATTATTAGCTTTTTTGAGCTTGTGAAAATATAATTTCTTTAATTATAGATAGAAATAGATTTATATATATATATATATATATATATATATATATATATATATAAAGTTTTAATTTCATTCATAATCTCATGTAGCAAGAGTTTTGCTAATTAAATGTGGTGATTTAAGCTTAATTTCAGAAGAATCAAAGGAATCTCAAGAATTAATTAGTACTTCATATATAGTTTATGCTTAAGAATATTAATTTTCAATTAACCAAATAAGAGATTTTAAAGATAATTCTATATTTATTGATATCACTATCTTTATTTTCAACATTGTCAATAATTTTTATTTTCAATATTTGAATACGCCGTGAATATTTCAAAATTGTAGGATATATTATGCATAAACGATTTCTATTCAATTCAAAAAATAACAATTAGGAAAAAACTAATTACATGAGAACCGTACTTGGTTCAATGGGAATAAAATATAACTTCATACAATTACCAAAATTCAAAATAGTTTTAATATCTTCTTTTTTCCTCTCTTCATCCCCAAAATATTTGTACAAACCTCTTTTATAGAAGAAACAAATTTATTTAACACAAATTATAAGAAAGAAAAAAAATTATGACTTGTTCATGCAAAGAAAAAAATTTCTCATAGTTGTGATATGTTTTTCGTAAAGAATAACTATAATATAAAATAATTTCAAATTTTAAATATTCAATAATTTTTTTTTAAATAAAATTGTAAAGAGGTAGATTTTGACAATCTCTAAAAAGAGCATGAAGTAAGGTGCATCAAAAAATTAGTAGCAGAAGAGATAAATATTTATAAAACACATAAAATGACTCATATAATAATAAAATTTCAAATAAATATATTTCCAATATATAAAAGCAAAACTTCATTTCACTTCTTTAACATTCTAGCTTTTATTGTTGACGAAATTATTTATTTTAAATCAAATGCAAAGTAAGGATTTGGACTTTATAGGTTATGTTCTGAATTCTAATCTTTTAAGTTATTTAGTTCTTTTAATAAATAAAAAAGAAGAAGTTATTTAGTCTGTATATACTCAATGAATTTTTAAGATAAAAACAGAGTTTGAACCAAAGCTACCGAATTTGATCGAACACGTAGCCAGCACTCTAGCTCTACCCCGCTTCAAACTTATTTTGTGCTTATCTTGAACTCATTTAACATTTTAATAATGTATTTTTTTTACTCTTATTAGAAAAACTCGTGTTTTCATCTTCTAGAATTATCTAACACAACAAAATCTTCAATTACTCCAACTTTTATACTACGATATTTATAACTTTAGTTTAGAGTCTTTACACAATTTAACCTACTGACCTTACAAGAATTTTAATAAAAATAAATAAAGCAAATTAATAAAATAAAATATTTTAAAACTATATCTGAAAATAACATTAGGACAAATTTTTATAAGCATATATGATCTCACTAAAGAAGCAAAAATATTGGAGGTTTTAAGGATAAAAGATATAGTAAGACCTAATAATACACCCTCTCCGTCCCAAAAGAATTGTCATATTTCATAATTCGAAAGGTAATTTGACTAAACTTCGTAGTTAAATTAGGTTTGATTAATTTAATATTTTAAAATTAAAATTTAGATATTCAAAAATTATATAGAAAATACCATAAATTACAATTCTTCTATCAATATAATTATTATTATTTTTAAATATTGGTTAAATTTAATATAATTTGACCATCGAAAAAAATAATTTAATAATGTGGAAAAAAAGATTCATAAATAAATTACCATAATACTAATATAGACCAATAACAAAGGCCCATGTGGGAATTCTTAAGAGAGAGAAAAATGCAAAAGTGAGAATTTGAAGGAAAATTCCGTGCATGTTATTTCATTTATTAGTATAATAATAATAATAATAATAATAAGGTGTTTTCTTCTATTTAATCCAGACATTTATCTTGGATTCTCAATCTGTGTTTTTATTTTCAGTTGCTCATCAGGAAATTATGCTAAAGAATACGAAGTATTTATTCAAAATTTTCGTCTTTTAAGTCACGTAATTAGCACAACATGAGAAACTCGTCAAAGTAATTGCTCCTAACATAAATTTATAGATGGCAAGAAGTAGAATCTCGACGGTTTAAATAAATGAAATCATGGATTCATGATTAAAAGTAATATTTATAGTTAAGTTTAAAAATGGTATTTGGAAATTGAACTTATGTTTGGACACGCATTTCACTTGCAAAAATATTTCAGTTTTGTAAGCGGAGAAAAAGTTTTTTTTGAAAATTTTAAAAAAGTGGTCAAATCACTTTTTGGTTTTTCAAAAATTCATTTTTCGAATTATTTTTAAAAAACTTGCCAATTTCATGGAAAATACATTTTTAAAAAAGAAAATCGATAAAAAGAAATTATTTTTATGGACAAACGGGTCATTGCCTTCAACAAATTAAGATATGTATTAGCAACTTTAACTCTGTTAAGTTTGTTCATAAATTTTTGTATGGGTTGCTCAGTTTGTTCTATAAATTTAGCTCGAGGGGCCATTGTTTGAAACTAAGAGACAAATTTCTTTTTGACTATATTTTGTACAACTTATACAATATTTTGTTGTTTCTTTTTTCACTCTTTTTATATTGCATAATCACAATAAGCAAATATAAACAACTAGGCCGAGATTATTGAGTAAATGTAGACAGCTAGAACAATCGTAATTGATATTTGTCTTAAAGTGAACTCCAAAATAATATCCTGAGGTTTAATTATTACAGTGCAGAACCTCAACACATTATGTGTGTATTTGATATGAACGAAAAAAAAATTTTGATTAGTTAGCAATTTTCAAAAATTTTGAAAATTTTTTTTTCTAAAAAAATAAGCAATTTTCTTGCTTATTTTGTGGTATTTGATTAGTTAGCAAAATATATATAATATTCTAAGAAAACACTATGGGAGAAAATATCCTTTGAAAAATATTTATTAAGATTTTTTATTCCACTTTCAAATATTTTTGTTATAAAGTGTAGCAAATTATGACTAATTATAATCTTTCTATTTAATTCTAACTAATACACTTGTGAATTCATAGTGAGAGAGGCTCCTCCGTCTCTCTATCTTTATTCTGCCAAAGACAACCAAACGAATGCATACACATACTACTAGAGGCAACCTACTAGCAACAACAACAATTCCTCCAAAGCCTCCTAACATCCCCCCATGTGAGGAAAAGATTTCGTACAAGGACAAGCTGATTGGAGAATTAACTAACAATCTAGGGGACTTGAACAGTCCAAGTAGCTCATCTTCCCCTGTGAATGTGCAACACAATGATCATGCCCAGTTTACCCACGAGGGAAAGGTGAACCAGCCTCATCAAATAACCCTAACGGAGCAGGATATCAAAAGATTTATGAACCATGGAAATTCTCCGTTATAATCAAGCTAATTGGAAAAAGAATCCTCCACCAGTATCTAAAGGCAAAGGTTTAAGCCCTGTGGAGGCCATCTGAAAACTTCTCCTTAATAGACCTCGGAGAGGACTATTATACGATTAAATTCAATAAGGAAGAAAATGCAAAGAAAGCACTTCAAAACGGGCCATGGTTCATCAATGGCTTCTTCCTCTCAGTCCAGAAATGGACACCAAACTTTGTAGCCACTCAAGCAACCTAAAGTTTCACGGCCATCTGGGTGAGATTACCCCATCTCCCAACGGAATACGATGGAATTATACTCACAAAAATTGGGAATGCTATTGGAAAACTTCTAAAAATAGATGCATGTACCTCCTCTACTCTTCGAGGGCGTTATGCACGTTTATGTGTTCAATTGCCACTTGAGGAGGTGTGCAGCCCTATATTCTTATTGGATCTCACAAACAAACAATATTATACGAAGGAGATAATATTCTATGTAAAAAATGTGGTTGTCTTGGGCACTCAACTACCAAATTTACCCACATAATCACCCATAGTACAAACTCAACCAATGAAGAAGGCAAACCAGAAAAACAATCTGTCCCGCTATGAATGGCAGACTGTTTCATTCCCCAAGAAGAGGAGATCATTATTAAAATCAAGCACGTAGACAAATACCACAACATCAACATTGCCAGGTATCAATGTAAAATTTTTGAATCCTCAACGGGTAAGTTTCTCAAAACTCAGCAATTAAAATTCATAGAAAAAAAATATGTGTCATCCACTCTTCTCGATAATCCAAAGTCTTTTCATAATCCTGTATTAGCTTTAGTTAAAAATCATAAGCCTAATGAAAATACTCTTACTAACCACTTTAATCATAATTACCATAATCTAAATTCAGAGCACCTAGATTATAAACAAACCAGCGGTAAAAATAATACCACCAGTGGTTTGCATGGCAAGGACTACCCCAAGCAGACAGATGGACAAAACGTGTCTTCTAATAACTCTAATCCTACGGAGTATCTCCCAAAATCTCTTGCTACTAATGAGCCTGCTAATAACCCTCTAACACCCAATAAAAAAATTCACACAAAAAATACTCCTTCATTGACCCCTCACAGTAATCATATTATGGAGGAAGATATCCCACTATTAGATTGCATGCAATCAAATGACCTCTCTGACGATGAACACTTGGTCAAAAGCGACCTTCATATGTCGGACGTGATCTCCATTGGAGATATTGCTAAAAACCTTACGCAAGACCCCTCCTCTCCCTTGCATATAGACCCTATCATTACTACCCCTGCTCTTACCCCTCCAAACTCCATAGCTTGTGATCATCAAAAAGCTATATTAACTTCCCAGAATGCCTCGAACACCACTCACCCTCCGAAGGAGATTTCGCCTAATTTAAATCCAACGTCTTAATCGTCCCTACCCAATGGACAAACTTCTTCCATTACCACCACATCTTCCCCCTCAACCTGTGATTTAGACTCAGCCACCAAATCTACCCAACCATCAGCCACAATCCTGGATAGAGCTAGGCCTCATGGGTCAAGCCATTTCCTTCAATCTTCAGATCAACGGGCAGGACTCAGTCCTGATCATCCAAAATACGAGCTACCTTGCTCAGCTGATCTCGGAGGGCATGCATTTGGCTATGACAAACTACATCAACCAAATGTGGATCTCAAATATCCTCCAACCACTGGCTCCATTACTCAACCAGAACATAACTACCAATATGCAAGAGATGTGGAATATTCCAGGGAATCCCAATAATATGATGCCACAGAATGTACCAATCAACCTACCCTTCTTTGCTCTAGAGGAGATGTCCATGCTAAACCCCATTTTCACCCCATGAACAGCCCAAACACCCCCTGTCCAACAGGCCCAACCACTAAATCGACAACCACAACCTCAGAACCCACCTCCTCCCATACATGCAGAAGCACAGTAGATGGACATGCAAAATCTCGAGGAAAACCAAGAAGTGGAGGAAGAACCACTCCCTCATCTTGGAGAACCCAGGGTGGCCTTCTCAAACCTAAGCGAAGTAAAAATACTAATCTTCAAAGAATGGCTCGACAAGAAGTGCATCATCAGCTGTCCACCCACCATGTTCAAGTGCTCGATGGATATACGCTCCCCCCTCCCCCGACCCCATTGTAGGGAAGAATGTACTAATTCTGGTACCCTCTCACAGGAGGAACAATGCACCAACAGCGAGGGAGAACAACCAAGCACCTTCCAACCAGCCCATGATGAATCAGCCCATTAACTTTATAATTTGGAATGTTCGGGGTGCAAATAATGCAAAGTTTCGTCGTAATTTTAGGGAGCTTATGGATACTCACAAACCAAGCATGGTAGCTCTTCTAGAAACTAGAATGGCTAACCACCTCCCAATTCTGGAGGACTTCAATTTCACTGAAATGATAGAGGTACCTGCTGAGGGGCAAGCAGGTGGGCTGGTCATCCTTTGGAATCATACTAGAGTCATCGTCAACAACTTCACTAGGCGTAACCAAGAAATCCATGCCATGATCGAGGTAAAACCAAATCACAAAACTTGGCTCTTTAGTTCAATCTATGCTAGCACTGACAATTACAATCGTGATACATTATGGCATAATATAAAAAAATATTTATAATTTCTATAAAGGACCTTGGCTTATGGGAGGGGATTTTAATGATGTAATTATGTCTCAAGAAAAATTTGGAGGTAGGGCAGTGAACCAAAAGCGTGCACAAAATATTTTAGCAAGCCTAAACTACTGCATTTGATATAGGCTTCAAATGGTGCAAATTTACGTGGTCAAATCATAGAAAAAAGGGAAAGGTCTAATAATGGAGCATCTCGATAGAGTTTATGCTAACACGAAATGGTTAGATCAATACCCTGATGCCTCCATAATCCACCTACCAAAAACACATTCCGACCATAACCCTATTCTTATCTCTCAAAAAGAAATCCACGAACTATATTGACAAGCCTTTCCGCTTAGAAACAATGTGGTGTTCCAATCCGGAGTTCATTTCTATAGTCAATAAGCACTAGGCCACTAATGATCTTATACCTGCCACGAATTCCTTTGAGGAGGATGTTAAGAGCTGGAATAACGAAGTCTTTAGTGACATTCATAGGAAAAAAAGACAAATTCTAGCAAGGCTAAGTGGAATTCAAATTAGTTCTAGATATAGCACTAGCATTTTCCTTCAAGAGCTAGAAAAAAATTACAACATCAATATAATGAGATCCTAGTACTTGAGGAAGATTATTGGAAGTTACGCTCTAGAGTTATGTGGATGAATGGAGGCGACGCTAATACCAAATATTTCCAAATCATCGCGACCAATAGAAAAAGAATTAATAAGATTACCTTCTTCAAAGATGACTCCAACAAGTGGATAGACGACCCAAAATCCATAATGGACCACACGGTCAATTCTTTCAAGAACTTATTCACTACAAACCACACTTCTTCCTATTGGAATACACAAAATGGTAGCAACCACTCTAATATACACTTCCCTCTCTCGTGCCTAGACCAGCCGCTTATAGACTCTGAGATCACAAAAGCAGTATTCTCCTGTCATCCTAATAAAGCTCCAAGACCGGATGGGCTTTACCCCTTTTTTTCCAAAAATTTTAGAATAATATTAAAGGCAGTGTTATGGATTTTTGTCACAAAGTATTTAGGGAAAACAATATTCGTGAAGACATTAACAAGACTTACATTTGCCTAATCCCCAAGTTTGAAAATGCTAATTATTTAAAAAAATTTAGGCCCATAAGCCTTTGTAATACGATTTACAAAATCATTTCTAAAATAATAGCCAATAGGATCAAGCCCTTTATGCAGAATATAATTAGCCCTCGCCAAGCTAGCTTCATTAAGGGAAGAAAAGATTGTGATAATGCTCTAATCATTCAAGAATTAATGAACTACATCAAGAATTCAAAAGGCAAGCAAGGGAATATGATAGTCAAAATCGACCGTGAAAAAGCATTTGATAAATTGGAATGGTCTTTCATCCATAGAACGTTAACCTTCTTTAATTTCCCTACTAGTTTTATCAACCTAATTATGTGATGTATTACCTCCTCTAGCTATACCATCCTTGTCAATGGCACAAAGTCTGAATCATTTGCTCCTTCAAGAGGAATTAGACAAGGAGACCCTATGTCACCCTACATTTTCATACTTTGCATGAAAATGCACTCTATAATGATCAACCACAATGGATATTAAGAAATGGGACACTATTAAAATTACTCAAAAAAGCCCTCATTTATCGCACTTATTCTTCGCAGACGACCTCACTCTAATGGGCAAATCCAACATAAAAACAGGCCATTCTATGATTCGTTGCCTTGATACCTTCTGCCAGTTATCAGGACAAACCATTAACAAATCAAAATCTAAGTTAATTATTTCTAGTCAGTGCCCAAAGTCAACAAAATTCAACCTTTCGAATCTTTGGGACACAAAAGTCAGCGAAACTTTTGGTACATACCTTGGCTTTCCAATCCTATACGTTAGCCCAAAACCAAAAGGCTACCAATTCGTCATTGATAAAATGAGAAATAAACTAAGTAGTTGGAAAGCTACGTGGCTCAATACAGCGGGGAGGTGCACCCTGATATCCTCTACTCTAAACACAATTCCCAACCACATCATGCAATCCTCTATGCCAAAAAAATTCTAAAGGAAATAGACAAAATCCAACGGGATTTTCTATGGAAATCATCCCCTAATAAGAGGAAACTCCATATGATTAATAAGAACATTGTTACAAAGGATAAATGCATGGGTGGCCTGGGGATTCGAAAAGCTAAAAGTAAAAATCTAGCACTCCTAACGAGTTTAGTATGGAGACTTATTAACAACCCTAATTCGCTGTGGACCAAAGTAATCTCTAGTAAATATGGTAATATGAGGGGGAATACTACTTACTCTCACACCTGGAAGAGCATCCTTAGAGGATGGCACCTTTGCAATATTGGTACAAGATGGGATATCAATAACAAGGCTCCCCTTAGTGTTGGGCAATCCATCTGGATCCCAAACATAAGGAACCTTAGGAATGCAATCGCAGGTCCTCTAAGGGAGCATGAGGATAAGCTTACAGTAAATCAAATTAAGGAAAATGGGTAATGGAACTTCTCAAAATCTCATTTGTTCTTCCTTCCCAATAACTGATAGCATATTCCTCTAATGTGAATATGGAGCCTATCCTCTAATGGACTGTTCTCAACCTCTTCTTGCTATCAAATCATAAATGAAGAAGAAAATCAAGACAAATATTTCCGCTGGATCTGGAGCTTACATTGCCCAAACAAGATAAAAAAATTCATTTGGAAGTGCTACCATAATAGACTTCCTACACGATCTTACTTGGCAAATATAGGTATCAACATCGACCCAATCTGCCCGGTTTGCAAAAACAATGAGGAAACTATTCACCACATCTTCTGGGATTGCTCATCTGTCAACAACTTATGGCATACTACTCACTGGCTCCAACTTATGGTCTCCAACTGAATGATAAGATGCATACTACTCACTGGCTCGATCATATTAAGCAATTTAATAATTATTTTAGCCACCACTATCTTTCTTGGAATGAGGTCTTTCCTTTTGCCATTTGGAACATCTGAAAAAATAGGAATGCAAATAATCACAACAATACTTCTCACAAAATTCGTTGGTCAACCATTATCAATACCTCTATAGAATATAAACTCTTGACTGAAAAGCACATTAACAACTCCCATCACAAGTCTATTAAGGTTAGTTGGCACAAGCCACCGCAAGGCTGGTTGAAACTAAACATAGATGGTGCCTTTAAAGCTGATAGATACCAAGGTGGAATTGGAGGAATTGTTCGCAACCATGCAGGGCGCTGGATAATGGCTTTCACCAAGAAGGTGCATACACTCTCATTGGCTCAAGTGGAACTCCAAGCACTACAAGAAGGCCTGCAGATAGTTATAACACATAGCATGCATCCAGTAGAAATTGAAACGGATGCTTTAGAAACAATAACCATGATTGAGCATGACCATCCTACTTACACACATCTAATTTATGCATGCAGGTTGTTACTTCTTCAGGTGAGGCAGAAGGGGCAGGTAATCCTCAAGCATAGTTTCAGGGAAGGAAACGCAATGTCACATATTTTGGCTAGAAATGCACTCATGTAGCCCTACATAAATAAGCTTCTTCTTTTTTCTACCCCACTGGAACTGGCGATGACACAATATCAAAGGGACATGGAGGGCTTCTTTTCTGTAAAAACTAAAAACTACTTCAGCCACTATATGCACTAGGTTGGTCGCGTTAGAAAATGTTGATGCCTTAGAAGGCTGTAGTGTAAATGTTAGTGCCAATTGTGGCAGTTTGGGATGTAATATGTCAATGTTTGACACTTAGCTATTATTAATATATTTCCTTCTATTAAAAAAAACTAATACACTTGTGCTCAGCTTGATGCTATCTGAGTTCTGAGATGTCCCTTTAAAAAGAGCTATTGGGGGTTCGAAGACTGAATTTAGCTGTCAACCCTAGTCAGCAAGCTAAAGAACTTTCTCAAA
Source organism: Nicotiana sylvestris (assembly GCF_000393655.2). Lineage (NCBI taxonomy): Eukaryota > Viridiplantae > Streptophyta > Magnoliopsida > Solanales > Solanaceae > Nicotiana > Nicotiana sylvestris. Next base: position 168,009,050 of record NC_091063.1, read on the forward strand.
AATATGGAGAGTTCTCTCATATCAAAACGAAAACAAACAAGAACGAAATGAGTGCTTACCCTATCGACCGAAGCTAGTATCCTAAAATCAAAAATTCCTAAATTAAAGAACTACAAGAAAGGTAATATAATGAGCTATACTTCTGGATCAAGTTCAACCCAACCAGAATGAGAAGAAGGGTCAGCCTGTCCCTACGCTTTTTTATCGGGTTATAATGATTTTGTGATTTTTTATTTTAATTTTTTAAAAATATTAATAATTAAATTAAAAACTTAAAGTTAAATGATTTGACCTTATAATCTAAGCCCCTCATTCTTTTTTTGCCAAGAAAATAAAGTATTGTTATAAAATAAAGACTATAAAGTAAAGACAAGTATAGAGAGAAATTGATATATTATTCGAATTCAAACTGATGTACATAATGAACTGAAATCTCTTCTATTTATAGAAGAAAGGAAACTGCTGTGTAAGTTGCTACTACACCATATATGGATAATCTTCTACTGAGAGCAATGTTTATCCATAACAAAGTACTGAAAGGATAAGCTTATTATACCCGATATGGATAATCTTCTACCGGGGGTAATGTTTATCCATAGCTGGGTACTGAAAAGATAAGCTTATTATACCGATATGGATAATCTTCTACCGGGGGTAATGTTTATCCATAACTGGGTACTGAAAGGATAAGCTTATTATACCCGGTATGGATAATCTTCTACCGGGGATAATATTTATCCATAACTGGGTACTGAAAGGATAAGCTTATTATACCCGGTATGGATAATCTTCTACCGGGGGTAATGTTTATCCATAACCGGGTATCGAAGTGATAAGCTTCTTCAGGAAGCTTATTTCCAATAGAGTACTTAAATAGATAAACATATTTACGGTGGAGTCCCATATGGATAAGCTTCTTCAGGAAGCTTATTTACAACGGAGTACTAAATAAACATCCATAATATAATATATTTATAACACTCTCCCTTGGATGTTCATTAAAAGATAATGTGCCTCATAAAAACCTTACTAGAAAAAACCACGTGGAAAAAAATCCTAGTGAAGGAAAAAGAGTACATATATTTAGTAATACGCATTACTAGGTGCCTCATTAAAAACCTTATAAGGAAAACCCCATGGGAAAAAATCTTAGTAAGGGAAAAATAGTGCATCGCGTATTTTACTCCCCTGATGAAAACCTTGTTTCAAATATTTGAGTCTCCGCAATCCAATCTTGTATACCATCTTCTCAAAAGTTGAAGTTAGCAAAGATTTAGTGAATAAATCTGCTGGATTATCACTTGAACAGATTTGTTGCACATCAATGTCACCATTTTTCTGAAGATCGTGTGTGTAGAATAATTTTGGTGAAATGTGCTTCGTTCTATTTCCTTTTATAAATCCTCCCTTTAATAGGGCTATACATGAAATATTGTCTCCGTATAATATTGTGGGTCTTTTATCACATTCCAACCCACATGTTTCTCGAATGAATCACTGATCTCAATCATATGCACTCTCTGCTTGCCGGTTTGAAATCGAACTTTATGGGTATCGGATAAATAACCTGCATCTGCATTATCAATATGATTTGCACCACTTTTGTTAGCATTAGCAAGATAAATAAGTGCACCATCTACACCGAGATAGAGTATTTTAGGACCAAGGAGCTCCTCATCCTCTTCTAGAGGTTGGAACGGATCCTTATTCACTTCAAGTGATTGAATATTCATTGGTGTACTTAATGGGTACACTTTGTCCTTGTAAAAGTATTTTTAAGACCCTCTTGGAGCTCTTCTGGAGTTCCAGTAAGATTTATGTCACCAACATAAACAGGAAATGTAACAAATTTTGATGACATTTTCTTTATAAAAATACATAGACAAATAACATAATTTATGTAACTTTCTTTCAGCAAATATTTACTGAGGCGATTATACCACATGCACACAGATTGCTTTAAACCGTACAAAGATCTTTATAATTTGATCGAGTATATTTCTCAAAACTTTGAATTATATGCTTCGGGTGTCACACCTCCTTTTTGCGCGCCCCGCCCCGAAGGGTTAAATGCGCGAGGGAGTTTTTCCAATTTAAGTGACAATATTCGAAATGGGATTATTTATTTAATTCAGAGTCGCCACTTGGGAAAGGTTTGGCTTTTGGTGTCCCAAGTCACCGGTTTATCTTGAATCCCAAATCGAGGAAAATATTCGACTTTTCCAAATGAAGTCTGCGAACCAGAAATTCTAAGTAAGGAATTCTGTTGACCCGAGGGAAGGTGTTAGGCACCCTCGAATCCCGTGGTTCTAGCACGGTCGCTTAAATTGTTATAATGGCTAAATATCTGATTTAAATACATGTTGTGACTTATGTGCTTTTATTAAGTTTAAACCGCTTTTATTATTATCATTTATTTTTATAGAATTGCAACGTCGTGAAAATGCATCTCGAACCACGTCACAATCAATGCACCCGTGGTCGTCGACACATTTTGACTCCGTTGAGATTCGGATTTGGGTCACATCAATGTGCACCCGTGTTTAAGAAGGTTAAATTATTAAAGGTGCGCCTAAAGCAACTAGCGTATTGTTATTTTGGGAAGGCCGTAAAATTCGCTAAACGGCCTGTCCCGAATTCTAAGTATTTTAATATATACATTTAGAGGGCCCCGCAGCTTGTGCATTTTTGTTTGGCGAGACTCATCTCATTTTTTTGGAAGGATATCCTAAAGTGACTACATTTCTATTACGTTTGTCTCTAAAAAATAAAAAAAGGGAAGATGCCAAACTTACTTGTTTAAACAAGTACATACTGAATTTTTACTATGTCTGCCGAATCTGAATTTTGTTCGATTACCTGATTGATTGTTTATGAGGTGAGAGTTACCTCATACCTTGTCTTCATCGAGTGAATACGCTTGTTAATTTTCTAAGTGAGATTGCAAGCAAACTAATAACATATACTAAACTCATGTTGACGACCTCCAAGTTTGATTTTTAAAACTAGCCTATTTGGACTTGATGAATGAAATTGGCTGTTTATTAGGAAAACTACTACTTATTGAACTAAAAATGCCTGCTAGTTTTCCTCAAAAAGTCATCGCATTATTTCGAAACAGTGAATCTATACCGAAGCCCAATATCGAACCTATATCGGATCAAGTAATCTGACAAGAGAGTTGGCGTACATGGCCAAACTCTTAATGTGACCGCATGAGAGTTTGTTTGGGGTACATTTGTCCCGGACCAAATACAACAGATTTGGACAATTCAGTGGTCTAGACAAAATACATGCAGATGCTTGCCAATGATTCTATGTTATACTGTCATAACTAAATCAAGACCCCAATGATTATATACATTAAAACACACCTGATCTAATAAACAATGCTATCTAATATTTCATCTCAAACAGAATGTATGTTAATTTATACAGAGCAATTGCTGTTGGAACGAACTTAAACAAATGTAGGCCGACTACCATTCAACCTATGGCCATGTTTTGAACATAGGTATTGTGAAGGAATCAACATTCATTTCTTTTATTTCTGCTTCAAAGCTTCAAGCTTTCAACAACAAGTAATTTCAGAAGTGTGTACCTGGAAGTGTTTACAATTGAAGAAGAATAGAAGTCAGCAGAGTAACAATAGGAGCAACACCAAACAACAGCAGTAACAGCAGGTAACAAACAAGGCAGTGGAAATAGAAACCCCAGATAGACCAAACTTCAGGAAAAAAAACCCATGCAAACTACAACCAGTGAGCTCAGTTTAAACTTGGAAGGATCAGAATCGATTGAACAAGTAGAAGAACAAATGAAATCCAGACAACAATGTGAAGAAAACAGTTCCTGATTTTTCTATATTCTTTCTCTCTTGTATCTGTGTGTGTGTATATCAAAATCTGTTCCCTTTTTTATCAGCTCAAATCAACCCTTTAACAGCCTGTTTAGACCATCAGAACACCCTCCCATGTGCTACCCCTTTTCAGTTTCCACTCACTATTTAAATAAGAGCACAACCCCATGACATTCCCTTGGCAGGCTTAACTTTTTAGTAATGTTTATTATTTCTGAAACTTAAAGCAGAATATGGGCAGCAGGATGTAGTCTGACAGCATATGCTGTCAAACTATTTAATTCAAAAAGCACTTAGGCAGGGCACAGGCTGTGCACAAAATGCACATGTTGTGCACAAGTGTACATGCCCTCCAATTTCAGAATTGTGACTAAACAGAACATTGATTTTTACATTTCTGATTCAAATTAACAATTATAAGCAATAAACTCAGTTCCTAAATGATTCAGGCCATGCTTATCAAAAGTAAATCGATTTGTTATTGTTCAGGCAGCTGAAACTAATTGACGACACATGTCGACTCGACTATATTAATCATAACATGTACAATCGTAGCCAAAATCAAACATTTAACAGTATCGAACGCATGATTTGAATTGTACTGACTAAGCAGAATTGTACTCGAGGAATCAGTTAATCAGTTCAAATTTGAAATTCAACTAATTGCACAACAAATACATACATACACATTATCAGAACAAGTAGAAGAAGGACTCAATCAAACAACAGAGGTTCAGGCAAGGTGGACAGGACACAGTCGGTAAAATTCGAAACACAAATTTCACAACAACATGAACAGCCTTTTAAACAAACATGGACTAACATAATAAAGAAAAGAAAACAAAACTCACCTTAAATCCCGAAAAATCAAAAACCTTAACTTGGATTCGAACAGACCTTTCTTAAGGCTGAACGGACTTTAATCGAAGTGTTTCTCAGATGAGAAACACTTCGATTAAGGTCCATTAGACCTTAATCTCTTGGTTTAAACGAGATACGGACCAGTGACGAGGAACCCTAAGGTTCCAAAGATTAGATCTGGGATTCATGCTTCCCTGGTCAGATTCGGACCAAACCAAGCATGGTTTGGTCACGAGGGGGGTCTGGGGAGTGTCTGGTGTAAAACTAGGGTTAAACGGTGTAAGTCAAGTTCCGATCGAATCTTCAAACGAAGATTCGAGAAGGTGGGAAGGGATTCGAGTTAAGTAGTTAACAGATCCATGTTCAGGATGGCAAGGGGGTTCTATGGTGTTAAGGGTGGGGTTACCGGCGTCCATGCCGCCGGCTTTCATGGTGAAGAATACAGGGGCGGCTAGGGTTTTGGAGGGGAAAGGGATGAGGACGAAGGTGACCTAAGGCTGGGGTTCGGATAGGGGGGCAGGGTAAGGTTATGGGTTTATATAGTTAGTGGATAGGTGGATCCTGGCCGTTGGATGAGACGTGATGAAGGGCCAGGATCCTTCAACTAACGGGGAACGGTGTCGTTTCGAGGGTAAAGGGTTGGGGTCGGTCCGGGTGAGACGGGTCGGGTCTGTTAGTGGGTACGGGGTGTGAGATCTTGGCCGTTGGATCAGTTTGGTTTGAATGGTTGAGATGGATCGGCATTGAAACGACGTAGTTTTGGTATTAAACTACGTCGTTTTGTGGCCTGGGGGTGGGCTGTTCGGACTGGTGGCTTGGGACGTTCATTTGGGCTTCAGATTTTGAAATGGGCACGACCCAAATTTATTTAAAACAAATTTTTACCCTCTTTTTCTTTATTTCTAATTTCCTAAATACACAACCTAATTAAATAAAACTAGACACCATTAATTAACACTTAACATATTTATTTCACGCGTATAAAATGTTAAAAGTAGGTAAAATTAAACAAGGCAACAAATCAGGACAAAAGAAATGCGTATTTTTGTGATCTCCCATTTAACAATCGGATTACGGTTCACATTACGCACGACACATACATTTTGTATTTTGTTTTAATAAAAATGGGCAAAAATCATAAATAATTAACAAAGTGCCATGTAAAATCCAAATTTGTACAGCAGGACCATTTGTTATTATTTTTTAATTCTTTTGGAGCAATTGTCGCGTAAGACAAAAATCACGTGCTCACAGCTGCCCCTCTTTGTTCGGAAACACGAAGGGTTTTCATGCAAAGATAAAGTGAGCGGATATGAGTGATTTTTGCCTATGGACTACTCCGTGTGAAGCATTTTTGAAAGATTTGACCGAACCTTTGCTCCAAAGGTTTCCTACATATCCTGGGCTAAACAGGAATCAGGTCAATGTAGTTCGGGAAGTTTTGGTAGCTGGGACTACCATGGGACTGCGATTCTTGCTATTACTGTTGTTGCTGTTGTCACCTGCTTTACTGACCGCCTTATTACAACCAAAGAAAAATTGAAACTGAACTAAATACTTATATGCATGTCAACTGCTAGTTACAAGATCCCTATCTATGATTCTTTTGCGACTTGATCATGGGTCTTAGCTGATTTTGCTTGGAGACTTCGATCCGAATCTTGATGATTGCGAGTTGTAGGTGCTTGTTTAACCTCTGGGATACTCAGGGAGACGTGACTGGCAGAGTTCTGGACCTTAATCAAATCATGGAATGATCCGCCTTCCATTTTCTCCGGTATCTCGGGACATCTTCTTTTTGTCCTTTTCTTTTTTAGATTCTGAGTTGAGACTCATCTCGTAGGTCATTTTGATCCGTGTGGCTCGAGGTTAGACCTGCGGGAGAAAAAAAAACAAACGAGCGAAATTTTCTGCCCCAGTTTCACTAGGAAAATTTCGTGAATTATTCGCCAGAAAGTTCATAAAATTGATGAAGGAAGATAAAAATGCTCAGTTCAGGGTTGGAGCCCTAATACCGAATAGCTGGGGAGAAGTTCAGTTCCTAGAGTTGAAACTCTAATACTGACCAACTGGGGAAAAATTCAGTTTAGGGTTGGGGCCCTAATGCTGACTAAAGGAAAAGTTCAGTTTAGGGTTTAAAACCCTAATGCCGACTAAAGGAAAAAAGTTCAGTTTAGGGTTTAAAACCCTAATGCTGACTAAAGGAAAAAAGTTCAGTTTAAGGTTTAAAACCCTAATGCTGACTAAATGGAAAAAGTTCAGTTTAGGGTTTAAAACCCTAATGCTGACTAAATGGAAAAAGTTCAGTTTAGGGTTTAAAACCCTAATGCTGGCTGAATGGAAAAAATTCAGTGTAGGGTTTAAAACCCTAATGCTGACTAAAGGAAAAATTCAGTTTAGGGTTTAAAACCCTAATGCCGACCGCATGGAAAAGCTCAGTTTAGGGTTTAAAACCCTAATGCTGGCTGAATGGAAAAAATTCAGTTTAGGGTTTAAAACCCTAATGCTGACTAAAAGTCAAATTCAGTTTAGGGTTTAAAACCTTAATGCTGATTGCATGGAAAAGCTCAGTTTAGGGTTTAAAACCCTAATGCTGACTAAAGGAAAAAGTTCAGTTTAGGGTTTAAAACCCTAATGCTGACTAAAGGAAAAATTCAGTTTAGGGTTTAAAACCCTAATGCTGACTGCATGGAAAAGCTCAGTTTAGGGTTTAAAACCCTAATGCTGGCTGAATGGAAAAAAGTTCAGTTTAGGGTTTAAAACCCTAATGCTGACTGCATGGAAAAGCTCAGTTTAGGGTTTAAAACCCTAATGCTGGCTGAATGGAAAAAATTCAGTTTAGGGTTTAAAACCCTAATGCTGACTAAAGGAAAAATTCAGTTTAGGGTTTAAAACCCTAATGCTGACTGCATCGAAAAGCTCAGTTTAGGGTTTAAAACCCCTAATGCTGGCTGAATGGAAAAAATTTAGTTTAGGGTTTAAAACCCTAATGCTGACTAAAGGAAAAATTCAGTTTAGGGTTTAAAACCCTAATGCTGACTGCATGGAAAAGCTCAGTTTAGGGTTTAAATCCCTAATGCTGGCTGAATGGAAAAAGTTCAGTTTAGGGTTTAAAACCCTAATGCTGACTAAAGGAAAAATTCAGTTTAGGGTTTAAAACCCTAATGCTGACTGCATGGAAAAGCTCAGTTTAGGGTTTAAAACCCTAATGCTGACTGAAATGGAAAAAGTTCAGTTTAGGGTTTAAAACCCTAATGCTGACTAAAGGAAAAATTCAGTTTAGGGTTTAAAACCCTAATGCTGACTGCATGGAAAAGCTTAGTTTAGGGTTTAAAACCCTAATGCTGGCTGAATGGAAAAAGTTCAGTTTAGGGTTTAAAACCCTAATGCTGACTAAATGAAAAATTCAGTTTAGGGTTTAAAACCCTAATGCTGAACTGCATGGAAAAGCTCAGTTTAGGGTTTAAAACCCTAATGCTGGCTGAATGGAAAAAATTCAGTTTAGGGTTTAAAACCCTAATGCTGACTAAAGGAAAAATTCAGTTTAGTGTTTAAAACCCTAATGCTGATTAGCTGGGGACAAAATTCGAGAACAAACAACTGATCTCTTTTTTTGAATTTTCTTGTTTTAGTAAAAGACAAAAGGGAGTTTCGTGGAAACTTACCTTTCGAGTGAATTCCTTATTGCCAAAATATTTCTTGTTCCCATGTACCTTCTCCTTTGGGCGATACCTGCTTCTTGCACGGTTGTCTTGGATTAAACCTGTTTCAACTTTTCAGACAAAGAACAATTGTTAGTTCGGAAATGACGGTCGGTTTGGTGACCTTGATCGTTCCCGATTGCTTTGTTGCGTCTTCATTTCTGTTGCGAAGTCCCGCCATTGATTTGATTCATTTGCCGGAACCTTTTAGACCGCTCAGGCTTGTATTTCCAGATTCTGTGATGATTTGCCTCGTAAGGCTCTTTTTCTTTTCTCTCTTTTTTGTGTCCCGTTTTGCTTGGAGGTTCTCAACGGGGATTTTATTGGAGGTATTCTGTGGGGATTTGTACAAAAGGAAGTCCTATGGGGAATATTTACAAAGTGTATTCTTTGTGTGGATGTTTGTACAATGGGGCATGCTGGGTAATTGTTTCGCAGCGGGCTTTCTAGGCTTGGTTGGGGTAAGCTTGTTGGGGAATTTTTACAAAGGGACTTGCTGGGGATGTGTTGGGGAAATTCCAACGGGGTTTTTTTTTTTTTAAAATATATATTGGGGAGACTTTGTGGGAGGATTGTACAGGGAAAGACTCTGTGGGGATTCGTCCGAAGGCGAACTTACTGGGAGAAATTTCTCTTTTTCCTCTTTACTTCAAACGCCATCAAATATCATGATTTATCAAGTTCGGACAGATGTACCAACGAAATGGGGTGTTTTCCTTCATGAAACGGAATTCCGTGAAAACAAACCTGCCACCTGCCCTCTCCGGTGTATCCTGAACTTGGGGTTAAAACATAAAAAGGGATTCGAAGAGAAACAAAGAAAGGAGAAAACAAATTTCAGGAAGGGAATGTCTCTTTCGGGACGAGAAAGACTTATCTGAGGAAGATAATGCTGGCTTCAAATGACATGACATGCTCTTTGGACTGGACGCCTGACTTTCCATGAGCTTGCGTTTCCCTCAATCAGAACGGATCTGTGATTCCAAACCCGGTGGAACTTTGCCGAAACCTCCTTGGGTAGGGTCACTCTTTCGGCCAATAGCGCCCTTTGCGGGTTTTCGCCGGCTGACCTCTCTCATTTCTCTTCCTGTCATCGCTTGATAGCACTCTTTGTGAGTTTTTACTAAACAAGCTCTCTCATTTTGGTTTCTCTACTCCCGTCGCCTCGTGGTGCCCGAAGGTTTTCACCGACGAGACTCTCTCATTTTATCTCTCTCAATTCAGAGTGTGCCGGTCTCCATTTGTGACGCTTATTGGTTTCCCACTATCTTTGGTAATTGATCTGAAGGCTTGTGCTTGGTAAAGAGAGGTAGATGATACTAACTTCTAAACTGCTCGACGTGCCCCGGTTTCAATTTCAGGGTGAATGGGATTTTATTGTTGGTGTGACTGAACCTCAGGGAGAGGCTGCCTACGTATCCTTTCGGAATCAAGTCAAACGTAGTTCAGGCCTCTATCAATGTTTTTTTTTTTTTTTTTGTAAGCGGCTCAAAGGTTTGTAGAGAGAATTGGGTAGTGTTTGGGGAGTAGTGGGGAATAAAACCTTCGTCATTTCAAATGCGTCAAGACTACTGGAGTATAATTCAGATGTAGTATCTCTTGACTGCATCCGTATTTACTGCTGTGTCGGGGTCATTTCCTTCGATATCACCTAAATACAATGCTCCTCTCGGCAATATCTTCCTTATGATGTATGGGCCTTTCCAATTTGGATCAAACTTCCCTTTTGCTTCCTCATGATGCGGCAGAATACGCCTCAGTACCAGCGGACCTATTTCGAAATTCCTGGGTCGGACTTTCTTGTTGTAAGCACGGGCCATTCTTCGTTGGTACAACTGTCTGTGACAAACCGCGGCTATTCGCTTTTAATCAATCAAAATCAATTGCTCTAACCGAGTCTTGACCCACTCGCTGTCTTCGATTTCTGCTTCGACAATGGTTCGAAGCGAAGGAATTTCTATCTCTGCCGGTATTACAGCCTCGGTCCCATAAACCAAAAGATAAGGAGTCGCTCCTACTGATGTGCGTACCGTAGTGCGATACCCCAATAATGCAAATGGTAACTGCTCATGCCACTGTCGGGAACTTTGGATCGTTTTCCTCAAAATCTTCTTGATGTTTTTGTTCGCCGCTTCCACAGCACCATTGGCTTTCGGCCGATAAGGAGTAGAATTCCTATGCGTTATCTTGAATTGCTCGCATACATCTCCCATCAAGTGACTGTTCAAGTTTGCTGCGTTATCTGTAATGATAGTCGCAGGAATACCGAAACGACAGATAAGATTTGAGTGTACAAAATCCACTACAGCTTTTTTAGTGACCGACTTGAGAGTGACAGCTTCTACCCATTTTGTGAAGTAATCGATGGCAACCAGTATAAACCTGTGTCCATTCGAAGCCTTTGGTTCGATTGGTCCAATGACGTCCATGCCCCAGGCGACAAATGGCCAAGGTGCAGACATGGGATGCAGCTCCGTGGGAGGTGCATGAATCAAATCACCGTGCACCTGACACTGATGACACTTCCGAACGAAGCTAAAGCAATCCTTTTCCATGGTCATCCAGTAATAACCTGCTCGAAGGATTTTCTTCGCTAAGACATACCCGTTCATGTGAGGTCCGCACACACCTGCGTGTACTTCGTGCATGATCTTTCTCGCTTCCTCGATATCGACACATCTTAGGAGATTGAGGTCCGGGGTCCTCTTATATAACAATTCACCGCTCAGAAAGAAACCACTTGCATGTCGCCTAATGGTCCTCTTTTGATCTCCAGTAGCGTGCTCGGGGTATTCTTGTGTCTTCAGGAACCTCTTGATGTCATGGTACCAAGGCTGCGTATTTGATCCCGCCTCGATTACATTGCAGTAACCGTGTCTTTCCTTGATTTGGATTTCCAAAGGATCGACGTGGGCGTTGCCCGGGTAGGGTAGCATTGAAGCCAAAGTAGCAAGTGCATCTGCCAGTTCATTGTGACACCTCGGGATATACCTGAACTCTATTGATGTAAAGCGCTTGCTGAGGTCCTCCACATGCTGTCGGTAAGGGATAAGTTTGACATCCCGAGTTTCCCATTCACCTTGAGCTTGCCGGATAATCAGGTCAGAATCTCCCATAATCAGTAAGTCTTCGACATCCTGATCGATTGCCATATGCATGCCCATGATGCAGGCTTCATACTCAGCTGTATTATTTGTGCAAAAGAAACGAAGTCTAGCTGTGGCGGGATAATGCTGACCAGAAGGCGAGATCAAAATTGCCCCAATCCCTACACCCTTGGCGTTCACGGCTCCATCAAAGAACATCTTCCAGACATGAGCGTCCTCCGAGACCACTTCTACGGTGTTTACTTCTTCATCTGGAAAGTAGGTACTCAATGGCTGGTATTCCTCATCGACCGGATTTTCGGCCAAATGATCTGCTAGCGCCTGGGCTTTCATTGCCGTGCGAGTGACATAGACTATGTCGAATTCAGTAAGCAGGATTTGCCACTTGGCCAGTCTCCCAGTAGGCATCGGTTTCTGAAATATATACTTCAAAGGATCCAGCCTGCTTATGAGGAAAGTAGTGTGGGCTTGGAGATAATGTCTCAGCTTTTGAGCAACCCACGTCAGAGCGCAACATGTCCTTTCCAGCAGAGTGTATTTGGCCTCGTAGCCGGTGAATTTCTTGCTCAAGTAGTAGATTGCTTGCTCCTTCTTTCCGGTTATGTCGTGTTGCCCGAGGACGCAACCGAAAGAGTTCTCCAAGACTGTCAGATACAAGAAAAGTGGCCTCCCTGGTTCTGGAGGGACCAAGACTGGGGGATTCGAAAGGTATTCTTTGACTTTATCAAAGGCTTCTTGACACTCAGCTGTCCATTTGATCGCCGCATCTTTCCTTAACAGCTTGAATATGGGCTCACACGTGCTTGTCAGCTGGGCAATAAATCGACTGATGTAGTTCAACCTGCCCAACAAACTCATCACGTCTTTCTTCGTTCTCGGGGGAGGTAGATCTCTGATAGATTTTATCTTAGTTGGATCTAGTTCGATACCTCTCCTGCTTACGATGAAGCCCAAAAGTTTGCCCGACGGAACTCCGAAAGCACATTTGGCTGGGTTCAGCTTCAAGTCATACTTCCTTAGTCTCTTGAAGAATTTCCTCAAGTCTTGGATGTGATTATCCTACGTCCTGGACTTGACTATCACGTCGTCCACGTACACCTCTATTTCCTGATGCATCATGTCATGAAAAATGGCAGTCATGGCCCTCATGTAAGTAGCCCCAGCATTCTTCAAACCGAATGGCATGACCCGATAGCAGTAGGTGCCCCAAGGCGTGGTGAAGGCAGTTTTCTCGGCATCCTCTTCATCCATCAGTACCTGATGATACATAGCGTAACAATCTACGAAAGACTGTATCTCGTGTTTGGTGCAATTATCAACGAGGATGTGGATGTTGGGCAGTGAGAAATTATCTTTAGGACTTGCTCTATTCAAATCTCGGTAATCTACGCATACCCGAGTCTTCCCGTCTTTTTTCGGTACCGGAACCACATTCGCCAACCATGTTGTATATTGGACTACCCGAATCACTCCCGTTTTCAGTTGTTTAGTGATCTCCTCTTTAATCTTGTCGCTGGCCTCAATTTTGAACTTTCGTTGCTTTTGTTGAACTGGAGGACAATCAGGATGAATCGGCAATTTATGAACCACTAGATCAACACCTAGACCCGGCATGTCATCATATGACCAAGCAAACATGTCTTTAAATTCAAAAAGAAGTTGAATTATCGCCTCTCGCGTTTTCTTGTCCGTGTGAATGCTTATTTTGGTCTCCCGGATTTCTTCAGGAGTTCCTAAATTAACCGGTTCGGTGTCATTCAGATTTGGCTTAGGTTTATTCTCAAAATATTCCAACTCTCGGTTTATTTCCCTAAAAGCTTCTTCCGCATCATATTCTGGTTCTGGGTTCATTAATTCGCAGTTAAATAGCTCATTGTGATCTGGGCGTGAAGTCCGCAAGCATGTCATATTTAAAGCCGCATTATTATAACTGAAAAGAAAGATAAAAGGAAAAATAACAAAAATCAGAACAAAAGAAAGAATGGGAAAGCATGATGATGATTTTTTTGATTTTTTTTATTTTCTTTGGAAAGTTGGAAGACAACAATGTTTACAACTTAGGAATTCAAAACAACAATGGAAAGGAAGAGAACGTTCAAGTTATGTCCTGGAGATAACTTGTGACACAGGAAAGGTGGCAGGACAGGTCTACCCGGACTTCCGTCTAGTCGGGAATGGCGTGGCCTCCCAGTTTTGAAGTTTGGCGTTCAGCCCCACGTTCATCATCTCAGCAGTGCTTGTGCCTTCACCTGGTTGAACCATGTGGATCTCGTAGAGCATCTCTCTCATCGCTCCACATATCTCCTTGATTTCCTCAGCTGTGAAGACCTCATCATCTTCTTCTTCGGCGTACCTTGGCCTGATGAAAGTTGCATATAAATCTGGCAGTGGTCGAGGTAACTTCCAACCCTCATTTTTCCTTTTCTTTGCCCATTCTTCGTCTGCTGGAGTAGGTTTGAAACCTAGTCCAAAAGGTTTCTTGGTGACTGGCAAGGAAATGGGTTCTGTTATTCCCTGAAGGGTTCGTCCAAGCCCCTTCCCTGGCCTAAATCCGTGCCGGATCATCTCTTTGGCCACCATAACCGAGGCGTTAGACAAGAAAGGCTGGGGGTAGGGTATTCCCTCTTCGTGCTGCTCTGCCAGTACAATCTCAAAAGCTTGATAGACCGTATGTTCGCTCCCTTCTCTCGGTTCAAGATATGGGATGGATGGGTCCCGATAAATGGCATGCTCATCTTCCCCATGGACCACGATCTCTCGGTCTTCGTACTCGAACTTCACCATCTGGTGAAGAGTGGAAGGCACGGCTCCTGCCGCATGGATCCAAGGTCTGCCAAGGAGAAAATTGTAGGATGTATCCATGTCGAGCACCTGGAAGGTTACTTGAAATTCGACTGGTCCTATGACCAACAACAGGTCTATTTCTCCCATGGTATCTCTCTTGATGCCGTCGAAAGCCCTTACGCAGACATTGTTGGGTCGGATTCTTCCGGTCCCAATTTCCATTCTTTGTAGCGTGGAGAGCGGGCAAATGTCAACGCCTGAGCCCCCATCCAACATTACCCGCTTGACATAATAGTCTTCGCATTTAACTGTTAGATGCAAAGCCTTGTTGTGTGCCGCTCCTTCCGGGGGTAGATCGTTCTTGCTGAAAGAGATTTGGTTGACGGCGAAGAATCTTTCTGTCATCCGCTCTAATTGCTCTACCGAGGTTTCAACTGGCACATATGCTTCATTCAGGGTCTTTAGTAAGATCTTTCGATGCTCGGTCGACCTCATTAACAATGACAGCATGGACACTTGCTCGGGGTACTTGCGCAGTTGATCTATCACTTCGTAATCTGGCATTTTCATTTGTTGGAAGAACACCTCCGCTTCTTCAACACTTACGGGCTTCTTTGGCGGGAAGCGCCTTTGTGTGGCGTCGTTCAGTTCTTGGGTATTTGAATACCTTCCAATGAAAGTATTTTCTGGAAGTTCTCCCATGACCTCTTTGCCTTTGTACATTACCAAAGTCTTTTGATAATTCCACGACACTGTGGATGGGTTGGTTATTGGCTTTTGTGGCATGCGTCCGATAACTACTGGCTCATTCAGCCGAGGTGGTTGAATCGTTCCCCGGACCACATAGGCCCCTTTCGGCATGTACATAGGTTTTGTCTTTTTGATTGCGAAGTTCTGCGTCTTCTCAGCTCGACCTCGTGGTATGTAAAGAACTCCATCCTCTTCTGGTACCACTTTCTTCTCCACCTTCTTTTCAGGCTCTTTCTTTATAGCCTTGGCCTCCTCCCCCTTTTCTGGTTTCTGGTCTGTTTCGGGCCTCTTCCCCGTGTCGACAATGGCAATTATGGCTTTCAGAGCAGGGTCGAACTCTTTGTCTTCACAAATCATTCCGATCAGCGGCCCATTATTGTGAGCAGGTAATGGATTGTTAGTTACATTCGGGATCTCCTCGTCCCTTAGCACTATTTTCCCTTGCTCTATCAAATTTTCGACCACTCTTTTCAACGACCAGCAGTCATTTGTATCATGTCCCTCGGCCCCTGAATGATAGGCGCATCTGACTCCAGCTTTGTAAGAAGGTGACGTCGGGTTTTGCCTTGTTTGAGGGATTGGTTGCAAGAAACCCAACTGGACTAGCTTCGGGAACAAAGTTGAGTATGGTTCACCGATGGGCGTGAAAGTCCGCCTTCGGGGTGGCTCTTGAGGGCGGAAGTTATTCTGCGGGGGTTGTGGGTTATAGTGGTTGCGGTAAGGAGGCTGATTTCTGGGAGGTGGAGCTGGGCCTCGGTTGGCTTGTTGTGGTGGATGGGCATAAGGCTGGGCATTCATGACCATATAAGGTTGATGAGCATATGCCAAATTGGAGTGGGGGTAGTAGTGTTGTGGGGTTCTTTCCGGGAAACGGGGCCTGGGATGACGATACTCCCTTGCTTCCGAGGCTGCCATAGTCGTTTCTTCTTTCTTCTTCCCTCTTGTCATTCCTCCGGACCCGCTTTGGACGGCCTGGGAGGTCGCCCTTATGGCTGCTTGACTCAGAATCCTACCTGTTTTCAAACCATTTTCCACCATCTCTCCAATCTTGATCGCTTCCGCGAATGGCTTACCCATGGCTGACATCATGTTTTGGAAATAGTCAGACTCTTGAGCCTGGAGAAAGGTAGTGACCATTTCCACTTCATCCATGGGAGGCTTCACTCTTGACGCCTGTTCACGCCACTTAATAGCATATTCTCTGAAGCTTTCTGACGGTTTCTTCTTCAAATTCGACAGAGAATTTCGGTCTGGCGCAATGTCGATGTTATACTGGAATTGTTTCACAAAATCTCTGGCGAGATCATCCCATATATGCCATCGGGACATTTCCTGGTCCATATACCATTCCGAGGCTATCCCTACTAGACTTTCCCCAAAATATGCCATTAGCAGTTCTTCTTTTCCGCCGGCTCCCCGCAATTGGTTGCAGTATTTCTTAAGATGTGCAATGGGGTCACCGTGCCCATCGTATTTCTCGAACTTTGGGGTCTTGAAACCCGCTGGCAGGTGCACGTGAGGGAACATGCATAGGTCGGCGTAAGAGACGCTCTTCTGTCCGCTCAATCCTTGCATATTCTTCAAACTTTGTTCAAGGCTTCTCATTCTCTTGGCAATCTCATTTTGTTCTGCAATTCTGGGGTTCTGATCCTGCCCGGGTGCAAGCTCGCACTGAGGCGGTAGAGGATTAGTGCTGGTAGCGAACCTAGTTGGTTCCATTGAGAACGATGGTGCTTGGAATGTAAAAGAGGATGAGTCAAAGCTTGGCTTGTACGTGGTAGGCTGTGCCGTAATCGGGCAAGGCGATGCAGTAAAGATGTTCATGCTTGCATCAGTGGATGACATTCGGGGATGAGGCTCAGAAGGCGATCCAGCAGAGAAGGCTGAGGTGGCTGGGTACCCGAATGGGGTAGCAGGATAATTTATGGGGACATTAGAAGTCCCACTTGACCTGGAGAATAATTCAGGGAACCCGGGGACGACACTTGGCGGCTCTTTCCCATTATTCCAGTCGTCCAGCATTTCCAACATGCGGAGCCGTAGGATTCTATTTTCCTCCGCAGTTGCGGATTCAGGTGTGAGGACGGCTGAGATCGAGCTCTCCTCGGAAACAGGGATTGTTTGCAATGGAATTTCTGAAGACATTTCCACACTTCCTTTTGACCTGGTGAAGTAAGTGTGAGTACTGCTTCTGGTCCTAACAACAGGTAGTTGAACACTTCTCCTTGACCTCGTGAAGTATGAGTGCGAGGCCAGACTTTCACCAAACCAACCGTCTTTCCAAAAACCCTGGGAAAATGCTCAATGACAAACGCACGGTTAATTTGCAGCAAATAACAGATGGTCAATCTCACGTTGGGTATGATGCACCTATACAGTTAAGTGGATCACTACATATTTGCTACGAGAGCATGCGTTATTCCGGCATTTTCCTCTCATTTTTTTTTATTTTTTTTTCTTTTTTTTTCTTTTTTTTTTATTATTATAATTTTTTTTTATTTTGCAGTAGAAGAAATGCGACCAGATCCGATGAGGATTGCCTACGTATCACGATGCCTACGTGAATCAGATCATTACGTAGTTCGAAACACAAATGAAAGAAACACACCTTTTATTATTGAAATGGTCTATTACAAACTACATTTTGCAAAAGAAAGAGCAAATTTTGAAAATAAACCCAGACTAAAAATCACCCTGATGGGAAAACAGGCAGAAGACAGACTTGACTTATAAGTGCATTATGGTTTTGAAAATTGGTGTCCGCGGGGCATCGTTCGGCCTCGCCGCGGTCCTAGGTGTGAGATCCCTCTCAAGTTGCTCCAGCTCATGCATGGTCTGTTTGACATAACTCATCACTGCCGAGAGGACGGTAACGCTGGTCATGTTCTCACATCGTAGACACCGTCTGGTGATGGCATGGGCAATGGCCCTGATCTTATCTCTGGTTTGCTTTTTCTCTATGAGTAGGCATTTTATCTGATCACTACACGTCTTGAATACCTGAGCATCCTGTGTATGTTGATTCTTCAGTTGTCGTACTTCTAACTTCATCTGGGCCAATAAGTCGTACCAGTATCTGCTCTCAATTTGGAAATCCTTAGCCTGATTAACTGCTTTGGTCTCAAGTATAGCCATCTCTCTCTTCATTTTGGCAACAGTTTTCTCGTGGTCGCGTTTCGATTGGTTCAAGTATCGGCGATGCTTCTCTACTTTTACTCCCCACCGTGCCTTGAGCTTCGCCATAATCTGTCCCGATTCTTCTAAACCATCTCTCCATTCCGCGACTTCTCTTCTCAAACCCTTGATCAACTGTTGGTCTGATCGACTTCTGGGCCATTCATCAAGAGACAATCTCAATTTTTGGATTTGGGCCTTAAGTTCTTCATTCTCTCGGACCAATTTATTCTTTTCGCTTCGATCTGCCGCGATTTGCATGCTGTTACTGAATTTCAGACTATCAATTTGTAGCTTCAAATCACCGATCTCGGCCCGATACCCCTTTTCTTTTGCTAACCAGTTCCATTTCCCTTGGGACGATTCCACAAAATCTTTGAGATGCGGTCTCTTAGCCGGTCTTTCACAAGACAGGTCGCCCCTGAACCAAGCGTGATATCCTGGGGCAACTTCCCCTTTTGCTATATCCATTACACAAGTGCTTGCCGTCAGATGTTGGCACTCACTCCAGATTTGGCGAACTTCTTCTTCGGGGAAACGACCATCTGGACTGATCTCAATCACTTGGGTACTCAGATCTTCATCTTTCGGCACCACTTGATACCTCCCAAGTTGCCTCAAAACCCGATATGGTGCGTAGGGTTGGATGCTTTTAAGTCCCATCAACAGAAAGTGGGGCCTGGCTGCTGGCATGTATATGATTTCCTCAACAGGCGACCATCCGAGCGTCCACTGGATTTGGCTAGCAGTGAGAGTTCGGAAAAATGAGGTCCATGATGTGACGCCCTCAGGTAGATTGAAACCTTTGACTCTAGTGTAGAATTCTCCAATGCAGGTCTTCTCAGGCGAACCATAACCCAAGAGCAGAGAGCGGCGGCATAAGTGATCGGTCATCCATATTTGCAACAGTAGGTTACATCCTTCGAAAAAGTCGCCCCTGGCTCGACAAGCAGTGAGAGCCCGGAAAATGTCAGCCATAATCATAGGCGCTAGAGTACTCTTATCTTGGGTGAGTAAAGTACTGACAACCCCGGTTATTTTTAGATCGATGTTGCCGTCCTTCCTCGGGAACACTATAAGACCTAAGAAGGCCGTCATGAAAGCCAACTGCCTGTGTTCGTCCCACTTTTGTCGGTTGCCTTTACTACATAGTTTGAAATCCGGCTTATTGAACCCACCCTCATGACCGTATCTAGCATACATGAGATGGAGACTGCAGAAACCTTTGGCAAGATCTGGATGGTGAAATGTTCGGGGTATTTTCAGAAAATCCAAAAATCGGTGTACCGTGACGGCCCTAGGTGCAATCAAGTACTTGAACCTTAACGGAGCTTCATCACCCCCAATGTATCCCGCTATTTCCTCCAACGTCGGGGTGAGTTCGAAGTCTGAAAAATGGAATACATTGTGCGCCGAATCCCAGTAAGTGACCAATGATCTGATAATATCACCCCGAGGCTGAATGTCTAGTAAATCCGGGAGATTTTTCAGATATTTCCTCACTTTGCCTTGCCCCTCTTTGCCTAAGTCGTTCCACCATAATCGCAACTCAAAAGGGATCTTGGTCATTATTGAAAACGATTCATTTTGTATCGTGCTCATCCTGCACATTTATTTAGGGTGATAAACTTTATTAGACTCAAAAATTAAAATTATCTAGATTTTTTTTTTTGCAAAAACGGGAGGTTGGACCCGCCGAGGGTTGCCTACGTATCTCACCCCGTGCGAGAATCAAACTGGCGTAGTTCGATCATCGAAAATGGAGTAACTAAACTAACCCTTTTTTTGGAATTTTTTGAGAGAAAAGCTTTAAAAGAAGAAAGGATTTTTTTTTTATTTTGATTTTTGTTTTATTTTTTAAAGAAAGACTTCTAAAAAATTTATTTGCTTTTGACTTGAACTTTGGGAAATTTTTTTGTTTTTATTATTTTTTTTTAACAAAAAAGAAAATATGTTTGGTTGATTTTTTTTCATTTGTTTCACCTTTTCTACGGAAGAAAGAATGTATATTTTTTTTGATTTATGATGTTGCCTCTTAAATTTTTGAAAGAGGGACTTTTAAGAAAATGATTTGGAATTTCTGAGTTTTTATTTATTTACAAAAGCACTTCTAAAGAAGAGCGAAAATATTTTTTTGGAATTAATTTTTCAAATATTTATTTTTTATGGACATTTACAAAAGAAAGACTAAAAAAGAAAAGAGTATTTTTGGATTTTTGTTGCTGATTTTTAATTCTTATTTCATTTTTCGTATGAAAGACTTCAGAAAGAAGGAAACTATTTTTTTTATTTGAGTTTAAAGAAAACTTCTATATTATTTTTTATTTCTTTTTTGCATTTTCTAAGGAAAGATTTATAAAGAAGGAACTAAAGGAAAATATTTTTGGATATTTTTTTTAAAATTGGGGTCGAAACCGATGAGGTTTGCCTACGTATCTCACATCCGGTGAGAATCAAACCCGCGTAGTTCGGTCGGATCAAAATAGGAGAAACAAAAATAAAATCCTTTAAAGAAAAGAAGAATAACTATTTTTTCTGGAATTTTGTTATATGTTTTTTATTTTATTTTTTTTATTATTTATTTTTGAAAAGAGACCAAAGAAATATTTACACATTTTAAATTTCCTCCTTTTTTGAAATTTTGAAAATCTTTTAAAGCGGTGCTACCAATGAAACAATAAATTTTTTTTTTTGATTTTTTATTTATATAATTTTTGGATTTTGAAAGTGATTAAAAGGAATAGTCAAACTGAAAGGCAAGCTTTTTTTTTTTATATCTTAGAAAATTCCGGTTAGGTTTGACATCACTCGGACATGGTTTTTTTTCAAAAGAATAAGTAATTATCTCCCTATCCTGCTATTCTTTTTATTTTGAAATTTTTTCGGAAACTGGTCAACATGCAGATCTGAAACAAATAGATGCGCACAACAAACGGGATGCAGCAGGATGGTCTTTTCATTCCAGGTTGCTTGTCCTAGATGGACCCAACCCCTGTGTTGAGTCCCCTATGTCAAATGCAACATGATGCAGATAAGTGTTCCTACTAGGGATCCGGCATGAGGTTTCGTTATACTAGGTTTATAACCTGGGTAGATGTTCTAGACTGTGTACCCGAGCGGACAACTCGAGTCGAGGAGGGGCAACTTACCGGGAACCAAAAGGCCGTCCGGCTTCGTAACTTATCCATCCTCTTTCTTATTTCAGGTATCGACACTAACAGAATAGGGAGCCTCGACCAGCGAGCTTCTCCCCGGAGGTGAAGAGAGAAGGGTTCGGCACAATTTATATACAGTTCAGATAATATCAAAGCGGTAAAAGACAGCATTTAGCACGTTATGCAAAAACATGTAATAAAGATCAGATAATAAAGCCAAATATAACAATTATTCTAAGCTCGAATTCTTGAACCCTGAACCAGTGGTTCTGGGTCATCATCCCCAGCGGAGTCGCCAGAGCTGTCACACCTCCTTTTTGCGCGCCCCGCCCCGAAGGGTTAAATGCGCGAGGGAGTTTTACCAATTTAAGTGACAATATTCGAAATGGGATTATTTATTTAATTCAGAGTCGCCACTTGGGAAAGGTTTGGCTTTTGGTGTCCCAAGTCACCGGTTTATCTTGAATCCCAAACCGAGGAAAATATTCAACTTTTCCAAATGAAGTCTGCGAACCAGAAATTCTAAGTAAGGAATTCTGTTGACCCGAGGGAAGGTGTTAGGCACCCTCGAATCCCGTGGTTCTAGCATGGTCGCTTAAATTGTTATAATGGCTAAATATCTGATTTAAATATATGTTATGACTTACGTGCTTTTATTAAGTTTAAACCGCTTTTATCATTATCATTTATTTTTATAGAATTGCAACGTCGTGAAAATGCATCTCGAACCACGTCACAATCAATGCGCCCGTGATCGTCAACACATTTTGACTTCGTTGAGATTTGGATTTGGGTCACATCAATGTGCACCCGAATTTAAGAATATGATTTAATTAAGCCGCGCCTAAAGAGTCTAACGCGTTATTATTTTTTGAGAAGGCCATGAGATTCACTAAACGGCCTAGCCTGAATTCTAAATATTATGATTAGTTGTTGAGGGCCCCGCAATTTGCATTTTTTATTTAGCGAGGCTCGTCTCATTATTTTAGAAGAGGATATCCTAAAGTGACTACATTTCTATTATGTTTGTCTCTAAAAAATAAAAAAAGGGAAGATGCCAAACTTACTTGTTTAAACAAGTACATACTGAATTTTTACTATGTCTGCCGAATCCGAATTTTGTTCGATTACCTGATTGATTGTTTATGAGGTGAGAGTTACCTCATACCTTGTCTTCATCGAGTGAATACGCTTGTTAATTTGCTAAGTGAGATTGCAAGCAAACTAATAACATGTACTAAACTCATGTTGACGACCTCCAAGTTTGATTTTTAAAACTAGCCTATTTGGACTTGATGAATGAAATTGGCTGTTTATTAGGAAAACTACTACTTATTGAACTAAAAACGCCTGCTAGTTTTCCTCAAAAAGTCATCGCATTATTTCGA
The DNA here is from genome assembly GCF_000393655.2 of Nicotiana sylvestris. Classification (NCBI taxonomy): domain Eukaryota; kingdom Viridiplantae; phylum Streptophyta; class Magnoliopsida; order Solanales; family Solanaceae; genus Nicotiana; species Nicotiana sylvestris. The sequence goes on from NC_091063.1 coordinate 168,031,829, forward strand.
AACAGTGAATCTATACCGAAGCCCAATATCGAACCTATATCGGATCAAGTAATCTGACAAGAGAGTTGGCGTACATGGCCAAACTCTTAATGTGACCGCATGAGAGTTTGTTTGGGGTACATTTGTCCCGGACCAAATACAACAGATTTGGACAATTCAGTGGTCTAGACAAAATACATGCAGATGCTTGCCAATGATTCTATGTTATACTGTCATAACTAAATCAAGACCCCAATGATTATATACATTAAAACACACCTGATCTAATAAACAATGCTATCTAATATTTCATCTCAAACAGAATGTATGTTAATTTATACAGAGCAATTGCTGTTGGAACGAACTTAAACAAATGTAGGCCGACTACCATTCAACCTATGGCCATGTTTTGAACATAGGTATTGTGAAGGAATCAACATTCATTTCTTTTATTTCTGCTTCAAAGCTTCAAGCTTTCAACAACAAGTAATTTCAGAAGTGTGTACCTGGAAGTGTTTACAGTTGAAGAAGAATAGAAGTCAGCAGAGTAACAATAGGAGCAACACCAAACATCAGCAGTAACAGCAGGTAACAAACAAGGCAGTGGAAATAGAAATCCCAGATAGACCAAACTTCAGGAAAAAAAACCCATGCAAACTACAACCAGTGAGCTCAGTTTAAACTTGGAAGGATCAGAATCGATTGAACAAGTAGAAGAACAAATGAAATCCAGACAACAATGTGAAGAAAACAGTTCCTGATTTTTCTATATTCTTTCTCTCTTGTATCTGTGTGTGTGTATATCAAAATCTGTTCCCTTTTTTATCAGCTTCAAATCAACCCTTTAACAGCCTGTTTAGACCATCAGAATACCCTCCCATGTGCTACCCCTTTTCAGTTTCCACTCACTATTTAAATAAGAGCACAACCCCATGACATTCCCTTGGCAGGCTTAACTTTTTAGTAATGTTTATTATTTCTGAAACTTAAAGCAGAATATGGGCAGCAGGATGTAGTCTGACAGCATATGCTGTCAAACTATTTAATTCAAAAAGCACTTAGGCAGGGCACAGGCTGTGCACAAAATGCACATGTTGTGCACAAATGCACATGCCCTCCAATTTCAGAATTGTGACTAAACAGAACATTGATTTTTACATTTCTGATTCAAATTAACAATTATAAGCACTAAACTCAGTTCCTAAATGATTCAGGCCATGCTTATCAAAAGTAAATCGATTTGTTATTGTTCAGGCAGCTGAAACTAATTGACGACACATGTCGACTTGACTATATTAATCATAACATGTACAATCGTAGCCAAAATCAAACATTTAACAGTATCGAACGCATGATTTGAATTGTACTGACTAAGCAGAATTGTACTCGAGGAATCAGTTAATCAGTTCAAATTTGAAATTCAACTAATTGCACAACAAATACATACATACACATTATCAGAACAAGTAGAAGAAGGACTCAATCAAACAACAGAGGTTCAGGCAAGGTGGACAGGACACAGTCGATAAAATTCGAAACACAAATTTCACAACAACATGAACAGCCTTTTAAACAAACATGGACTAACAGAATAAAGAAAAGAAAACAAAACTCACCTTAAATCCCGAAAAATCAAAAACCTTAACTTGGATTCGAACAGACCTTTCTTAAGGCTGAACGGACTTTAATCGAAGTGTTTCTCAGATGAGAAACACTTCGATTAAGGTCCATTAGACCTTAATCTCTTGGTTTAAACGAGATACGGACCAGTGACGAGGAACCCTAAGGTTCCAAAGATTAGATCTGGGATTCATGCTTCCCTGGTCAGATTCGGACCAAACCAAGCATGGTTTGGTCACGAGGGGGGTCTGGGGAGTGTCTGGTGTGAAACTGGGGTTAAACGGTGTAAGTCAAGTTCCGACTCGAATCTTCAAACGAAGATTCGAGAAGGTGGGAAGGGATTCGAGTTAAGTAGTTAACAGATCCATGTTCAGGATGGCAAGTGGGTTCTATGGTGTTAAGGGTGGGGTTACCGGCGTCCATGCCGCCGACTTTCATGGTGAAGAATACAGAGGCGGCTAGGGTTTTGGAGGGGAAAGGGATGAGGACGAAGGTGACCTAAGGCTGGGGTTCGGATAGGGGGGCAGGGTAAGGTTATGGGTTTATATAGTTAGTGGATAGGTGGATCCTGGCCGTTGGATGAGACGTGATGAAGGGCCAGGATCCTTCAACTAACGGGGAACGGTGTCATTTCGAGGGTAAAGGGTTGGGGTCGGTCCGGGTGAGACGGGTCGGGTCTGTTAGTGGGTACAGGGTGTGAGATCTTGGCCGTTGGATCAGTTTGGTTTGAATGGTTGAGATGGATCGGCATTGAAACGACGTAGTTTTGGTGTTAAACTACGTCGTTTTGTGGCCTGGGGTGGGCTGTTCGGACTGGTGGCTTGGGCCGTTCATTTGGGCTTCAGATTTTGAAATGGGCACGGCCCAAATTTATTTAAAACAAATTTTTACCCTCTTTTTCTTTATTTCTAATTTCCTAAATACACAACCTAATTAAATAAAACTAGACACCATTAATTAACACTTAACATATTTATTTCACGCGTATAAAATGTTAAAAGTAGGTAAAATTAAACAAGGCAACAAATCAGGACAAAAGAAATGCGTATTTTTGTGATCTCCCATTTAACAATCGGATTACGGTTCACATTACGCACGACACATACATTTTGTATTTTGTTTTAATAAAAATGGGCAAAAATCATAAATAATTAACAAAGTGCCATGTAAAATCCAAATTTGTACAGCAGGACCATTTGTTATTATTTTTTAATTCTTTTGGAGCGATTGTCGCGTAAGACAAAAATCACGTGCTCACATCGGGCATTTTCAATCCTTCAAGGATCTTCATATAGATTTAGCCAAATAAGTCATATAGGTTAAGACTTGTATCTAAATGGTATGACATCTTCAAGTGTCTGGACTGCTGGTCCGATCCTCACAATCTTTTATAATATTGTGCACTATATTGTATCAAATATATCGCCGACGATCATTTTGTGTCAGTTCCGAAGCGACATAACTTGTGGAGATCTCATCACTTTCTTTATTTCCAGGTACCTGAACTTTTTCGGGAGTTTCATGAAATGTTATGTCGTGGGCTCTTCTAGAGCTTATTTCCTCCTTATTATGATCATTTTGATCATTAGCTCCTACTATTTTTCAAGGATTGTTACCTTTGGAACCAATTGGTCTATCACGCTTTATGCGTACAGTAAACTCTATCCTTCATAGACTTTAATTTTAATAGGAGCATTTGTAGCTGAAATATGATATTAGTTTTGTATCAACAAATGCTTCTGGCATTCGACTTGAATTATCTTCTAAGTGAGGATCATATTAATGATAATTTGATTCATATACCATATTTTTCAACTGTTTATTCCATCCCCCAAATATTAGAAAAACTAACATATATCCCCAATCATCTTTGGGAAACATATCTTTGTGTATTATGGTAGAGAAATTAATCATATACCACACAACAAAAGATAGTAAAAATATTTGGTTTCTGATCCTAAACCAATTGTGAAGGGAGGACTTATCATATATTGTTGATCTGATGCATACAAGTGCTGCTATATGCAATTTAGAAAATCTTAGACCAACACATGAAGCTTTGTTCTCATAAGCAATGGTTTAGCCATTAATAGGAGGTATTCAATGCTAAACCAGCTTGGATATAAACCAGCATTATCAAGATGAACTGTCTTGATTTCATAATCTGAAAATTATGCTCTTAATCGAGAAAAGCAATTCCAAATGCCAAACTGCAGGTTGACAATAATTACACATGTAACCATCTCATATATGCACCTATAAGTGGTTCACATGATAGGTGAACGAGCCCATATTCACCTTTTATATATTTCAGAATCAGGGGTCTTAGTCCCAACTTTAGCTGGTATAATCAATTCATTATGAGAGCAAGCAACACATGAGAATTCCTGAAGAATCTTCTAGTTCTTTAGTATATGCTTATCTGAATTCTCAAATAGCTCATTTAAAAATGGCAAATGAAAACTTCAAGTTTATCATGTCATGTGCTATCTCTTAGTAAACTTCTGGTTTACTATGGCATAAACTTTTGCTTTAGTAAACTTCTGGTTTACTGTGATACATGATATAGTACAAATTAAAGAATAAGACGGGTAACTTCTCACATACATATTATTTTACCCCCTATGATTGTGGAAACATGAAGATTATCAATCTTCCAATCATTTGTAGTCTCAATATGATAGCCATTTGTATTAGTAAACTTCAGGTTTACTACAACATATGTTTTGACCATAATCATATAATATGAATGACATATTTGTATATAAGCTCTTCGAGAGCCTTCATTTATTATCCACAATCTAATATTTATCGGGCACTACTGGTGTCATGTATCCTTTAGGCAAACAGTTAGCTCTTCAGGAGTTGTTGATACATTTTGTACTATCAAATATTTCTCATACACTTCTGGTATCATGAGAGAAAATCACAATCAAATAAACAATGTAAAACAATTATTTAAGCACAAGAAAACTCTTTTTCATAATATTTTCCTACTTCAGGAGGCAATTTCAATTGTATTACTTCTTCAGGAGCAAATTTAAAATACGAAATATTGAGTATATATTCTCTTAATTATATTACCTCTTCTGAAGGTGAATTGTGATATATTCACATCAAGAGTGCGTTCATATTTACCCGATTTATTAATATTGTCACATTCACTTCAGGGAATGGATTAATATTATCCAAAGTTCTCATCCTTCAGGAAATCGAACATAATTATCTGAATGCGCATTAATCACATCAAATTGTGATGCCTCAATCTCTTTTAAAATATTTACTACTTCAGGAGCAAATCGAGGCGTGCATTTAATATAGAGAATATTTATGTAGCTTATCTTCAATTGTAACCATAGAAAGCCTAAATTATCACTTCTGGTGATCATAGACATATACCACTTCTGGTGGTTAACAAAATATAATTACAATGAGATATATGAAATATAACTACTTCTGGTGGTTGTATATTTCTTGCAAACTCTGCTAGAGTTTAAGTTGATCTAATAATATTATCCATATTCTTCAAAATGACATAAATAAGATATATTATAGTAAACATCATTATCAAATCATAATTTTTTCTTTATGTACAACAATTACATAACCATACTATCTATTACAAACAACAAAAATTAAAATATTTACATTTCTATAGATTCACCACCGATTACATGACTTGTTTCTCCTTCTGGGAGTGCAAGGTAATCAGTTACATCCAAATGCATGATGTCTAAATTATCTCAGAAATAAAATTTGCTTCAGCATTTTTCTCTGTCTTCTTTAGGAAGGCTTGATAAAGCTCAACCAGGTGCTTTGGCGTACGACAGGTACGTGACCAGTGCCCTTTTTCTCCACATCTATAGCATGCATTTTCTGCATTTGGTGCGTGCACCGCTTCATGCTTTTGTTCCTTCCTTTTCCACTGATGGTGGTGAGGAGTGTTCTTTGGTGCATTATTATTACCATGATTAGAGTTTCTTTCCCGACCACGACCATGACCACGACTGGGGCCACGACCTCTTCCACGTTTAGCTTGGTGGAAGTTCGTCTCATTCACTTCAGGGAATGGACAAGAACCAATAGGTCGGCTTTCATGATTTTTCATTAATAGCCCATTATGTTGCTCTGCTATAAGAAGATGTGAGATAAGTTCAGAATACTTTTTAAATCCCATCTCTCGATATTGCTGCTGCAGGAGCATATTCGAGGCATGAAAAGTGGTGAAAGTTTTCTCCAACATATCATGATCAGTAATATTATCACCACATAACTTCAATTGGGAAATAATTCTGAACATAGCAGAATTATACTCACTGATAGATTTAAAATCTTGTAGCCTTAGATGAGTCCAATCATATCGTGCCTGTGGAAGAACGACCATCTTCAGGTGGTCATATCTATCTTTCAAATTATTCCACAGTATGACTGGATCTTTAACAGTAAGATATTCCATTTTCAGGCCCTCATCAAGGTGATGGCGTAGGAATATCATTGCTTTGGCACGGTCTTGGTTTGATGCCTGATTTTTGTCTTTGATGGTGTCTGCCAGACCCATCGCATCAAGATGAATTTCAGCATCAAGCACCCAAGACATGTAGCTTTTGCCCGATATATCCAGGGCTACAAATTCAAGTTTAGAAAGATTTGACATTATTTAGGAAAAGAAAGTTCTTACCTCAGATACTTTCAAAATATTTGCTCGAGATGGCAGAGTCTCGTGCTGATAACGTGTTATAAAATAAAGACTATAAAGTAAAGACAAGTATAGAGAGAAACTGATATATTATTCGAATTCAAACTGATGTACATAATGAACTGAAATCTCTTCTATTTATAGAAGAAAGGAAGCTGTTGTGTAAGCTGCTACTGTACCAGATATGGATAATCTTCTACTGAGAGCAATGTTTATCCATAACGGAGTACTGAAAGGATAAACTTATTATACTCGATATGAATAATCTTCTATCGGGTTATTGTTTATCCATAACTGGGTACTGAAAGGATAAGCTTATTATATCCAGTATGGATAATCTTCTACCGGGGATAATATTTATCCATAACTGGGTATTGAAAGGATAAGCTTATTATACCCGGTATGGATAATCTTCTATCGGGGGTAATGTTTATCTATAACTGGGTACTGAAAGGATAAGCTTATTATACCCGGTATGGATAATCTTCTACCGAGGGTAATGTTTATCCATAATCGGGTATCGAAGTGATATATTTCCAATAGAGTACTTAAATAGATAAACATATTTACGGTAGAGTCCCATATGGATAAGCTTCTTCGAAAAGCTTATTTACGACGGAGTACTAAATTAACATTCAAAGTACAATATATTTATAACAAGTATATATTTATTATTTATATCTTGGGAACGATAAGTAGTGTGTAACCAGTGCAGTGCAGCCATTGAACTAGAATTAAAGCTCAAAATGCAAGTAATGTCAAGGTTTCGCCTCTTCAATTTCCATCTCTTCTCCACTTTCCCTCAATCTACCAAACTCCCTTATTCATTTCCCAAAATTCCCTTTTCTCAAAATTCATACCCAAAAAATCCCCGTTTCTCAATTCATGCCTTTACGCCAAAAACCTTTAAATCTTCTGCTACAACTTCAGAATCAGCAGCTTCAATATTAGCAAAGAAAGTATTATTCATGGCTCCAGGAGTTGAACCCGAAGATATAACCGAAGATATGATTTTACCCGGATCCAATATAGTTGTTGGACCCTATGCGGGGGATTCCAAGATTAAAGAGGTTGAGTTTGTGAAGAGTAGTAATAAACCTAAGGATTGTCCAAAAGATGAGAAACCCGAATTTGCTATGTTGGGTCGGTCCAATGTTGGAAAATCATCTCTTATTAATGCTTTGTGTAAGAAGAAAGAGGTTGCTCTTACTTCTAAGAAACCAGGTTTGGATTTTTGCAATGTAGTACTTATTATTTGGAGCCCGTTTGCATTAGTTGAATTTAAGTATCCATTCGTTTCAATTTATGTGACATAGTTTGACTGAACATAGAATTGAAGAAAGAAATGAAGAATTCTGAAACTTGTAGTCTTAAATATGTCGTAGTGACTATATTATGAGGATTCATTATGAATTGGCAAGTTTTACGCTGGCTGTGAGCCTACTGCAACCTGCCTCCTTTATCCGAGCTTGGTACTGACAACATAAGCCCACAGTGGCGGAGTCAATGTAAGGAGCAGGTTTCGATCCACCAATCCTTCTGGAGCAAATGGATGCGCTACCCATAAGACCATGCAAGTTTGGCACAATGATGATATAAGTTGAGCTTAAAGAAAGAAGTGAGGACGACCCCAGTTTTGTTTGGGAATGAGGCATAGTTGTTGTTTATAATGTTCATGTGACTATTAAGTTTGGCAAAACTTATGGTCTTAAACATGTGGTATAAAAGATCGTCGTTAAGGGTAAAATAGGAAGTTCAAGTTAAATTATTTTCAAATTTAGAAGGACGTTCATCCTTAAACAGATTAAAAAGGAAATAGGGTCACATAAATTGGAACTAGTGGAGTATTTAGTTGGTAATTATTTTAATTAGGTGGATCCTAATTTTAGTATGTTTAAATGTACAGGGAAGACTCAGCTGATTAATCATTTCTTGGTGAACAAGAGTTGGTACATTGTGGATTTGCCTGGTTATGGGTAAGCAATTTCTTGATTATTATGCTATTTGCTAGGCTACTCTTTGATAGGTGAGCTTTTTTACTATTACGATGAAATGTGTTGGATCAAGTTATTTCAAAGAGTGTTGAGCAGGTTGGGGGTTAGTGGGCTATAGCGGTAGTCTCAAGTAACTGCTTACCGTACTTGATGCTTTATTTGGACACGAGCATGACTTCACTTGGTTTGGTAAAATGCTACTGGTTTGTTCGATTAAGCGATGAGCTGCGCCTCAACACCAAACTAGTTGGAGTTAACTACATGATATCATTTGTAAAAGGCTTCAAATGAGGAAACACATCATCTTGATCCCAATCATCTTGGAAATACAACTACATAGACTGTTTAAATTTAAGTGATTGAATTCTCGAAATGCCCGTGAAAAAGGGATATGCAAAGAAAATGTCTTAATTGCCACTCAGGAACTTATTTACTGAGTTTTTCCTAGTTGCTAACTGAATTCCTTAATCTAGGTGCTGCTTCACTAAGCCCATGTCAGTCCAAACATTGAATCTCATATCTCTGCTTTCAGATATGTCTGTTCTGACACTTATAAAGCACATTGCAGCCTTATCCAAGATAAACAATATATTTGCAGTACAAAGAAGCACCACGTTCTTTCTTTTTACATTGCTTACATGCTCCTCTTGTTTGAACGTTACTGCTTTTTGTATTAAAAGCATCATGGTTCCAACATTCATCTGGAAATTTCATTCTTCATTGCTTTATTTTTCCATCTTAGAATGTCGTGTCTATTTTTCCTGTGAGGTAGAATGGGAAGAAGTGAGAATTTCCAATTACATCTTTTTAAAGTTTTCAATTCAAGAAGCTGTAATATCATATATCATCAGGGAGAAAATTAGCATATTTGATTAGATCCAAAGGTCCAAAGTCAGTTTACAGTTAGTATACTGTGGGCTGGACAAATCAGTTTAGCTGACATCAACCTAATTCAGTGGAGGTGTTGTAAATGCTAAACAAACAATCAGACATTTATGTTCTTGTTCAGGTCTTGATAAAACAGTCTAGATTATTGACATTTATTTGAAGATGTATTAGAGTAACTTAAATAAGAGTTTGTTAAGTTACAGATCTACCAGCTAAATTGTAACGACTAACGAAGGCCTATAAATGAGTTATTTACTTCATCTTTCATTCTTTTATAGATCTCGGTAGGCTTCCCACTGTTTAAGGATGTAGAACCTGACCATAGCTGTGCCTACTTTAGGAGTTTTTGGTTTGGGGATGAGGGGAGAGGAGAAAATGTTGGAGGGAATGGAAGTAACAGTGGAGGAATAAGGTCATTCCCCCTTGGTTGTTAAGGAATAAATGACAAAGCGAAGTAAAAGTAATCATTTTCCATATTTGGTAATTAAACATGTATGGAGGGATCTCCTTATCTGCTTTCTCAATTGTCTGCTTCTGATCCTTAGAAACAGCCAGAAGTATATTATTCATCAAAGCAATTGAATCTGATGCTCTCCCCTTTAACTTTCCCTTCCCTGACTCAAGCATAGTCATAGAAGCCTCCTTTGTCATTGAGTTTGCACTCTCTCCTATTTCCTTTATCAACTAACACTTTGAGTTATGTTTTTCCATCACGTAACTCTTTGTACCTTTTGCATTAATATGGAAATCAACTATTTTATCTACGTCTAATTTATTTCTTGTTGCTTGTTTCAGTTTTGCTAATGCTTCTGAAGCTGCCAGAATGGATTGGTCCTCCTTCACAAAAGGCTACTTTTTAAATAGAGATACCTTGGTGTCGGTTCTGCTTCTTATTGATGCTAGTGTACCCCCTCAGAAAATTGACCTTGATTGTGCTAATTGGCTCGGACGCAATAAGGTATGCTTCTGATTTGCTGAATTTCATAGTCTTTCTGTTAGCATTTCCATTCTTTTCATGTGGCTTATTGAAGTCATTTATTCCCATTGCTACTTATAAAAACAATTCCTTTCTTACCATTATTGACTTTCATACAACATTTTTCCGCGATAAGTGACTTATGCAATACATTTACAGATACCAATAACTTTCGTTTTCACGAAGTGTGACAAAATGAAGGGAGGGAAGGCAAAAAGGCCAGACGAGAATATTAGAGATTTCCAAGAGTTGATTAGGCAGAATTATCAGCATCCACCTGCATGGATAATGACTAGTAGTGTCTCTGGTTTGGGCAGGGATGAACTGCTTCTGCATATGTCTCAGCTGCGGAACTATTGGAACAATGAATAGCCCGAGAAAAGCATTAGCAGCATTATTTTGTGAGGTAAGCCCATAATTCTGGGATCTTGAATTAACCATGATATGGTCCTATTGGTCCTTAAGAGGTGACAAACATAGCCAAATGGGACTTGTAGGGCTACGTCATGATGGATGTAAAGTATTCCGTGCACAATGATAAAATGTATTACCAGCCTGCTTGTATTTTTCGTGCCTTTTTTATCAACCACATTCCTTTTAGCTGTCATGGTTCCCTATAATGTTTATTCTAGTGGAACATGTGTAGTGGTGTTATGTAGTATAAAAATTAGCCATGATATTAGTTTCTTCTGTCCATGTGAAAAGATGGCCAACATTATGTTGTTTCGGTTGTTCCCTCAAATACGTAGGGAATTAAAAAAGGTAACAAAAGAATATACATCCAAAAGGAACTGCAGAGTACACCAAGAACATAATATTTCTAGAACTGTACTGCTAAAACATACACTGCTGTAGACTTGTTGTCAAAACACGTTCTATTGCTTTCTTGCCATAAAGGCCCAAAAATACATGAGGGAAGCTACTCCAGATGTATTTCAGCTGTTTATTGATCTTCTGACCCTGCTATATTTGAACCGTCTCCTTAGAGTTAAAGGAGGCACTCATTGCACCCCAAAAAACATTAACGAACATCGTCCAAATTTCCCATAAGGACAGTGCAAAAAAAGAAGCCTGGTGGATTCAAAGTGATTTATGCATCAACACATGCATTGTGTGCTGTTATCCATCCAATGTCTGCTGCCCTTGTTGTACCTTTGTCTTCCATATAGCTTTCAGTGGCCACCCATTTTGTAAATAATCATCAATGTTCTTCAGTCTGTAATAATGGGGCTGGACAGTGTATTTACCATATTTCCTTCCAATCCAGTTTATTGTATTAGGTTCTCCTGTCTGTAAGAGATTCCACTCAATTTGTGCAATGATTGTGCGCATTCTTCTACCTCCCAATCAAAGGGATTCCTTCTCAAATCAAAGCTCCATTCCCCTCTGATTCTACATTGAGCAATGAAAGCCTATTTGTTCACATACACTGCAGGAAATAACTGAATCTGGTCTAGCCAAGGATCAGTCCCATCCTGATCTTTTCCCCATCCAGAACTATGAGTTTGGTGGGAGTCGCTTTATAATTCCACTCAGGAAGTTAAAAAACATATGGGGGATATTCAGGCTGTTGTTTCCGTTGGTGCAGGAGGGGCTACAAAGGTACTTGTACACACTATAGGCTCCTGTAGTTTGTTTAGTGTAACTTTTAGTACAATATTTGACTTGTGTCTTTTAATATTTTGTGTAACTTGGAAAAAGATTTAGAGAACATACTTTAAACACATTTTAAAATTGCATTAACAGCTGAACACTATTTTGGAACTTAAATTTTCGTACTGTCGCACAATGTTATTGTCATTTCTACTTATCTTTCCTCAGAAATTGTATTGCTTTTGTGTAGTGATGTGGATAGTATAGGCATTCTGAACTAGTCTATATATCACTAAGTTTGGTTATCACTCAAAACCTTAGGATTAGATGCCCACAAAGTACTACTGTGATGATCTGATTGATGAGACCTGGTTGTGGATAAAAACGAAGAAGGTTGCTATTGAGTTCTACTTCTGTTCCATTTGATACCATTTGATTTTGGATACGGGAGTCAAGACTGTTAATTTGATTTGTGTATTATATTAGTAGTAGTGAAAAAAGACATCATATAACAATTGAAAAGCTGGTTGGATGGAAAAACATTACATCGAAATGTAAAAAATCGAATAGTTTAACTTATTTGCATTCTTGAAAGTTGTGAAAGTTGTATAAGTAAATATGATTAGTGGAATAGTGTCGAACACTTTAAGATGTTCGTGATATATAACTTGAGATAGATGGATTATAAGGTAAGCTGGGGTATGTGTTTAATTTCTTTTTGATAACCGTGATGCTCGGGTGAACTTGCACACTCCGCGACTAATTCCATGGGGTACCTATTACCTCCTGCCAGCAAAGTACCGGATAACTTTGTCCACCAAGGCTTGGACAGATGCGAAGAAATCACATATCAATTTTGCTTCCGTTGGAATTTGAACCTGAAATTTCATTGTTCTCGGCCTATTTCATCGATTGCTAGGCGACACCCCCGGGTGCTTGGGATATGTGTTTATAGTTGGGAGAGTTGTTATCTCCCTTGTCTGGTCAAAACATAAAATGAGACTATTCAGGTACAGAATCTAAATTTGGTTTTGTGCTCTCTGTCCCATATTGACCTGAATATTGCTATGTCTATAGTGGGGCTCTTGACTCTTCTTTTGTCCTGAAATGATCTATTTCCATTATGAATATATCAAATTGTTTTAATTCTTGTCTTGATGTACCCAATAAATATTTAGGAAGAAAAATCAGTTGCAATTTTAGCAGAGTAAATGATTTTATGTAAAAGTGACAGATATGCCAAATATTTCTCAACAACTATTGATGGTCCTTTTAATTAGAGATTAATGTAGTGGTTTGCAATTACAGATCTTTAAGATAACTTTGAAATAGCATACTAAAAGTGGACAAAGTTACCAAACGTTTTTTGGTTATAACACTAAGTTGGTAAGACTTTGAAGTTACACAATTGTATTAGGTTCATTTGGCTGATTGGAACTTGTATACAAGGTTTGGTTTTGATCCGGAATGTCTAAGTTTGGTTCGGACGCATTCGACGAAGTTGGAATGTTTGAAAATTAAGAGAATGGTTTGATCTTTGATTCTTGGTCATGATGTCATATGTAGTGTTTCGACCTTTGGATAAGTTTGGTTAATGTATTTGACTTGTTGGTATGATTGAACGGGGTCCCAAGGGGTTCGGGTGTGTTTTGGGTCATTGGTTAAGAGACTAATTTAGTTAAGGATTTGGAGTTTGACCACGGTCAACATCAGGTAAAGACCTCTTTTTTAGTGCTTTGCTGGAGCCGAAGGTCTATTGGAAATAGTCTTTATACTTGCGCAAGGTATATACTAGCTTTTCAGACCCCAACGGCGGATTATACTGAGTGTGTTGTTTTTGTCGTTGGTATGATGTAGTTGTTCTAGTAGTACATCTACCAATATAATATGTATTGTAAGAGTTCAGGAAATGTTAATTTAAAATCATATCTCTCTCTCAAGATTCAATTAGAGTATTAGTATAATCCTATTTGGTTAGAATAAGTATGGTATTTGGAGAACCCTTAATTTTTTCTTATTTATTTATAATGGAATGGAGTTGAATCAGCGAAATAAACGGAATAAATGCGAATTATTCATACAGTCAATTCAAACTAATAATATGATTGATGCATACTTGTTGATTAATATATTAGATTAGACTAGATTGTAAACATCGTCACATATTTAATTAATCTACATAGGACCTTTTTAGTGGTAAATTTCAATGATCTAGTTGTGAAATATCAGTAATAAAGTAAAATTTGAATTTGATTACTGAGTTTGTGTGTTTTTTACATCAGTGTGGAAATTTGAAAATTATAGTCAACTATGTTAGGTCATTTTTTGTTTGGACTTTTTATCTTTCTCATTTACCCTTATCTTAGTTTTAGGAGTTGTGTATGCTCTATCATATTTTCTTTTTTTCTTTTTGGATTAGGTAAATCATAGTTTCTCAATTTCATATTTAAATAATTTCGTCATTCTTTTTAACAAATATTAAATACTTCTTAGGAGTATTTATATAGCAAATGGTACCATTTACCAAATAAAAAGGTACTTGAACATCAAAACACTAGAACATAAAATACTAAAGCACCAATTATTGAGAGGAGTGGAAAAGGAATCCTAGTACCTAATATAATTATAGTTATATAACATCATTATAATAGTAGGAGTATTTATATAGCAAATGGTACCATTTACCACATAAAAAGGTACTTCAACATAAAAAACTACATTAAAATACTAAAGCACCAATTATTGAGAGTAATGGAAAAGGAATCTAGTACCTAATATAATTATGGTTATATAACATAATTATAATAGTAGGAGGATTTATATAGCAGATGATACCATTTAAAGGTAAAAATTGCACGGGGCGCTTTATTTGGTCGCCCCCATATAACCTATACCCATATTTTTAAAATTATTTAATCTATACCCTAATTTTTATAACTTCAGGCGTCTCTTTTTCCTACCTGTGCGCTCCTTTCTTCCTTCTTTCTTTTCCTCTTCCGTAAATGAAACTCTCATGTTTTGCCTAGCTGACCAAGGCGACGCTTTTCGGGGGATTTGCAGAAAGTTATTTATTAGTACCAAGTTACCACAGTTGAAAACTACTCCATGACTATCCTACCTCACCCTAAATAAGATATGTGTACATATGGATTCTGAATACTATCACATGGCTACCCAATTGAGCTGTAAAGAAACTAATTATAGAACAAAACTTTAGCTAAAATATGCTGAAGTTCAGCAAATAGATAACAAAATTTCAGTTAGTATAATAGTTAAGTTCCGCAATTACAAACAAAAACTTCAGCCAACACTAAGGTTACGCGAAAAACTTCAGCTAAAACATGTTGAAGTTCAGCAAATAGAGAACAAAACTTCAGCTAACAGAATGCTTAAGTTCAGCAATTACAAACAACTTCAGGCTCGTCTGCTAGAATGCTGAAGTTTGCGTGATTGCCTTTGCTACTTCAGGCCCGTATGCCTGAAGTTTACGCGAAAAGTGAGTACGCTTACAATTTTTTTTTGCAAAGCGGGTATAAGTTAAAACGTGACCCAAAAAGCGGGTATAGATGCAAATCCCCCCATTTAAAGTGGTATTATCACTTTTAACCTCCGCTAGAAATTATTTACATTCGTTAGCCGAAAAAGTGTATCAAAATTGTATAATTTTTGTATTAACATATAGCATGTATATATATACAAATAATATACAAAAATTATATAATTTTTATGGTTATTATTTTAAGAGTAGGTATACAGTGACATTTTTCCATATAAAAAGTAATTGAACACAAAACACTAGTACATAAAATACTAAAGCCCCAATAATTGAGAGGAGTGGAAAAGGAATCCTAGTACCTAATACAATTATAGTTCTATAACATAATTAAAATACACGAATATAATATAATATAACATTACTAATTTTCCTACCTAAAGACCTGCTCAAGCCAATGCTGTTGCAGTCAAATGTTTTATTTTTTATTTTTTTAATTACAGGACACCACGTAGGAGGTATTCAAAGTCAATTTTAGACTGTTATTTGCACGCTCACAAGACTTTCAACTTTCAAGGGATAACTCGATTGAAGACTATCCAATTCGAAACCCACGTGAGACGAGTTATTAGAATGTTTAGAATTAAGACAGGCAAATGCAGTTGTCATTTACTACGTTTTGATGACACGGGGATGAAACAAAGAGTCCTTATATTTAGCGGCGGAGCAAGAATTTTCATTAACGGGTGTCAAAATGTAAATAATTAGATACATTGAAAAGTCAAGTTGAGTCAACATATAGTAAATATACATAAAATTTAAAAAGTTATCTAGCAATATAGTGTAATTTTCCGGCGAAAGGGTGTCGCTTGACACCCCTTAGTTCAATATGGCTCCGCCACTGCCTATATCCTTGTAGTTAGTGGAGAACAACTATTAAATCGGATTTGTCGTAAAATTGAGATTATTTTATTTTTTCTTTATTGCATCTATACCATAAAATTTATTTTTGACGGAATAAAAAAAACATATGATAGACTCGTAACTATGGAATATGATCCTAATCGAAATGCATACATTTATATCCTATACTATAAAATCCTAGTGATCCTTTGAAAAAAAGCCGAATAGCCAATATAGACATATGTACTTGCACTGATCTGTGTTCCTGGCCTCCATACTCTACAAGGTTTAAACACCTTGGACCATTGACAAAGCTTATGTGGCGTTATAAAGTGCATGGTATACTGCGTAAAATCATGGAGTTAGGGGATTGGGATCGCAAATAAGTGCAAGTAGAAACATTTAATTGGTTGTTCGATCGTGTATGGGCAAAAAAAAATATCTTTGATATAGGCAAATCACGTCAGCACCATGATAGCCTTAATCGGCTGCCACATGCTATCAGTAAGGTCTCAACAAAGATCTGCCCTAGGTCGAAGTAGCCCGAAGCGATGAAGGGTGCGGTCGAAGAGTCAGCAAAGATCAAGGTCGTGGGGTCATCGTAGATCAAGGTTGAGGTCGAGCATCTTAGACAGAGTTATAACGGCTAGTTTTAAGATATGACACAAAAGAGAATATTCTAGTGGATATTCTCTGCACCTGTAGTATTAAAGTTTCTAAGAACATGTTCCCTATAAATAGAAAGAGACACAATGATAGGGGGCATGAGATATTCACTTGTAAGAAAGTATATTAACTTTATAGAGAGAATCTTAAGAAGACGAAGATAACCTTTTTATTAATTCTTGTCTAAGCTTTTCTACTTGATCCAAGAACAACCTGAGTGTTCTAAGGCTCGTCAATCATTTATTATTGTCAGAAAAAATATTCACGGACCCCACCCCTTTTCAGGTGACTCACACGCTTTATTTACTTAAATGCCATGTATTTTGCTCACATTCATTATCACTTGGTCATTATCAATCATAAAACCGATAACCTTATCTTTTGGACATTATTATTAACTAAGATTGAATCGTTTTTATTTAAATCTAATTGGTTGAACCAAAATTTATATTTCTGGTCAAACAGATCGGTGTTTAAATTTTTTTTACAAATCCTAATATATGAAACTAAATCGAGTAATTTAGTGCTGGATACTCTGAATTATACAACAACAACATACTCAATTTTATCTCACACTGTGGGGTCTGGGGAAGGTAGTATGTACGCAGTCCTTACCCCTATCTTGTGAGGATAGAGAGGTTGTTTCCAATAGACCCTCGGCTCAGGAAAGCATAAGTACCACATTAATGAAAATATAGACAAGAAGGGATTACTTTGAATTATGTTTAATCTAAATATTAGTTGAAACTAGACATGTCCTTTTTCTTGTAAAACCTATTCCCTTAATTAATTCTCGAATTTTAACTTTGCCAATGCTAATAGGCCTCTTGTAGTTATTCCGATAATAGCGAGTTTGCATTCACGATTAGGAAACAGCTTACTCTAGGCGTCTTTAACACTACTTGGTGGATCTCATTTGTGGGGAAGAAACCATTACTTTCAGTCCACTAATGATTGTAGATTATCTATTTCCATTTTAATTAATTATCTAATCTAATCATTAATTGTTTATGATCTCGATTTTTCACTGATCTTAGCCTTCTTTTGTTTTGTAAGACTTCTCATGATCACTGAAATCAAAGAACTAAAGAAATACTTCAATTTTTTTAGATATTCTAGTATTGTGACCTCGATCAAAATTACCCTTGAGATAAATGAGAGACCTAAGTTCTCAACTAATTGATCATTATTTATCATATTTTCCTCGGAGAAAAACCATAAACAAAATTGGAGTAAAATAATTGAAGGTCGTGTGTTTCATATGCTAGAACTCAAGAGCAAATGTCTCACTAACTCCAACACATGAGGGATGAAATACTTGCGCTCTTCAAAAGAATTAATAGTCGTATACAGAGTCGTATCCAAGATTTATACTCTAAGGGTATAGCTTTTAAGATTTTTTCTTTAAATTCATGTAATCTTAAAGTTAGAAGTTCAAACCTACAATACAATTATTGCATTTTCTGTAAATTTTTGTACGTGTATTTATGTTCCGCATCAGAAGTACTACGTTTAGCTGAACTCGATCCCATTGCGTCCACCTCCAGTTATATAGTCCTCCTGGTTTTACTAGTTGACTCAAAGCTGAATATGGAGATTTAGCCCCCGTTTGACCATACATTTTGGCAAGTTTTTTTCAAAACTTTTTTGAAAACATTGTTTGTCCATAGATTAGTGATCTGTTTTTGAAAAATTTCTGAAAATATTTTTCAAATTTTCAAAATCTAGTTTATGGTAGATTTTGGATGAAAATCAAGTTCCTACTCACAAAACTTCAAATTTTTTTCAAATAAAATGCATTTCCAAACATAATTTCAACTTCCAAAAATTATTTTTCAAAACTACTTCAAAAATTATTTTTTCAAGTTTCAACTCAATCGATGTCCAAACGCTAGCTTAGTGTGTGTGTGTATATATTTAAAAGAGTTCTTCATTCAAAGTTGAATGTGAATTTTTAGTTTTTAAAATAAGTTCTTGATTCAAGGTTGAATATGGATGTATAATTAATTAAGGTTTGGTTTGCTGGCAAGACATCATTTTTCTTTTTAAATTTCTTTTGGTGCAAGGATTGGTCATGAGTAGTTGGGGTTCGGAAAGAATGTGTTAGAAGAGGAAATGATTTTTAGTATATTGAAATTAAACTGTAAACCTAGTTGTTGTAAGAAAATATGGTAACCTAGTTTTTGCTTAAAAACTTTTAGTTATCAGTTTGATCATTTTAGAAAAGCAGTAAACAAAAATCTTAGCGCGCTTTAATCGGGAAGTACAAACCATACTTTTGGAATGAATTTTGATATAAAATACATCTGATGTTTTGGAATTGGAGGAAAAGGTGAAAATGACAAGAGAATAAAGCAGCTTCAAGTATTTGGATTGTGATATTTTTAATTTAGTTCCAATTCAAATTCTTGATCCAACCCCAAAGTAGACATATATAGTAGTACTCATATTGTAAACATAAAAGCATAATAAGTTACAACTCTCAAACTAAGTTGAGGCAATGGCAACACAGCTAAAGAACTGCATTTGGTGAAGGAAGGGTTCCAGGGCTTAGAAGAATAGAAGAACACCATGCAAAAGAAGCAGGCGATAGAGGAAAATTAGCAAGTGGACTGCATGATCCAAATAAGTTTTCTGATAGATTTCGTGGCGTTACATGTGATCTTTCTTGTGCTTCATTTGTTGAGTCATTACATGCCACGCTAATTGATTCAACTTGGTTGTTTGAAGAGTAAGAAGGACGAAGGAACTCTCTCCATTCTGCAGCAATGTTATTTCTTGGTAATGAAACTGGTGAGAGATCAAGTGGAGGAGGAGCCACATCTTGTAAACGCCTCGAGCTGGAACTAGAACTAGAGCCAGAGCCAGAGCTAGAATTACTAGAGTTGGATTGAAACTCAGGTGCAGCAGTGAGCATTTGGACGACTTCCTTGAAATTAACAGGTTCGACTTTGTAGATTTTAGGAGGAGTTGGTGGCAATGGTGCAATTGGTTGTTTAGTCATTGGTTTTGATGGGAGCCTACGAACTCCATGAAGTGAGGAATGATATGAAGGTAATGGTTTATTTTTCTTTACTTCTTGTGGATATTTGGAATATGGAATAGAACTAGAGGAAGAGGAACAAGAATTAGAAGAAGAAGAAATAGCTGCATATGAATAAGAATCCATTTTAATTTTCTATGTTCCAAACTTTTGTGTAAGTTTGTCTTAGTAGGAATACATTTGCGGCTTTTGCATTTGCTTATATATATATAGAGATCTTTTGTAAAAGGATACCTGAAAAAGATAGAAGATTAAAATAATTTAAAGGAAGAAGCAGAAGGAGAAGAAAACTGGACAAGTTTAATTGAAGGAATGAAATTTGTCTTAAGCGTCGGCTATGAGCTGAATAAGATGTAACATTACCACTTGGCATGTATGTCTAGTACTGTTCTTATTTGACCTCTATTATAAAACTGCCTCCTTTATTGTTTTTTTCTTACATATAGTTCTATTTTTAAAACTTAATCATTTAATATTCGGAATCTATTATTCGACTAATCCAAATTCTTACGGTGTAGAATCCATTTAAAGGAGAAACAAGTCATGACCATGTATTGTTTCTTTGGCCTAACAGACCTTACGGATTTGTCCCTTGGGCTACATCACATCGAGCCCCAAAAATGCGTATATCATACAATCTTGTGTTGTGCCTTATAAATCTCTTTACTTTCTATTCGGATTTACCTAAGATAACATGTGTATCCCTTTTTCAAAAGTTTACTAGCTTAGAAGCCTGTTGTCAGTCCTATTTGATCCGCCCTTCGCCCTCCGTTATGAACTCGAAGCTTGAGACGTCGGGCTAAGGGTAAAGGGATCGTATCTATCCCATTAATTTACTAATTAAGTCGCAAAATGTTAATTCTGTATCTAATTTTTTATATGAACTTTTAGCAATTATTTGGTATGTGTTTAATGGTGGAGTAAGCTGATTGCTTAGCCGCCAGGCCCCTCTCCTCTGTGGCTTCTCCTTATGAAATAGTGTTTTTATGTAACTTTGTCTTTGCTGAAAAACATAGTTTAAAAAATTTATACAATCTAATAGTGATAGTATCATAGTGCTTGCTTCAGGTGTAAAGTGGACATTATTAGGTGAATTTAATATATATACACTAGTAATGCATTTCAACTTATTATAATAGGTCAATTTTTTACTTTTTCATTTTGCTGTATTAGCGGAGGGTCTCCTGGAAACAACCTCTCTGCCCCTCGGGGTAGAGGTAAGGTCTGCGTACATATTACCCTCCCCAAACCCCACTTGTGGGATTACACTGGATTGTTGTTGTTGTTGTTGTTGTTGTTGTTGTTCATTTTGCTGTATTACTAGTTTATATTTTATTGTAATGAGTTATCTATTATTGTAGTTCATCTTAACCTAACGAGTTTCTAAAAAAGTTATAGCTGTTTTGAGTTGAGGTTTGACCCTTACGCAGAGGGTTCTGATAGTGAAAATAGCATGAGTTAGCAAGTTTTCGGACTGGTAATTGAAAAATAGCGCAAACCCATTGAAAAAATAGCTACTATTTTGCTGCAACACGAAAAGTTCCAGCATAATATACCAAAAATTGGTGCATCTGTGTATGAACTTCCAACATATATGCTGGAACTCCAACATATAGAAAGTTCCAGCATAATATACTGGAGATTGGAGCACCTATATATGAACTTCCAGCATATTATGTTGGAATTCCAGTATATTATGCTTGAAAATCACATGTAAAAAATTCGAACTTCAGTATATTATGCTGGAATATTTTGCGGATTTTAAACAGTATTTTTGTTCAGATTTATCTTTACATTAAAAGTGGCTAAATTTATCTTACTTTTGAAACTGTGACTATTTTTCAATTTCTACTTGTAAATCTGGCTATTTTTGAATTTCGCCCGTTTTAATACCATATGCAACAACTCAATCTACTAGTGATATTGTCCATTTTGGTCTTGGTCCGCATAGTTTTAAAACCCGTCACTAATATAATAATATTTAAGACTTTATTTACTTATATGCTTAATATTTTTCCCGTGTTTTGTCCATATAAAATTTGCTTATGGCGTCACATCCGGTCTACGGGTAAACAAGAAAATTAACTAGAAATAATAATTGGAATAGGAAAACAACAGTTTCATGTATATAGTCGATTAATAGGTCTAGAGAAGGACAGTTCACTATTTGATGACTGTATATAATTTGAATTTGATATTATACAAGTGACAATCAAACAGTTTATTAAAATGAACTTTATTGGATTATTGCTTGTACTTATACAGCTCATATGGTTCAAAACTGGAAACAGCGAATATAAAGATTCAACCTGTTGACTAAATCAAACACATTAATCATTTTTCATGATAAAAACAGAAGAAGATTGTTACATCAATATTTTTCGGGTGGCCATTAGCCATCTCGCAAATAATTGAACATTTTTTTTTTTGAAATTCCTAGGGATATTTGTAGATGCTTATCTTCGGGTACATATTGGGTAACTTGCTCATTGTACAATAATTTGCAAACTACACAGGAAATGTAAAGCGCACTAGGCAAGTCCAGTGCAACGAGCTCAGACTGAGAAGACTGCTGGTGAGGAGAATCGATCTCAGATCTCCTACGTGGAAACTAGTGGCAAAGCCAGGATTTTTATTAAGGGCAGTCCAAATATAAAGAAATAAACTCACCAAG
Organism: Nicotiana sylvestris; assembly: GCF_000393655.2. NCBI lineage: Eukaryota > Viridiplantae > Streptophyta > Magnoliopsida > Solanales > Solanaceae > Nicotiana > Nicotiana sylvestris. The sequence goes on from NC_091063.1 coordinate 168,054,354, forward strand.
AAGTCAAGGGGTGTCATTATATATTATATATACATATTATTTTTAAACATTACCAAGCTAAACAATGTAGTTTTCGGACGAAGGGTCACCCCTTGAGTGCATATGGCTCCGCCACTAATGAAAACCCAGTCACCTAACCAACTCAGCCAACCACTAAATTTTCACCATTGTTATTATTTGCAAATAAACAACTTATCCATTGAATAAGATGTTTTCGCCTATACTAGCTAGAATGTTTTTGAGTTACAAAATGTGATCCCTAGCAACTTTTATGTAGTATGTGAATATGCTATATTTGATTTTATATACTCAATTTTTTTTTTTGAAATCAGTGTTCGCATTCATTATTATAATAATATTCATATGCTAAATTTATCATTTTGTTGAGACAAAGTAATAGTATGAATTGTTATTCTGAATTATTATTTGATGCGAATATGCAACATTGTCCGATAATCTCCGTAGCAGATGTAGCTTATTAGTTAGTGGTTCAATCAGATCTAATATCTTTGACATGAGACTAGAATAGGTAAAGGATGGGTCGGGTTAGATATGGTCATGTTAAAACGGGTAAAGCAAAAATAAATAAATTATTTGATTCAATCTGTATTTAATATGGATAAAAGATTATATGGATATTCATATTATCCATGACTTATTAGAATTACTATTCTACCAAATTTGAGGAACCCTAATTTGAGGCTTTACAAAATTAAATCCATTAGTTATTCAATGATTATCCATTTTCTAAGTGGATAAATATGGCTCTTATCCATATTTGATATATTTTTTAAAAATTTCATTATCCAATCCATTTTTAATGAATAATATGGGTGGATAATTATTTTCTTTTAATCATATTGGTACTGCGTAATTTTATATATATATATATATATATATATATATATATATATGAAGAAAATCGGGTACGAAAAGGGGGAGAGAATTACAAAGTGAGGTGAAAGTTTCACGGTAAAAATAAGTAGCCAATTAAATGGGATGATTCTCTAAGTTACGGGTTTCATATTTACTAATTATTGTAATTTTATTGAAATTTTACACATAGATTTAAGTAGGGGTGTTAATGGTTCGGTTCGACCGGTTATTTTATAAGATTTATACCATACCAATTTTTCGGGTATTCTATTATGTATAACCAAAATTAGACTTTTCGAAACCATCCCAATCATGTCGGTTTCTCTTCAGTATCGATACGGTTCGGTTATAGATTTATATAAAAACCTATGATTTCTTAAAAAGAAACCTAAAAATTGATTCGATGCAGTACGGTTCGATCGGTTTAATCGATTTTCAAATATCCATTGACACCCCTAAATTTAAGTTCACATCGTAAATATTAAGTTCAGACGTAAAGTTGAATCCGCCCGTTTATATGAAAAATACTAGGAGTAAAAGTTAAACAGTCCCATCGCTTCCGCAATTTCAACGCGTGCATTACCTTTTGTGACGTCTCAGAGAATTATTAAATTAAAACTTATAAGTTTCTTGTTGTGACAAGTAGCTAGTTAATGATCTTCAAGTCTATGCTTTTATGACATAAATAAATTTTGAATGTATAGATAGTTTTTTATATTGCAAATGGGGCCAAGTCTTCTTATATCCGAACTCGATAACAGTTATTCAAACAAAGATCAAACTAGTGACTTTTTGTAATAAGCTGAAATCCTCAAATCTTCTAAGATCTTGTTAAACATTATTTTATGTGAAAATATGTAAGCACCCACGTAATAACTTCAGTGTTATGAAATAAAAGCAATTTAGTAAAACACGAACAAGAAATAGAGATAGAGAGAAGGAAGAGATTTTCTTCTTCAATTGTGTGTATTTTCCTATCTATTACAAGGCCTTTATATAGACATGAAAAGTGAAGAAAATATGTCATGGAATATGTCATTGAACATAGAAAATATGTCATTAAATATGTCATTAACCATTTAAGAGAAAGATCATGGAGGAAGAGTAGACATCCACCATATTTTGATTTTTATCATAACACTCCCCCTTGGATGTCCATAAATAATGTGCCTCGTTAAAACCTTATTAGGAAAAAACCCTATGGGAAAAAAAATCCTAATGTAGGAAAAAGAGTACACATATTTAGAAATACGTCTTTTGGTTGCCTCGTTAAAAACCTTGCAAGGAAAACCCAATGGGACAAAACCTTGTAAGGGAAAAAGAGTACAACGCGTATTAACTCCCCCTGATGAGATCATCAGTTCACATCGTTGAGCCTTCGTATCCCAATCTTGTACACTAGTTTCTTGAAGGTTGACGCCGGTAGATATTTGGTGAACAAATCAGCCATATTATCACTTGAACGGATCCGTTGCACATTAATATCACCATTCTTTTGAAGATCATGTGTGAACAATAATTTAGGTGAAATGTGCTTTGTCCTAACTCCTTTATGAATCCTCCCTTTAATTGGGCAATGCATGTTGTATTTTCTTCATACAAAATTGTGGGTAGTTTATCACACTTCAAACCACATTTGTCTCGAATAAGATGTATAGTAGACCTCAACCATACACATTCTCGACTTGCTTCATGAATAGCAATTATCTCAGCATGATTAGAAGAAGTAGCCACGATTGATTGCTTAGTCGATCACCAAGATATGACAGTGCCACACATGTAAACACATAACATGTTTGAGATCAAGCCTTGTGTGTGTCAGATAAATACTCCACATCGACATAACCAACAAGATCGGTATTGCAATCATTGCCATAAAATAAGCCCACATCGGTAATCCCCCTTAGATAACGCAATATGTGCTTGATTTTATTCCAATTTCTCCTTGAGCAGAGCTATATCTTGTTAAGACATTAACTGAAAAAGTTATGGCATGCCTTGTAGTGTTAGCAAGATATATTAGCGCACCAATTGCATTAAGATATGGTACTTTAGGACCAAGAAGCTCTTCATTATTTTCATGAGGTCGGAGTGGATCTTTATTTATATCGAGTAATCTCGCAACCATCGGGGTACTTAATGGATGTGCTTTATCCACATAGAAGCTCTTTAAAATCTTTTTAGTGTATGCTGATTGAAGGACAAAAATTCTATCTTTCATATATTCAATTTGTAGACCAAGACAAAATTTTGTCTTTCCAAGATCTTTCATTTCAAATTCTTTCTTTAAATAGTCTACTGCTTTAGGAAGCTCTCCGGGAGTTCTAATGATATTTGAATCATCAACATACATGGCGATTATAACAAATTCAAATCCAAATCCTTTTATAAGGACACAAGTACAAATTGAATTATTTTTATACCCTTTCTTTCAACAAGTACTCTCTCGGGCGATTATACCACATGCGCCCTGATTGTTTCAATCCGTATAAGGATTTTTGAAGCTTTATTTAATAAATTTCTTGGAAACCTTAATATGCTCCAAGACAATTTAAATCTTTCAATGATATCCACTATACGCATATCAAGTTTTTCATATATTGCCAGATTAAAACCTGAAGTGACTATATCCACTATAAGAGAACATGTCTCCATATAATCAATGTGAGGATATTTACTAATTTTCTTGTGCCACAAGTCGTCTTTATGTCTATCGACTTGAACCTTTCGCACAAGAACACATTTATACCTCAATTGACTTTATACTTTCAGGTGTTGGACTATCCGTCCGACTTCACATTTTTCAAGTGAAGTCAATTTCATTGCGTATTTTTTATTTGGCCAATCTTTTATCCGTCCAAATTTCATGATAGATTTGATCTCAAGATCCTCGTCAATATTAATCATATTGAGCGCTACATTATATTAACAATATTGTCGACAATCATTTTATGTCGGTTCCATTATTACCCAATAACGACATAACTTATTGAGATCTCTTTATTTCATTATTTTCAGGTACCTGAGCCTCTCCCATGAGGTCTTATGAAGTGTTATGTCGTGGTGCTCTTCTAGGGCACTTGCCTCCTTATTATGACCATTTTAAATATTTGCCCCTCTCCTTCTTCAAGGAGTTTTATCTTTGGAACCGATTGGTCTGTTACACTTCATGCGTGCCATAGACTCTGTCCCTCATGGACTTTATTCTATTTGGAGCATTAGCAGCTGAATATGACATTTAGCTTTGGGTCAGCAAATGCGTCTGGCAATAATTTGTAAATGAATTATCACTTGAACTTCAAGTTTATATTTTCTTGTGCGAGGATCTATATGTATTCATAATAATTCATTTCACGTATCACTTTCTCAGCTGCCCATTTTCTCCCCCTAATGTTGGAATCACCAACACATTTCCCAACCATCTTTGGGAACTCATCTTTGTGCATTTTGGTGGCATAATTAATTCATATAGCACATCCATATTTCTATATAGAAATTATTTGGTTCCTGACGCTGAACCGATTGTGATAGGGAGAAATTTTTATAACTTGGCTAGATGCGTACAAGTGTTGTTGTATATTAAATAATAAATCTCATACAAATTTCATTTTTGGGAGTTTTGTTCTCATAACCAATGATTTAGCTATAATTGGAGGCATACAATTTCTGCTAAATCAACTTGGATTTAAACCAGTATTATCAAGATAAATCATCATAATTTATATTCTGGAACTGTGCTCTAATAATTTGAGCAAGCAATCTTGCAAAAGTCAAACTGCAAGTTGATAACAAATGCACATGTGACCATAGAATAGATGCATCTATTAAAAATCATATATTAGTAAACGGTCCACATGGCAGGTGACTGAGCCCATATATTTATCACCTTTTATTCGTTCCAGAAATCAAGGGATTCAATCCCAACCTTAACTGGTATATCATGAGAATAAGCAGCACAAGAGAATTCTTGAAGAATCTTCTATTCTTCAATATATGTCAATATAATTCTTAATTAATTTTTTCGCATCATAATTGAACCGAGATGGTCAACCGGTCATGCCAATTAATATTTGTTTTAGTAAACCTCTAGTTTACTTGTGGCATATGATTCCATCATCATGCTTATATTTGTGTAGTTCAAATAGGAAGAAAATCGGGTAACCTTTTATATTTACCCGGTATGATTATAGAAATATGAAGATATTCAATCTTCATTTCATTTATAGTCTCAATCTGACAACCACTTTGACTTATACATTTGAAATTCAAAAAGTTTCTTTTGAGACTTTACAATATCAATGTCATGAATAATTTTATTCATCTGGGTAGTAACAAATTAGTTTTTTCGGAGCTCTTAACAACTTTTGTACTACAAGATCTTTTATCATACCATTCATATGGTAAATGTCTCCTTCACGGAGAAACTTATATCATAATAAATTGTCATGGTCAAAATTATCATAAGCAAAATTATTTCTTGCTTTAATTTTGCCTTTAATAATTTTTATAAGGTATGCCAAAATATTTTGGCGTATCACATGTACGAGACCAATGACATATTCATGTAACCACACAATAATATTTGTTCTCTTTATTTCATTCAAACCTCCCTCAAAGGTGAGTTGTGTGGTACTCATCCAATCATGCCTTGCATGTCTTTATTCATTACTTTTATCACATATTACCACATTCACCTTTAGGAATGTGTCTACATTCTCAATGCTTATCACAAGTCACATTCTCTTCAAGGAATGGATCATAATCAACGACGTGCTTCATACCAATTTGATGATAAACATTGTCTTCACATTTTGAAGGACTATTTTGATAACCCTTGTTGTTCTCCTTTTATAATCATTGTGATGATTATTATTATTTGGAACGCTCTCGTTCATTGTTCAACCACTTGTCTTCATTTAGACTTATTATGCACTGCTATCACATTTACTTCAAGAATGTAGCAAATCAAGTGGGACAATTTTCATGTCTTTTCATGAAAAATATATTATTTTTCTTTAGTCATCATTATATCATAAATATGGTACATTGGGACTCAAACCCAATATCTTACCAATATAAAGGCATGTTAGGTCATAATAAATTGGGACTCAAACCCAACTCTTATCATTATGGAGCATCAGGACTTGATCTCGATGTCTTACCCTCAATCAATGACATAATAGGCTAAACAATATTGAGATTCATTCTCAAGACTTAATTTCAATCACATGCCAAGAAAGTTATACACAACTAATTTGCATCTTAGCAAATCAAATTTGCTTTGTTAAATAAATGTACAAATCTCAAATCAGCGTAAAGCTTTATTAATCATTTGTAGCATCTATATGAAATACAACCGTTTGTAGTTAGAATATTTCTTTTAAATTCTATTAGAGTTTAAAAAAATCATAAAATCATTGTCATAATATTTATTGAGTCTCTCTCAAAAATATTGTTGTTTTCGGGGTATACCCTACCTATTAGATTTGATTAAATGCCATGACTTTCCTTCACTCAATTCATCCAAGAAATTAGTGAATAAATTTATCAAAAATACACCATATAGGTAACAATACATATATATAGTACTAATACATAAATTCAACATTTATATTACCTGAAAAGTGACATTATAGGTCACAACTTACCAGTTGTAGCTTGTGCATCATTCATATAAAATACTTAAAAATGGTAAGTCAGTAGCAAGCATCAAGTAGGTCATGGATACTCAAAAATACCTCTTCTAGTAGTCATACTAATCATTGTTTGCTTTCAAATGATACAACCATAAATTATGAAGTATACTTTCTCAATAGTTGATTTGTTTTCCAAACTTCAAAGAAGTAATTAATCAACCTAGATAAAGATGTGAAGTATTTCTTGTTTTCTCCAAGATGATTTATGCTTTTAATCAGTATGACCAATTTTATTTTATTTTTTATTCCTTTTTTTTGGTGCTATATGCAAGTGTAAAAATCCAAAAGGAAAAAAAATATTCATCCAAGTAAAAGAAAATGTTTAAAGCGGCAGGACAGATTGAAGATAGTTAACACATAAATATGCATAGGACAATTTATATAAAATATCCTTGGTTACCATGACATGCATCATATCAACAATTAACTGCTACTATGATTTTCACATATAGAACTTCGAAAATTTTATTCCATTCATGTGATATAAAAGATGTAATATTAATATGTGCTTATGCAATACAGGTGTAGTACGAAGTTGTGTGCATATGAGATTTTAAAGGAATGACAAGTATAAGATAATCATACCTTCTTACATTTCATTACTTACCATATGTAGTTTCTCTTTACATTTAACCATGTGATGATATGTATAGCTTCTAATTGTAATTTTTTTGGATGTAGGAAATTTTTTTTGTAGGTATATATACAATTGGTTAGAGAATTTAGTAAAACATGAACAAGAAATAAAAGCAATTTAGTAAAACATGAACAAGAAATAGAGATAGAGAGAAGGAAGAGATTTTCTTCTTCAATTGTGTGTATTTTCCTATCTATTACAAGGCCTTTATATAGGCATGAAAAGTGAAGAAAATATGTCATGGAATATGTCATTGAACATAGAAAATATGTCATTGAATATGTCATTAACCATTTAAGAGAAAGATCATGGAGGAAGAGTAGACATCCACCATATTTTGATTTTTATCATAACATTCAGAAGTTTATCTTCTCTTAAGTACATTCTTTGTTGTTTAATCCTTTTTTCCTTATAAGCAGTTCTAATGGAGTGAGGCATACGACTAATTAATCAAATTCTATGTGTATACGGATAAAACCGGGGTAACGAGCATCTCGATTTTCTGGTGGGGCGAACAAAGAGAGGACATAACTGTATATAGTCGAAATCGAAGCCGAGGACCGCCCGTATCAAAGCCCGAACAAAACACCTGCCCCACGAGCCATCGAGATCATGCCCTCGGACCTGATTCGAATAACAAGACATCGAAAAGCATCGCCAAACGACCGCACACGATTAATAAGGGGCCGTGATAACTGTGCCCAACTGGATATTACGGTATGAATCTCGGTCCGTATCAGCTGTAAATCAGTGATTAGCGAAAACGAAGATTTTTACATTTTTTTAGAACTGTACTTAGGGTAAAATTCCCCTACTATATAAAGGGGAAGCTGATCATTCATTAGGATATTATAACACGCATATCAAGGCAATATACATATGATTTTCTCTGTTTCTAAATGATTGTTCAAAGTTCTTGGTCCATAAGTCCTTAGCATTGGTTCGGAACCGAAGCTGAGCTCACGTTAAGCTTTTAACCGTGCCCGGATTCGCTATTAACATTGGTTTGGTTATTTACTCTATTTTTTATTTACTTATCTAACGTCATTAATCACTTATATCGAGTTAACCCACATATCCTTAAAACCGCATACAAATTCAATTCTTATTCGTTTTTAAGGGTGAACAGTTTGTCGCCCACCGTGGGGCTAAGGATAATAGTAGTAATTTGATACAAATTTTCATAACGCACTCTGTTTACGTTTGTTCTTTGAGATTTTATTTTCAGGTCAACTTAAGAATGTCAAGCTCTCAATCTGCTTAATTGAAAGTTGGTGATGAGTCTAGCCATTATGGCGAAAACAACAATATAGTACCTAGCAACGAGGTGCCCCTTGTTGACCCCAATAAAGTCCTAGTTGCAGACCCAATCGATGTAAACCTGTCGACCGACCCCGAGAACAGCGTTCGCGGAGGAGCCCGATCAACAGATCGGGGGTACACACGATGGTGAAGGTGACGATATCAATATGTGAGTGATCTTCAAAATGTTACAAGCTCAACAAGCGACGATAGCCCAGTTGCAGAACCAAAGCCGCACCCCTAGTAGAGTTGAGCCCGAACCATCCTGGGAAAATACCCGAAGAAATAAACAAGTTACGGGAAGGCTGGGTGAAGTTGAGCCCAGGACCAACCCCGAAATAATAAAGATGCTAGAGGAACAGACAAAGCCGGTGGAATCGGGAAAGAAGAAAATCAAATCCAACGACAAAAATTGGAGACTATAACTCCAGAGTTGATCAAATTCCAGGAGTACCCCCGATATTAAAAGGCCAGAATTCTAAGAAATTTATCCAAAAACCTTTCCCCCTGAGCGCAACACCGAAGCCAATCTCGAAGAAGTTCTGTATGCCCGAAATTTTGAAGTATAATGGAACCACAAATCCAAACGAACACGTGACCTCTTACACATGTGCCATCAAGGGAAATGACTTAAAAGATGACGAAATCGAGTCGGTTTTGCTGAAAAAGCTTGGAGAAACCCTGTCAAAGGGAGCAATGATATGGTATCACAACTTACCCCCTATTTCTATTGACTCATTTTGCTATGCTTGCAGATGCCTTTATAAAAGGGCACGCAGGGGCCATCAAGGTCGAAACCAGGAAATCAGACATTTTCAAAGTAAAACAAAGAGATAATGAAATGCTCAGTGAATTCGTGTCGAGGTTTCAAATGGAACGAATGGATCTGCCTTCGGTTGCAGACGATTGGGCCGTTCAGCCATTCACTCAAGGACTCAACCCCATAAGCTCATTGGCATCACATCAGCTGAAACATAATTTGATTAAATACCCAGCGGTAACTTGGGCTGACGTCCATAACAAGTACCAACCAAAGATCAGAGTCGAGGACGATCAGCTTGGACCCCCCTCCGGGTCCGTTTATCCCATCAGAACTAATAAGGTCTAAGAGATTCGTCGATCATGAACCAAGACCGAATAGAAATAGGTATCAACAGTATAGCGAAGATCGAAAGGGTAGCGGATCCGGGCATAACCCTGCAAAAAATGAAAAAAGGAATGATCGGGACCACAACAAACGGGGACTCAAGAGCAAACATGATTTCGATAGGCCACCCAGGTCCAAGGAGGCACCGAGATTATTGGAATATAACTTCAATATCGATGGTGCCAGCATCGTATCTGCCATCGGGCACATCAAAGATACCAAGAGGCCTCGACCATTGCAATTCGACCCTACTAAAAGAGACCTTAACCTGATGTGTAAGTACCATGGCACTCATGGCTACATGACCGAGGACTGCCGATAACTAAGAGAAGAAGTCGCCCGATTATTCAATAACGAGCACCTCCGAAGTTACTAAGTGATCGAACTAAAAATCACTTTAGGAATAGGGACTCCAACAAATAGACCGAACAAGAGGAACCTCAACACATCATTAATATGATCATTGGTGGAGTTGACGTCCCCCATGGACCAATGCTAAAGTGAACTAAGGTATCCATCATAAGGGAAAAACGAACTCGAGATTATATACCGGAGGGAACCATCTTTTTGAACGATGAGGACGCGGAAGGCATCGTGCAACCGCATAATGATGCACTGGTAATATATGTACTCATAAATAAATCTCGAGTTAAGCGTGTGTTAATTGATCTAGGTAGTCGGCCAATATCATCAGATCGAGGGTCGTAGAGCAGTTGGGTTTACAAGACCAAATAGTGCATGTAGTCCGAGTTTTAAACAGATTCAATATGGCGTGCGAAACTACTAAAGAAGAGATAACCCTCCTGATAAAGACCACCGAGACCATTCAGGAAATAAAGTTCTATGTGATTGAAGGGGATATGAGATATAATGCTCTATTTGGAAGGCCATGGATTCATAACATGAGGCTAATACCCTCGACGCTACACCAGGCACTGAAGTTCCCCACACTGGGAGGGATCAAGATGATTTTTGGAGAACAGTCGACTGCAAAAGAAATGTTCGCTGTCAATGAGGTGATTCTGGTGTCCACACTATCGACATTAAATAACACGGAGTTGACTAGGAAGGAAGAAGCTAAATAGCAATCACCGATACCGGCCCGACCAAACCGGAAAAGCAAGAAGCATACGAGGATGATGATTACGAAATCCCTAGATCGTTCATCACCCTTGATGATTCCGATGCCAAAAAATCAACTATTGAGGAGCTGGAGCAAGTTATATTGATCGAACTCTTGCCAGATCGAAAGGTTTACCTGGGCACGGGGTTAACTCCCGAGCTAAGGAAAAAATTCATTGAATTCCTTATAGCTAACATTGATTGTTTCGCTTGGTCCAACCTTGATATGATAGGGATCCCACTATAAATAACCACTCATAAGCTCAGGTTGTATCCGAAGTTCCACCCAGCTAAATAGAAGAGGAGGCCTCAGTCCGAAGTCAAGCATGCATTCATCAAAGACGAGGTATCCAAACTCCTTAAAATAGGTTCCATTCGGCAAGTTAAGTACCCAAATTGGTTAGCTAATGTAGTGGTAGTACCTAGAAATGGGAATAAGTTAAGAATATGTATAGATTATAAAGATTTGAACAAGGCGTGCCCTAAGGACTTTTTTTCTTTGCCTAACATTGATCGCATGATCGATGCAACGGTCGGCACGAGATACTCAGCTTTCTCGAAGCCTACTCCGGGTACAAACAAATCCGGATGGACCTGGGCAATCAAGAAAAAACTTCCTTTATCGCTAAATTCGGCACCTACTGCTATAATGTAATGCCATTCGGAATAAAGAACTCCGCTGCAACTTATCAATGCCTAGTAAATCGGATGTTTGAAGAACAAATAGGAAAATCAATGGAGGTTTATATTGATGACATGCTAATTAAGTCCCTGCAAGAAGAGGACCATATGAAACATTTGCAGAAAACCTTCGACATATTAAGGTGATACAGTATGAAGCTCAACCGGTAAAAATGTGCCTTCGGGGTCGTATTCGGAAAATTCCTCGAGTTCATGGTATCCAACCGAGGGATTGAGATTAACCTCGATAAAATCAAAGCCATAGAAGATATCACCATGGTGGATAGTGTTAAGGCTGTTTCGAGGCTAACCGGGCATATAGCTGCCCTGGGTCGAGGTCCTCGGACAAAAGCCATTGATTCTTCTCACTATTGAAGATGAAGAATAAATTTTCTTGGACCCCGGAGTGCTAGCAAAGCCTTGGGAGAACTCAAATGATACCTTTCGAATCCACCCCTACTCCATACTCCGAAGGCGGATGAACGACTATACCTTTATTTGGCAGTATTCGAAGTGGCGATAAGTGGAGTCCTAGTCAAGGAAGAGTAAGGTATGCAATTTCCTATTTATTATGCTAGTAGAACTCTAGGCGAGGTCGAAACAAGGTATCCTCACCTAGAGAAATTGGTGCTCGCTTTGCTAAGTGCCTCCAGAAAGTTGAAACCGTACTTTCAATGTCACCCCATATGCGTCGTAACTTCTTACCCATTAAAGAATATAATGCATAAACCCGAGCTCTTGGGCTAGCTGGCCAAATGGGTCATAGAAATTAGCGGGTAAGATATCGAATATCGACCCTGAACCGTTATCAAATCACAAAATTTGGCAAACTTCGTGGCCGACTTTATGCCGGCCTTAATACCCAAAGTTGAAAAGGAATTGTTATTGACCTCGAAGACTTCCTTGGGAATCTGACCCTCTTTACAGATGGTGCCTCAATGCATAGGGGTCCAGAATCAACATCGTGTTGAAGCTACCTATAGGAAACCTAGTTAGGCAATCTATTATAATAGTAAAATTGACTAACAATGAGGCTGGGTATGAGGCCATAATTGCAGGTCTCGAATTGGATAAAAGCCTAGGGGCCAAGGTGGTCGAGGCTAAGTGCAATTCCCTCCTTGTGATAAATCAAGTCAATGGAACGTTTGAAGTAAAAGAGGAACAAATGCGAAGGTATTTAGACAAACTGCAGGTAACGCTGCATTGGTTCAAAGAATGGACCCTATAACACGTACCCTGAGATCAAAATAGCAAGGCCGATACTTTGTCTAACTTGAGGTCATTGGTTGATAACGATGAATTCAGCTCAGGAACGATCGTACAACTCATGAAATCGGTAGTGGAGCCATGCCGAAATAAACTCAACAAGTTTAGTATGGGATTAGAGAAACAAGTATATATACTACTTAAAGACTGGGAGGTTTCCCTCGGATCCTAAAGAATCGAGAGCTCTGCGAACGAAGGCGGCCGATTCAGCCTATCCGAAGGTACTTTGTTCATAAGAACGTTCGATGGCCCGCTCGACATATGCTTGGGGATGGGAGATACCAAATTTGTTTTAAGTGAAGTTCACGAAGGCACTTGCGAAAACCATTCGGGGATAGAATCTTTGGTTCATAAGATAATTAGAGCGGGCTATTACTAGATCAACATGGAGAAAGATACAAAGGACTTTGAACGAAAATGCGGCGGATATCAGAGGAATGTACCGATGATCCATCAACCTGAAAAGATACTACATTCAGTCTTGTCTTCTTAGCCGTTCATGAAGCGGGGAATGGACATTGTCGGTCCCTTTCTGTGGGCACCTGGTAAGGCTCAATTCATACTATTTATGATTTATTGTTTTCCTATGTGGGTCAAAGCTCAAGTGTTCGAGAAGGTCCGGGAAAAAGAAGTCGATGACTTTATTTGGGACCACTTAATATGCCGGTTCGGGATACTGACCGAGATAGTGTATGATCACGAAAATAGTTCATCAGTAGCAAAGAACACAAATTTTTCGAAGACCATAAGATCAAAAAGATCTTGTCAACACTCTATCACCCTAGTGGGAATGGGCAGGTGGAATCAACAAACAAGACCATACTTCAAAACCTAAAGAAAAGGTTGACTGGTGCCAAAGGGAAATGGAAGGAAATTCTAGCTGAAGTCTTGTGGGCATTTCGTACAACCTCAAAATCTAGTACCGGGGCCACTTCGTTTTCATTGATCTATGGTGCCAGAGCAATAATTGTCACGACCCAAACCGATGGGTTGCGACAGGCACCCAGTACCTTACTCAACTGAGTACCAACGTAACGTATTTTTTGTATCATTCTATCATAGGTAAATAAGACGAAGTAAAGCATGAGGGAATACAAACTTATACATATGACATACTGGCCTATAAGGCCAAAATGATCACTTGTACACTGGACATAGGCCGACAAGGCCGTACAATCTTTTACGTACACGACATATGTCTACAAGCCTCTAAGAGTACATAAATGTTATAAAGGTAGGGACAGGGCCCTGCCATACTAATCAATACATGTCCTAATCATACTGACCACATAAACAACTCCAAAGCAAATGGAGCGCACCAACACCTTCTGCTGAACTGATAGCCTACTTGGAGGAATCTCAGCCTGTCTATCAGGACCTGCAGGCATGAAATGCAGCGTCCCGAGGCAAAAGGGAAGTCAGTACGAATAATGTACCGAGTATGTAAGGCATATAAATAAGTATATAAAAGACATGGAAGAAACATGGAGTAAATGACTCAACATGTAAGTCTGGATAACTCTGTAAATCATGAAATGCTTATAATGTCATGCATATGCGTATGAATGTTATGTCGTGCATAGGTACATGTATTCATAACATCGTCAAGCCTATGAGGGCATCCAATAATATCATCTCGGCCACTGTGGGCAAATCATCAACGTATACCAGCTGATCAGGTGATGGCGTGTATATAATAGCGTAACCTTTTTCCATATCCCATATACATATATAAACATATATACACGTATGCAACGCTATCTGGTCATGGGTCAATGTACATATATGAATGAATGTAGTGCATGATAAGTACATCAATAAAATCTCTCAAAACGTCATATGACCATTATATCTTTGATTAATGTCATGAAGTAAACTTATCAACTTACGTATTTTCTGAGACCCATGAACAAATGATAAAATAATAGGACACATGGAGAATCAAGAACATAGGCATCTCTAGCATTTCTACGAATAGAGTCATTTATGGAAGTTGTACATTTTCTCATTTCATTTGTATCGTATGTATCATGCCAAAAAGAAAGAAGGGATAGCCTTGACATACTTGAATCGATTCGCTTGACAATTCCTCTAACGCACGTTAATTGCGGCAAAATATGTAACGGCGGATCGAAGCAGGGGAAAATCCGTATAATATTCTTGAGAAAGATTGCACCGTACTCCCTTAAAATTGTAAAATCTCACGTTGCTAAGACACAATATCGCATGAATTGTTTGAAGTAACTCACGTTACTATTGAAGAACATGATCTTTGCTTGAAGCTTTTTCATCCGTAAGAAAGTGTGAGACTTCTGCATATGGTGAATTTTAAGAAGGCTTTTGTATTAGTGGGTGTGGGCCCCACTTGTGGCTTAGTTGGCCAAATACTCTTTCAAGTCTTGCCACCTTGCAATCTAAGCCAAAGAGTCACAATTTTGGCTTGATTAAGACTCAACTTGCTGCCATGTTGGGGGTCTTTAGTATTATCCAAATATCTTAATTAATCTTCCACTAATTCATAATTAACCAATTATCCACATAGTTAAGAATTATCTCAAATTACTTAAAATACTACTCACTTTTAACACACTTTATATACTTTACTATCATGGTTATGTGGTACCTTGTGTGGACTAGTGCCAGTTAAGAATTATATACTTTAAAGTATATAATTGGTTTCCTAATAGTACAGTATTAATCATCATTTCCTGACGTTCCAGTTAAGAATTATATACTTTATATACTTTGACGAAATTCATTTTCTTCGATTTGCTTACCCTCTCACCTTCACGAATTTACTCATCACTTGTTTGAAATAACATAATGCTTATAATCTCAAAATAATATCATTCCCGAACTTATATCGTTTAACTTACGATGAAACTTTAAAGTACGAAAATGTAGGATTTAATATCTCATTTCCGAGCTTTCATCAATTTACTAATGGCGTACTTTCACGTACAAAAACATAGGGTGTAACAATAATACCGGTTGAAGTGGGAGAACTTAGCCTTAAGTTCCAATATGCGATGGAAGAATAAAATGACGAGGCCGTGAGCACGAGCCTGGAACTATTGGATGAAAGGTGCAAGGCCGCCTTAGTCCAGTTGGCCGCCCAGAATTAGCGGATAGAAAGGTATTACAACCTTAGAGCCAACCTCTGATACCTCAATATCTGGGACTTGGTGTTAATAAAAGTAACACTGCACACCTGGAACCCGAACCAAGGGAAACTGGGGATGAATTACGAAGGACCATATCAAGTCAACAACATTACTGGTAAAGGCTCGTACAAACTCGAAGCAGGAAACAATGCACAACTATCGAACAACTGGAATGTGCCACACTTGAAGCGGTACTACTGCTAAGGTACGATCTCATTCACCTTTTTATAATATTATGAATTGAACTAACACTTGTAGGCGACAACCAACGAAAAATGTGACTATTAGGTCTTAAAGCACATGTTGTACTCTTTTTACCTTGAACCAATTTTGTACCAAATGGGTTTTCCAGCAAGGTTTTTAATGAGTCAATAGTAAATCATGCTAACTTAGAATCGAAGACCAGTTTTAAATTAGAGTCAGTGGTCTCATCAACAATATCCGAGCCCTCTCAAGATTGACTCGAATATTATGATCCATCACACTCAAGCAAGTTTCTTAGTAAGGAAAGAAGGAAACTTTGTACTTGAACAACTTAGGCTCGATGGGTAAGATTTATTGTAACGGCCGAATGGTTAAGTGAACCTTGACCTCGTAGGTCACCTTAGTCATAATACAAGCATTTACACGATTTCTATCATGTATTTTACACACAGAAATGAAAGAAAGTCTCCACCTTAATATTATATATTGCTGCCTATTAAAGCATCGATCCTAAGAGATATCTTTATTCGGGTACTGTCAAGCCCGAGGGCTACCCCTACTCGAGCCTAAGGCTATCCCTATTCGGGAACTATCAAGCCCAAGGGCTACCCCCACTCGAGGACTGTCATCTAAAAATAAGTTCGGGACTTGGGCTATCAAATCCGGAGGCACAAAACCTATTAGGTAGTGCCTAAACCTAAAAGACCACGTCGACCCTAAATAACGATTCAGAGACGTCCAAAGTCCATAATCAAAACATAAAGCCTTCATAAAAATTTAAAACCTGCAATAAGGTTATCCTCAGCAAAGCATCGCCTAAAAACACTTAAGCATCTTGGGAAAACTTTTGGTTACTACGAGTTTTCAAAGCCTCGAGCAAACAAAGTTGCATCGAATTCAGGCTTTGTTCGGGCTTCCAAAAAGCAAACGTCTTATTACTACATTCGATTCTATGCTAAGGCATCAAAAATATATGCAAGAATGAAAATTATTAAAAGGTGCTAAAAAAGTAAAGACTCGAAATTGCCAAAGAGGATTTCTTTTATATATTTCGGAATATTTTTACAAAGGCCCAACAAAACGGCCCCAAAATAAACAAAAAATTATGTACACAAAAACTAAAATATTCTAAGGCATTCACGCTTGATCTTCATATGAGCCTGATTCATCACCAGAATTATCGGGGCCTTCGGATCGTTCGGAGCCCTCCGCACCTTCGGACTCGGATAGTTTCTTCGCCTAGGCCTCAAGGTTTTTAGCCTCCTCGATCTTTGCCGATAGGTATAAGCCTCGGGCATGTATCTCTTCGAGAGTCTCCCTTTAAGACAACCACTTCACATATTCGGCATTGGTTTTCAAGCGGGCCTCAACTATTTCAACATCGGCCTTGTACTGGGTCACCATCTCATTGGCATTGGCAGAGGTTGTCTCCAGCTTGGACCTTGTTTCTTCGAACTCTTTACCAAGGGTATCCCGTTATACATCGGTCGAGCTTAGTTATGCTCGAAGATTTTCATTTAGTTAAGCCTATTTATTAGCATTCTCCTTCGCCACCCGAAGCTGTACCTCCATCGAAGACAGCTTTTCCTGAGCGGTTTCCTTCTCCGAGGCTAGCAGATCCATGAAACTCTTCCACCCATCGGCCATGACTTGGATCTCGTCCATCTCCTTTCTTAGTTGGTCAATCTGGTCGATCTTCAGTTTTTGACCTTTTGGGAAAAATGGTGGGAAACCTAAAATTAAGCATTGGAATTGAGTTCTTTAGCATTTATTTATGTTATTAAGTTAATTATGACTAGATACAAGTGGATTGGAGGTGTAGCCTTGAGGTAAAGTGGTAATTGAGGCTTGATTTTGGCCATGGAATCGGGGTAAGTATTTGGTCTAACCTAAGCTTGAGGGAATATGTGTTGTTGTCCTATTTTCTATGTGTTAGTATTGAGTACGACGTATAGGTGTGGTGACGAATATCTATACGTTGATGTTGAGCATGTAAGTGAGTCTTATACTGTGACCATTGTGTCTGTTATTACGTACTATTCATGCTTAAATTGATGATTCTCCATGTTGAACAAGTCTTATGATATTTTCTTGGTATTGGATCATTGCCGTGTATTGACTCAAGTTGAGACTTATTTTGTGAAGTTAACTGTTAAAATGAGATTTGTTATTGTTGATTCCCTTTCTGGGATATTATTGTTTGTACTGTTTGGGTGAGGAAGAGTGTAAAGCACGAAGGGTGATACCGTGCATGATATTGTGAGTGAGTGCTAATATACATAGGGTGATTCCGTGCCATATTCTGTGAGTGTTAATGCACGAAGGGTGATACCGTGCCATATTCTGTGAGTGTTAATGCATGAAGGGTGATACCGTGCCATGATTTTGAGAGCTAATGCAGGAAGGGTGATGTTGTGCCATGATTATGAGAGTTAATACATGAAGAGTGATGGCGTGCCATTTATGTTGTTTCTTATGGTGAGGATGAGAGCAAAAGCATGAAGGAGTATTGCGTGCACGTGTTACTATATCATTATCTCTGTTGGTTCAAATATGGTATTTACTTTGCTTCTCCATTAAAATACTGTCAGAATCTGATATTCCCTGCAACATGTTTTCCCTTCCCATCATTATCTGTTAATTTTCTGTTATTATTGTTTTCTCGTATATGATTTAACGTCATAGGTTTATATCGTTGTCGTGTTCTAGCCTCGTTACTACTTCGCCGAGGTTAGGCTCGACACTTACTAGTACATGGGGTTCGGTTGTACTGAAACTGCACTCTGCACTTTCTGTGCAGATTTCGGTGTCGGACCTTGTGAGTAGAGTTTGGGTTGCTTTCTTCAGTCCACGGGAGATCCAAGGTAGATATGCTGGTATTCGCAGACCGTGGAGTCCCATTCTCCCCTATCTTGGATTTCCCGTCTCTTTCTATTTTGAGAATAGATGTATTTTTTAAAACCTATATTTGTAGAATTTCTTAGACGTTCGTGGATTGTAACACTAGATCATTAGGGTACTCATGTATTAGAGTTGTTGAACTGTTATAACACTTATGTATTTTATCTCTATTTGCTTTAACTATTATTTATTTATGTTCTGGTTAATAATTAATATGGTAAAACTGTGTCTCTCAGCTTGCTAGCTTTCAAGAGTATGCGCCATCACGATCCCGACGGTGGAAAATCCGTGTCGTGACAAGTTGGTATTAGAGCATTAGGTTTCCTAGGTCTCACAATTCACGAACAAGTTAGGTAGAGTCTCAAGAATCGGTAGGAGACGTCTGTGCTTATCCCCTAGAGGCTATGGAGTTTAGGAAAACTTCACATCTATTCATTTTTGTCGTGCGATTTGATTTCTCAATGCTGATTGAAGTTCCACTTTGTTCTTTGTAGATAGTGAGAACACGTACCGTTCATCAGCCGACCAGCAGCAGGAGACCCCAGTGGTAGCTCCTATTAGGGGCAGAGGCCAAGGCCGTGCTAGAGGCCGAGGCTGGGGCAGGGCTCAGCTAAAGCTCGAGCAGCAGCACCAGCGGCGGAGACTTAGGTAGAGTTTGAGGATGAGGTTCTGGCCCAGACCGTTCCAGCAGGGCCAGATCAGGTCCCAGAGGGGTTCATCGCCACCCTGGTACTCCAAAATGCTCTAGTTCGTCTAGTGGGCCTTATAGAGAGTGTCACTCAGGTAGGCATACTTCCTGTAGCACCAGCCATGTCTCTGGATGGGGGAGGAGCACAGACTCCTGCTACTCGCACTCCGGAGTAGATGGATCCCCAGTTCCAGACTCCAGCAGCTCAGCCAGTAGGAATAGCTCAGCCAGTTGTTGCGTCTCAGGCCGCTGGTGGATCATCTATGTCTTCTGAGGCTTTGTTAAGGTTGGATAAGTTCACCAAGCTTTTCCTGGTTCATTAGAGTGGGGCAGCTTTTGAGGACCCCCAGGATTATCTTGACCGCTGCCATGAGGTGTTGCGAAACATAGGGATAGTAGAGACCAATGAGGTAGGTTGACTTTGATGTATTCCAGATGATAGGGTCCTCCAAGAGATGGTGGAATGATTTTGTGTTGACTAGACCAGCTGGGTCGCTTGCCTGACTTGGGATCAATTCTCTTAGCTATTTCTCGAGAACTTCCTTCCTATCACTCAGAGAGGGACCACTGGTCATTCTACCAGTATGGTCATTTCTTATATGAAGGCTCGACGTATGGTTGAGAAGGGGTGTTTGACTTATTTGGCTTATGTTTGCGATTCTAGTGCAAAAGCTCCTTCCATGGATTCCGTACTAGTTGTTCATGAGTTTCCAGAGGTATTTCCTGCAGACCTACCAGGGATGCCACCCGACAGGGATATTGACTTTTGTATTGATGTGGCTCTGGGCATTCAACCCATTTCTATTCCGCCATACCGCATGGCTCCGCTAGAGTTGAAAGAATTGAAGGAACAATTGCAAGATTTGTTGGATAAGGGCTTTATTAGACCTAGTGTCTCTCCCTGGGGTGTGCCGGTATTATTTGTTAAGAATAAGGATGGGTTAATGAGGATGTGCATAGACTATCGACAGTTGAACAAAGTCACCATCAAGAACAAGTATCCATTGCTGAGGATTGATGATTTATTTGATCTGCTTCAGGGTGACAAGTTGTTTTTGAAGATTGATTTGAGGTCTGGCTACCATCAGTTGAGTATTAGGGCATCCGATGTCTCTAAGACAGATTTTCACACTCGATACGGGCATTATGTGTTTCTATTGATGTCATTTGGGTTGACAAATGCCCCAACAACATTCATGGATTTGATGAACTGAGTGTTCAAGCCCTATCTTGATTCCTTTGTGATTGTTTTCATTGATTATATCTTGATCTACTCCTGCAGCCGAGAGGAGCTTGAGCAACATCTTCGTGCCGTTCTTCAGACTCTGAGGGACAACCAATTATATGTTAAGTTTTTGAAATGTGAATTTTGGTTGAGTTCAGTTGCTTTCTTGGGCCACATTGTATCATCAGAGGGTATTTAGGTAGATTCTAAGAAGATTGAGGCAGTTAAGGACTGGCCTATACCCACATCAGCTACAGAGATCCAGAGTTTCTTGGTTTTGGCAGGCTACTACCGTCGGTTTGTGGAGGGGTTTTCATCCATAGCAACCCCGATGACCAGATTGACCCAAAATGGTGCCTCGTTCAGGTGGTCGTACTAGTGTGATGTGAGCTTTCAGAAGCTTAAGACAACTTTGACCACAGCGCCGATGTTAGTATTGCCCATAGGTTCAGGGCCATATACAGTATATTGTCACGCATCTCGTATTGGGCTTGGTGCGGTGTTGATACAGAATGGAAATGTTATTGCATATGCTTTGCGGCAGTTGAAGATTCATGAGAAGATTTACCCAGTTCATGATTTGGAGCTAGCAGCCATTGTTCACACGCTGAAGATTTGGAGGCATTATTTATATGGTCTGTCATGTGATATGTTCACGGATCACAAGAGTTTGCAACACTTGTTCAAGCAGAAGGAGCTAAATTTGAGGCAGATGAGGTGGTTGGAGCTACTAAAGGACTATGATATCACCATCTTGTATCATCTAAGGAAGGCCAATGTAGTGGCCGATGCTTTTAGTAGGAAGTCGGCTAGTATGGGCAGCCATGATTATATTCCAGTCGGTGCGAGACTACTTGCTTTTGATGTTCAGTATTTGGCCAATCAGTTAGTGAGGTTGGATGTTTCTGAGCCCAGTCATGTTCTAGCTTGTACGTTCGCTCAGTCTTCATTATTTGAGTGTATCAGAGATCGTTAGTATGATGAACCTCATTTTCTTGTCCTTTGCGACACAATGCAGCGCGGTGGTGCCAAGCAGGTTACAGTTGGAGAAGACAGAGTTTTGAGGATGCAGGGTCGAGTTTGTGTGCCTAATATGGATGGACATCGTGAGTTGATTCTAGAGGAGGCCCATAGTTCCCGGTACTCTATTGATCTGGGCGCTGCCAAGATTTATCAGGACTTTCGGCAACATTATTGGTGGAGGAGGATGAAGAAGGATATTGTTGCATATGTAGCTCGGTATTTGAATTGTCAACAAGTAAAGTACGAGCATTAAAGACCTGGTGGTTTGCTTCAGCAGATTGAGATTCCTGAGTGGAAGTGGGAGCGTATTACTATGGACTTCGTTGTTGGGCTCTCACAGACTCAGAGGATGTTTGACGCAGTATGGATTATTGTGGATAGGCTGACTAAGTCAACGCATTTCATTCCTGTGTCAGTTTCCTATTCTTCGGAGCGATTGACAGAGATTTATATTCGTGAGATTGTTCGTCTCCATGGTGTGCCCGTGTCTATCATTTCTGATCGAGGTACACAATTTACTTCACATTTTTGGAGGGCAGTTCAGCGTGAGTTGGGTACGCGGGTCGAGTTGAGCGCAACATTTCATCCTCAAACTGACGGACAGTTTGAGCATACTATTCCAATTTTGGAGGGTATGCTCCGAGCATGTGTTATTGACTTTGGAGGTTCTTGGGATCAGTTCTTTCGGTTAGCGGAGATTGCCTACAACAACAATTATCAGTCGAGCATCCAAATGGATCCCTATGAGGCATTATATGGTAGACGGTGTCACGAGAAGATTTATCCTGTTCATGACTTGGAGCTGGTAGGCATTGCTCAAGCGTTGAAGATTTGGAGGCACTATCTATATGTCGTGTCGTGTGAGGTGTTCATGGATCATAAGAGTTTGTAGTATTTGTTCAAGAAAAATAAGCTCAATTTTAGGTAGAGGAGGTGGTTGGAGCTATTGAAAGACTATGATATCACCATCTTGTATCATCCCAGGAAGGCCAATATGGTGGCCGATGCTTTGAGTAGGAAGTCAGCTAGTACCAGCAGCCTTGCATACATTCCAGTCGGTGAGAGACCGAGAGACCACTTGCATTAGATGTCAGGCCTTAGCCAATCAGTTCATGAGGTTGGATGTTTCCGAGCCCAATCATGTTTTAACTTACACATTCGATCAGTCTTCTTTATTTGAGCGTGTAACGACCCAACCAGTCGTTTTGAGCTCTAGAGCATCGTTTCGTAGTTTGAGACAATGAGCAACTTCACTTCAAGTATTATGAATTTTATGCATGGTTAGAATCAAATTCCGAGAAGTTCGGAGTTGATTTGGAAAGTGAATTCTCATTTCAGAAGCTTTAAGTTGAAAGAATTGACTAAGATTGGATTTTTGAGTAAACGACCTTGAAATCGGGATTTGAAGGTTCCAGCAGGTTCGTATGATGATTTTGGACTTTGGCGTATGCTCGGATAAGGTTTTGGATGAACCGGGAGTATTTCAGCGCTTATTGTGGAAGTTAGCATTTTAGAAGAATTTCATAAATTTAGGTTGAAGTGTATTTCAATGCTATCGATGTCCGTTGGGGATTCCAAGTCTTGGAATATCTCCATGTGGTGATTTTGGTGTTGGGAGCATGATCGGAAGTGGATTTGGAGGTTCGTAGGTCATTTTGGAGTCATTTGGCGAAAGTTAGAAATTTGAAGGTTTTTGAGAAGTTTGACTAAGAGTGGACTTTTTGATAACAGGGTCAGATTTCGATTCTGGAAGTTGGAGTAGGTCCGTAATGTCGAATTGACTTATGTGCAAAATTTAAAGTCATTTCTAATTGATTTGATATGTTTCGGTGCAAAATATAAAAGTTGGAAGATTTGAAAACTCATAATTCGATTCGATGCGCGATTCGTAGTTTTGACTTTGTTTGACGTGATTTGAAGCCTCGATTAAGTTCGTATTGTATTTTGGGACATGTTTGTATAATTGATTAAGGTCCCGAGGGCCTCGGATGGATTTCAGAAGGTTAACGGGATGGATTTCAGACAATAGGAGCTGCTGCATTTTCTGCTACAGAAGCTGTTTTTGGACAGCATTGGTGCAATCGCAGAGCTGACTTTGGGAGCTCATATCTTGCAATATATAAGGAATCTGAAAATTTATAAAACATGAAAGTTGTTTCCCTTGCACTCTAGTTTCTATAAAGATAACCATTCATCATTTGGATATTTGTACAGAAAGTTATGGTCGATTGAATAAAGGCTGGTAAAGCAGTTTCGCCAGAAATTTTTGATGCATGGAGCCAACTTTGGAAGCTTATATCTCAGAATGTATAAGAAGTTATATAGTGGACAACCTATCAAATGAAATATCTTCGAGTTTAGTTTTTAATTCTTTAAACCGCACATCATTTGTATATTTCTACAAGGAGTTATGGACGTTTTAGTAAAAGGTGTCCAACAGGGAAAAACTTGTAAAATGAGGTACAACCTGCACAACACAAGGTACAATTCGCTAAAGCACATGTGCCTATATAAGGCAGTCGGGCAGCGACTATTTTTGGAGGCTTTCTTGAGCTAGGGATTGGTTCTTTCATGGTGGATTCGACCTTGGGGACTAAAGAATACACGATGAGTTTTTTTCGATATTTTAAGTTAATAACATCCTATTAACACTAGTATTAACATCATTCAATCTTTGAAATTCCTAGAAATCTTCCAAGTTGTTCAAGAACACCAAATTTTCCAAACATTGGATTTTTAAGGAAAAGCTTCAAGAAGGCAATTCTAATGCTTCAAGCTCATTTCTTATGAGTCGGTGAGAGTAATTCTAATATTTGTTTCAAGTTGTTATGGTCGGATAATTGATTTCATAATCCCTAGTTCATAGTATGGCTGTCCAACGGGACGGGACGTCCCGTCCCGTCTCGCGTCCTGTCCTGTCCCGTCTCGCATCCCGTCCCGGTCCCGTCCCGTCCCTCCAGTTGTTTTTTTTAAAAAAAAAACTAGCCATTGGGCAACGGCTTAAATTGCAAAAATAGTCGTTGCCAATGGTCCAAACAGTCCCTACCCCCCGAAACACCCCCTAACCCCCCAAACTTTTAATATAACCCCTAAGTATATTAAATTATACTTTGGCCCTATTTTCTACTATAAATACCCCTATTCTTCTTCATTTTTTCCCACAAAAAATCAACCTTCTCTCTCAAATCTCTTACATTCTAATATTCTATCTATATTCTATATTATTCTCTCAATTTTGTTATTATCAAGTATCAACTATCAAGTGATATCTTTCAAGTATTTGGGCAACTTTTTTGGAGCAACTTTCAAGCTTCAAATTAATTCGTCAAGTATTTGGAGCAATATTTTGGGCAATTTCTTCAAGTTTCAATATTTAATCACGGTGCACTCGTTCCATCTCCTAATTTTAATATATAATTTTTGCGTATCATTTTAGTGCTTAATTTTTGTGTTTACTTTACGTGTTAATTTTCGTATTTTATTTGTGTGTTTAATATTTGTGTTAGTTTTTTTAATTTAATTTCGTATTTAAATTATGGCACCTAAAATTGTATTTGGTATTTTTAAAAAAAGCAGTAAAAAAATAGTAAAGGTGAAAGTAGTAGTAATCCTAATCCTAACCCTTCTCCTAGACCTAGAATTAGAAAGTATATTGATGAAATGACTCATGTTGATGAAACTTCATTTTCCCAACCCTCCACATTTTATGATGTTCATGTCGGAGAACAATTAGATCATGAAACTTTACAAAGACAATTTGGCAATGATATTTTTTTGAGGATGAAGAAAATGAGGATGAAGAAAATGAGGAAGAAGAATTAGATGAAACACCCACTAGTCCCGCAACACAAGCTCCAACTCAGAGTCAATCTCAGTCTGGAGCTTTACCCCCTGTACCCCCTATAAGCCTAAGGCTGAACGTCCCAAAACATCACTTGTATGGAAATTTTTTAGACATGATAAAGTCAATCATCGTGCTATATGTGAAAAATGTAAGCAAGTATTTGCACACACAACAAGTGGTGGGACGGGGGGTTTAAGTAGACACTTAATAAGGGATCACAAATCTTTATGGATACAAGCTAACATAGAAGTCGGAAAAATTATAGATCCTACCATCAGTACTGACACTCATAGCGGATCTGGTTCTAATCAAATTCAACAACAACTTGACCCTGCTTCTGGTCATGTTTTACGCAAATATAACAAAGATAGAGATCGTGAGAACTTAGCAAAAATGGTGGCTGTTGTAAGCACGTGATTTTTGCTTCACGGACAATCGCTCCAAAAGAAAATAAAAATAGTGACAAATGGCTTCGCTGTACAATTTTTCGATCTTTCCGTGACATGTGTTGTTAGTCGTTTGTGGGTCTGTCCATTTTGCATCTAGTCATTATCAAACAAAAATACAAAAAAATATATGTGTCGTTAAAAGAAAATTCAAAAATATAAATATATGTGCGTCGTTCGTTCTAGGTTGTGATTTAACTTACTTAAATATTTTCGTGATAATTGTGTGGGAATGTTACATTATTGTTGATGTTAATTTCATTATTTTATTTTTTGTTTAAAAGAAAAAAAAAGCAAAAGAGTGAGGGATTAAAATCGATTTGGGCCCAGAAAATGAAACAAAAAAAGGCCCAAAACCGGCACTCAGACCCAGTCCAAATCCGGCCTGCCCAAACGTTGATTCAAACGACGCCGTATCAGCATCCTTATTAGAGCCGTTGATCTGATTCAAACAAACGGTCTTGATCAATCCACTCATTCAACCCTAAACGACGTCGTCTTAGGCGTTTGATCTGAGCCGTTCAACCCCTTGATCCAACGGACCCCGGCTTTCCCCCTAAACCCGTCCAGTTTTGACCCGATCCAGCCTTACCCGGCCTCACCCACTACCAAAACCCAAACGACACCGTCTTCCCTAAGTGGATAGATCCTGGCCATAGACCTCATTTGATCCGACGGCCAGGATCTAAATCCCTAGACCATATATAAACTCAACCCTTCACCCCACGCCCCCTATCCGAACCCCCCTTCAGTCATCTCCTTCCCCGAACCCTGAAACCCCCAAACCCTAACGCCGCCCTAGTTTCCCTTTCACCTAAAGCCGGCGGCACGAACGCTGGTGACCACCCCCTTCACACCCCTAAAGCATCCAACCACCCTGAACACGAATCCACTAACCACGAACCTCGAATCACCTCCTATCGTCTCGAATCTGGATTTGAAGATTCGAGACAAAACTCGATCTATACCAAACCTCACCATCTTCAGACACTCCCCTGACCTTCCTCGTGACCAAACCAAGCTTGGTTTGGTCCGAATCTACCCACAACTCCCTAAAAATCAGATCTGGAGATCCAAAACCTAGAACACTAATAGCCTTGGAATCCGGCCGGTCTTAACAAGGGTTTGAGGTCTAATAGACCTTAATCAAGGTGTTCTCATGTGAGAACACCCTGATTAAAGTTTGTTCGGCCTCAAGAGTTCGAAGTTGAGTCAGATTTGGGTCATTTTGATTTCAAACTCTTTTGGTAAGTTTTCCTTTCTTTTGTTTTAGTTCTAATTAAGTTGTCAGCATGTTTCGTTGTGTTTGTTTGTTATTTTGTTATTTTTCATTCGGATTTCTTCCATCTCTGTTAAAGGCCTTTTTATTTGGTCAATTGTCTTCTGTTTGTGTTCTGAATATACCCTGTGATATACATGCTCATCAATTAGATTAGTCGTCAAACGAGTTTAATTCATATAAGTTCCCAGTGTTTGAACAAATTTGTCTGAAGTCATTCGGGACTCTATACGTGTTGTTTATATGAACGATTGATTGTTATGTGTTACGATTAATATAGTCGAGTCGATATATGTCGTCAATTAGTTTCAATCGTTAATGGTAACAACTTGATTCGTATTGCTTATTTCTGCTGTGATCGTATTTGAGTCCCATTAGGAACTGAATTGTATTGCCTATTGATTTTGTTCAAATCGAATTAAAGAACATCTAGGGGAAAGGTTATAATGGCAGATTCAGACTTTAATTTTAAAAACACGATGCCATTTGGTTTAGACCGTGGGCAGCATGTGTATAGTTAGCTTTAAGGAATTAAAATAATTGGACAGCATGTGCTGTCAGATTATATTCCTACTGCCCATACTTTGGTTAAATAAACAAGTGATTAGTACATTTTAACAACAAAAGAGAGAGGGGCTGTCAGGGATTTGATGGGAGTTTTGTTTATTTAAAAGAAGTGAGTGGAAAAACAACGAGGGGGGGCAATTTTGAGTTGAAAAACAGACTGTAAAGTGTTAAGGTTAGGCTATAAAAGAGGCAGACCTTCCATTAGAAAGGGGGTTGATTTTTTTGAGTCTGGAGAGATCTTGGGAGTAAGAAAACTGAAAAGGAAAAACAGAAATAAATTTCAGAACATTGTGAATGAGTATTGTCTAGAAGAAACTGTGCAAGAGTCCAGTTTGATCAGGTTTTCTGTGGGGTTTTGCTTTTCCTGTTGTTTGCCAAGCTTTCTTGTGGTCTTTGGATTTCTGTTGCTGTTACATTCAACATTCTGGGCTGTTGTTTCCTACTCTATTCTTTTTCTGGGATTGTTCATTTGTTGCTCGACTCCTTGCTGAGCTTCACCATTATTGGCTGGTTGTTTGTTGCTGTGTTGTTGCTGTGAATCTGCTGTTGCTGTTGTTTGCTGTGTGCTACTCAGCTGATCTTTTTTCCTTCTTCTTCTGTTCCTCTACATCAGGTACACAACCAAGGCACTATCAAATGTAATTGGAACATTGAGCATGAATGCAAAAAAGGAAAAGACTTGAAGTTGATTTTCATACATATATTGTTATATTAGATATCATGTATTGTATGATAATTTTCATTCTTGTGTTGACAATCGAAGCAGCTTGTATGCCTAGTGTATATCAATATAAGTTAGCTAAATAGTAGTTTACATATGTATGCTGATAGGTGATAATATGCTCAATAAGATAGGTTGCATCTCAGATTTTAGTTTACTTTGCAGTATATGTGGTAATGTATGCAAACTGTACATCATGGATTAAGTTCTTCCTTTTTAGATTGATGGTCTCATATAACTAGTAAATCACCTGTTAAGACAAAGAACACCAAACTTGCAATCTCAACCTCATAAAGGTCGAGTTCAGGCCAAAACAGGCCAAGCCGGCCTGCTTCGAGCAAGAAGCGGCCCAGATTTGGCCCATCACGCATGGGTTGGATTTGGGCTCATAATTATTTATTCAACTGACTGTACATGCAGCCTCATTTCTGATTTTCAAGCTTTTTTGAATGTTGTTACAAACAACTTGCAAGCATGTAATTAATTAGGACTATCTACTGTTTTCAATTGATAGAGACAAACACGACAAGAAACGTAGTTGCTATAGGATATCCTTTTAAAATAAGAACGAGATGAGCCTCGATGAAAATAAACAAAACACGCAGATGCGGGGCCCTTGTTAAATGTAAATCATTGAAGCATTTAGTTTCCCGGACGGGTTGTTTAGCAAATCTCACAACCTTCCTAAAATGACAACACGTTAGTCTCTTTAGGATACGCTTTAATAAACTTTACCTTCTTAAACTCGGGTGCACATTTATGTGACCCAAATCCAAATCTCGACGGATTCGAAATGCCTCTCTAATCACGGGTACATTGACTGTGACGTGGTTCGAGATGCATGTCCATGACGTTGCAAATTCATTAGAAATAAAGAACGAGGTGAGCCTCGCCAAATAAAAATACAAATTGCGGGGCCCTCAATAAATATTGCTTTAAAAATTGTTTAGGCTTCGGGATGGACCGTTTAGTAAAATTCCACGGTCCTACCCAAAATAAATACGCTAGTCGCTTTAGGCGCGCCTTTAATAATTTAATTTCCTTAAACTCGGGTGCACATTGATGTGACCCAAATCCAAATCTCAACGGAGTCAAAGTGTGTCGACGACCACGGGTACATTGATTGTAACGCGGTTCGAGATACATTTTCACAACGTTGCAATTCTTGATAAAAACAGTAAATGATAAAAGCGGTTAAAAGTTAAATTTTGCACATAAGTTCACACTTGTATAAAATCAGATAATCAAGCCGAATATAACAGTTGAGCGACCGTGCTAGAACCACGGAACTCGGGAATGCCTAACACCTTCTCCCGGGTTAACAGAATTCCTTATCCGGATTTCTGGTACCCAGACTGTAATATGGAGTCATTATTTTCCTCGATTCGGGATTAAAATTGGTGACTTGGGACACCCTAAATCTCCCAAGTGGCGACTCTGAAATAATTAAACCAATCCCGTTTCGATTGTCCTTTAATTGGAAAAAACTCCCATGCGCCCCTCGGGTGCGGAAAAAGGAGGTGTGACAGCTCTGGCGACTCTGCTAGGGATTTCGACCCAGAACCACTGGTTCAGGGTTAAGAATTCGAGCTTAGAATAATTGTTGTTATTTGGCTTTATTTATTATATGATTTTTACATGATATATGCTTAATGTGCTAAATGATGCTTTTACCGCTTTAATATTATCTGAATTGTGTATATAAAACTGCTACGAAACCCTTCTTTCTAAGTCTTCTGAATTTATGGTGTACACGTGCGCGTGACCCACCCTTCTGTTAAAGTCATACCAAATAAGACGGAGTTGGGACAAGTAACTAGGCCGGGCAGACTTTCGTGCTCCCAGTACATTGCCCCCGCTTCGGCTCAAACTGTCCGTTTGGGTAAGCCAGGTTTAGAACAATCAACCTCAGGGTTACACTTAGAATAACTCAGCCATGTACCGGATCCCTAGTAGGAACGTTTATTTGCATCACGTGCATTTGACTTAGGGGACTCAACACAGGGGTTGGGTCTGTCTAAGACAGGTGAACCCGAAATAAAAAGACCATCCTGATGCATCCTACTTGCTATACGTGCATTCATTTGCCTCGAACATGCTTGCTGACCGGCTTAAATGAAATCATGGTAAGAGCTGAGGAGTAAAATGGGTCATAATAAAAAAAAATATATATATGTAATAAAAATAAAATATAGTTTTCAAATCTTGAAATAAAGGTATTTAATCTTGAAAGGTATTTAGTCTTGAAAATAGTTGAAAAAATTCCAAAAAAAAAAAAAGAGTCTTGACTTTATTAAATTAAATTTCAGATACAAAACGATTGGAGTATGTTTTCAAAATGAGTCTTGACTTTATTAAATTAAATTTCAGATACAAAATGAGCACCACACAAAACCCCTCCTCCGCAAATACAGAAGAGTTTCTATTCCAGCTTCAAATGTGGTGGGGTGAATTAGGCGAAGATGGTCAAAAGTGGGTCATCAAGCATTTGGGAAATCTCCCGGACATTATGAAAGTTAAACCCCGTGAGGATCTGATTGCGGCATTAGTGACTTTTTGGGACCCTGTTCACAATGTCTTTCGTTTCTCTGACTTCGAGCTCACTCCTACATTAGAAGAGGTAGCTGGATATGTTGGTTTTGACGGAAGTTTAAGGAATCAAAGCTTGATATTCACGAAGGCTCCCTCGGTACATCGATTCTTCGGTCTTTTGAACATCAGCAGTCAAATCAGGAAAAGCAACGTCGTCAACGGATGTTGTTCTTTCAACTTTTTGTATTCAAGGTTCGGAAAGTCAGATGGGTTCGAAATTCATGAGAAAGGCCTTACTAACAAACAAGACAAAGACGCATGGCAGGTTCACCGTCGTTTCGCCTTCATGGTGGCTTTTCTAGGAATCATGGTCTTCCCGAACAAAGAACGAACAATCGATATTCGCACCGCAAAAGTTGTGCAAATCCTCACCTCCAAGGAAAACCACACCCTTGTCCCCATCATTCTCTCGGACATTTATCGGGCTTTGACTTTATGTAAAGCGGGAGCGAAAGTCTTCGAGGGATGCAAAATTTTGTTGCAAATGTGGCTGATTGAACATCTCCAACAACAGCCCAAGATCATACAGTACAGGCCAAACAACGATAATTACATCGAGGGTTATGAGGAAAGAGTGAAAAATTATCAGGTTCCAGAAGGGACAGAAGCATGGGTATCTCGGCTAAGGGCTCTAACGGCAAATCAAATTGAATGGACTCTGGGATGGCTATCAATGAGGGAAGTAATACATATGTCAAACTCAAATAGTTATCTGCTACTATTGGGATTGAGAAGCATCCAGCCATACGCGCCATTGAGAGTCCTAAGACAACTAGGAAGATATCAAGTAGTTCCTGATGATGAAGATTTGAGTGCGCAAGAAATCGAACTACACCCAGAGGCCACTATTCCTGAGGCGTTACTTCAGCAGATGTGGAATGGATGTCGATACTTAAAAAGCGATACTCAAGTCCCAGACACTACAAAGGGTGAGATAAATCCTGGATATGCAAGGTGGTTCGAGAAACGGTCTCGCGTGGATGATGTACCAGAACCTGAGCTGAGAAGGCCAACTAAAAGACCCCATATTCAAAACTTTAATGATAAAATCCAAGAGCGGTTGATCTGGGGAGAAAAAGAGAAGGGGTACAAAGCAACTATCCACGCCCTAAAGGAAAATCTAAGGAACCTCAGTCTGGAGAAGGATTTGCAAGCACAAGAAGCTGAAGGCGAGAAGAAGAGTCTAGCCTGTGAGAATGAAAGTCTTCATGCTCGATTTCTGAAAATGAAAAAGGCTTCTGAAACGCCAATGAGGAATTGGAAGGATCAAAAAACCATCGCCAATCTTTTTGAAAGAATGCAGGATTATGATTCCATTCTTGCTGCAAAAGAAAGGGCGTTGAGCAAAGCAAAAGAAAGGATCCAACAATTAAACGAAGAAGCCAGATCTGATAAGGAACGCCAAAATAGGCAATCCGAGAAAGACAGGGCACAATTCAAGAAGGAAAAAGACCATTGGATACGATCAGAAGACCAACTTCGTGCACAACTAGAAGAGGCAAGAAGGTACAGAGAGCATCAACAAGCGGACACTGATAGAGAAAGAGCGCAGATGAGATTAGAGCAGGCCAGACTCCGAGCTCTATTAGAGTCAGCCCTAGATCGTGAAGGCCGTATCCGAGATATAGCCACCACTCGCCAGCAGCAATTGCAGGATCAAGGCCAACATCTCCAAGATTTCAGGGCACAGATCCACGACCTGGCGGTCTACACCTCTCAAAGTTATGTAAACTGCCAAGGAATGGATTATGAAAGGTTTACCGAGCATGCACCCACCTTTGCCCGTCATCTAGCAGTGGAGTTGGAAAGGATGTATCGAACATTGGGAGGACATCCGGGTCAAGCCCCGCCTTGAGCAAATGATCTAATAATTTACAACACAAGTGGAAAGCGGGGCACGTTATGAGATGTTAAGAATTGTATCTTTTATTTCAATTTGAATGTGTGTATTTCAAGACATTGTTTTTACAAAGTTCTCAAATGTAATGTTGTTCATTTTCTTTTGTGTGTATTTTAAGACATTGTTTTTACAAAGTTTTCAAATGTAATGTTTGTTCATTTTCTTTTTATAAATGTTAGCCTCATGGCAGAACTACGCCTGGTCTGATTCACGCAGGGACGTGATACGTAGGCAATCCCCATAAGATTCGACCGCTTTTAATAAAGAAAGAAAATAAAGTACATAGTAAAATAAAACACAGAGTTTCCAAAATACTTTAAAAGGACGAATGAGCAAACCGGGATGACGCATGTTGTTTGAAGCAAAGCATGTAGGAACGGTTAACTGCATAGGTGCATTGCATCCTCTATGTGTTATGGTCAAATCTGTTAAACTCTAACGCTAACAAAGTTTGTTATTGTCTGATTCAGACAAGTTAGTTGTTAAAGAACTCTGGCAACACACTCCTACCAAACCAGATCCAAAGGACCGATAGCAACAAGCATGACTACTTCAGAGAATAGTAATGAGGAAGAAAGGCCGATGAGCCAGTTGCTAAAAGAAGCGATGTAAAAGATTGAAAGGATGGGACTAGAGATGAATGCAATGCAGCTAGCCCTAGCCAAAACACAAAAGAGCCCTGAAACACTGGGACACATGACAGAATACCCCCACTCTGGCCCTTCCACAAGCCGTCCAAATCCCCTTTATCATCAAGAAAGAAGCCCTCATGATTCCCAAGCTCCACCACCATATCAACCTCTCCCAACACCCAATATTCCCATTTTTGTGGGACCAACATCGGCCCCTTTGCAAAGGACGACCAGTGAGCCATTGTTTCAGGCTCACGATACACAATACTATCCCCCTGAGCCTACATTTCATGCACCCGAGCCTCAAGCTTACAATCCGCATGTGGAAGTGTCGGCAGAGGTTGAGAAGCCAGTTAAGGCTCCTGAACAGGATGAAGTTTTGAGAAAGTTCAAAAGCCTGGAGCAATCCTTCAGGAACTTGCACGGGCTGGGTAATCAAATCAGTGTAGCATATAAAGATCTGTGTCCTTTCCCAGACGTCCAACTCCCGGCTGGTTTTAAGATGCCTAAGTTTGATTTATATGAAGGGCACGGTGATCCCATGGCACATTTGCGGGGATTCTGTAGCAAAATGAGAGGGGCAGGCGGCAAGGATGAGCTGTTGATAGCTTATTTCGGCCAAAGTCTGAGCGGATCTGCACTAGAATGGTATACCAGGCAGGATTCCAGCAGGTGGTACACGTGGGATGATCTGGCGCAGGCTTTTGCAGGTCATTTTCAGTACAATCTCGAGATAGTCCCTGACCGTCTCACATTATTGAGAACTGGGAAGAAACCCGGGGAAAGTTTTCGCGAGATCGGGTTCCGCTGGAGAGAACAAGCAGCTAGAGTCGATCCTCCCATGAGAGAGGGAGAGATGGTGGACTATTTTTTGCAGACACTAGATCCAACCTACTTTGGTCACTTGGTGACAACAGTTGGAAAATCGTTCAACGAGGTGGTCAAGATAGGGGTCATGATATAAGAAGGTCTGAGGTCTGACAAGATCTTGAACTATTCGGCACTCAAGGCCACGACCCAGGCTATTCAAAGCGGCACGGGAGGTGTGCTGAGAAGAAAGAAAGAAGAGGTTGCCACGATCGAGGCAGGCAGCTGGTCTAGGGCTGGCAGACCACACTACAACCAACCCAGACCTCACAGGTCAAAATACCCATACAGCCCACCACAAAATTTCTATCCACCTCGAGAACCACATTGTTCCGTACACCAAGCCCAGGCATACACTCAGTCTTCGGTTCGCCCACAATGGCGCGCACCAGCCCCCCACAACACATACCCAGCTCCACATAATAACTACCCACCGCAAAACACCTACCCTCCACCAAGGGCATATAGAAACCCTTCAGGGATAGGCTTTCAGGGAAATCCAGATGCTAGGAATGACAGGTTGCGGAAGCAGAGAACCTTCACGGAGCTGGGAGAAACCTACACCGCTTTGTTTCACAAGCTGCGGCAATTGGGTTTGGTTAGTCCTGTCCAGACTCGAGAACCAAATCCCCCACCTCAGAATTTGGATCGATCAATCAGTTGTGAATACTGTTCAGGGATGCTCGGGCATGATACCGAGAAGTGCTGGAAATTAAGGCATGCCATACAAGATCTTATTGACACCAATAAGATCGAGGTCCAGACACCAGAAGCTCCTAACATCAACCAAAACCCACTGCCAGCGCACCACGAAACTCACATGATTGAGTTGGTGTGTGAAGGAGGAGAATTGAGAAAACCCTCACAAACAGTGATGATGATCCAAGCCGCCCCGAAAGAAGTCTCAACCAGTGGAGGAACGAGTGTACAGTCGCAGGGAGAAGGCGTCAAGCCGGTAGTGATATTGGGAAAGAGCCCGTCCGCCATAACAAGCAAACCCGAGCCAAGCAAGTTGGTAATACCAGGGATCCCGCCCACACCGGCGGTCGTGTTGAAAGGGGTATGTAGAGAACGGGTGACCATAAAGCCTGTGGTCCAGCTGCCGATGATTGACAGCAGGGCTGTGCCTTGGAAATATGAAAAGGCGGTGGTGATGTACAAAGGAAAGCAGGTGGAAGAAGTCAGTTGTGAAGCGCAAGGGCTGACTCGATCAGGTCGATGTTTTGCTCCGGTGGAGCTAAGAAGGACCTACCCAGTTGCAACCAAGAAACCTGTGTCCGAAGAAGAGGCTGAAGAGTTCCTGAGGAAGATGAAAGTACATGACTATTCTGTTGTCGAACAGCTGAGAAAAACACCGGCCCAGATCTCATTGTTGTCGTTACTGATCCATTCTGAGGAGCATCGTCGGGCCCTGCTAAAGATATTGAACGAGGCTCATGTACCCAGTGAGATTTCTGTAAACCACCTGGAAACCATTGCCAGCAAGATTTTCGAGGTGAATAGGGTAACATTCTCAGATGATGACCTACCGGTGGAGGGTACGGAGCATAATAAGGCTCTATACCTAGCTGTCAAATGTGAAGACTCGGTGGTAACTCGAGTATTGGTGGATAATGGCTCAAGCGCCAATATTTGCCCACTATCTACCTTGAACCAGTTAAAGATCGACCGCGGAAGAATCCGAAAGAATAGCATCTGTGTCCGGGGGTTTGACGGAAACGGAACAACCACTGTAGGGGATGTTGTACTTGAATTGACCATTGGTCCAGTCCTGTTTACCATGGAATTCCAGGTGTTAGACGCCACAGTATCTTACAACATGCTGCTAGGACGACCATGGATTCATGCAGCAAAAGCAGTGCCTTCCACTCTACATCAGACGGTGAAGTTCGAGTGGGAAAGACAAGAGGTCGTGTTACACGGCGAGGATACAACGTGCACCATGGGCAGAACCATTGTACCTTTCATAGAGACTGCTGATGACAAAGGTCCTTGGGTCTACCAGATTTTTGATACAGGGTCGGCCAGCAAAATTTCTGAAGGAGAAATCATCCCGCACCCTAGGGTAGCTGCCGCGACAGTCATGATGGTCTCGGAAATGCTGGGTAACGGATTTGTGCCAGGAAAAGGCCTGGGAGTCGAGCTTCAAGGGATTGTCCAACCTGTCTCCCTTCCTAAAAATCTGGAAATTTTCGGGTTGGGGTTCAAACCGACCGCAGCAGATAGGAAGCAAGCGCGAAAAATGAAGAAGAGGGTTTGGTTTCTGCCTAAACCAGTGCCACGCCTCTCAAGGTCTTTTGTCAAAACGAGTGCCAAGGGGTCGCCGGTCCCAAAGATTCTAGGACCTTTGATCGGTATAAATGAAGACCTAAATCAGAGTTTTGAGAGGCTATTCGCGGATGTCAGTATGGTGGAAGCTGGAGAAGGTTCCAGCAGAGCAGAGATACAGTTTGTGGGGCCTGAGGCCAAGACCAACAATTGGACAGTTACTCCTCTTCCTGTCCGAGGGGAGTCTTGGTAGTAGGCTTTGATTTATGTTTTGTGTGTTTTGTTTTGTCCGGATTATTCAAGGGTGTAATCCAAATTTTACTTTCGTTTTGTAAAAGTGTGAACCCTTTTATCCCGCAAGTTTAATGAAGTTCTTTTCTTTTGTCCCATTTTAATTTTGTTTTGTTCTTTTTCTTTCTGAACAGTTCTCTTTTTACTGGTTCTAATGACATGGCATGCACAGCGGATCTTCGACCTAGTCTAATAAATCAATCTGAAACCGACTCAATGATGCAAGAGGTCGTTTGTGACGATGAATCTGAATGTGACGAAGGGGAAGCCTTCGAAGAGATAAACCGAGAACTGTGCCAATTTGAAGAGAAACCCAAGCCTAACCTAAATGACACCGAGGCTGTGAATCTAGGAGACGCTGATAACGTCCAAGAGACCAAAATTAGCATCCACATTGAGCCGAATGTCAGAGAAGAATTGATCAAAACCCTCATGGAATTCAAAGATGTTTTTGCATGGTCCTATGACGATATGCCTGGATTAAGCACCAATTTAGTGGTTCACAAATTGCCCACTGACCCGGCATACCCTCCGGTCAAGCAAAAACTAAGGAAATTTAAAACAGAAATGAGTGTAAAGATCAAAGAAGAAGTGATTAAGCAGTTGCAATCGAAGGTCATTCGGGTCACTCGATATCCCGAGTGGTTGGCCAATGTGGTACCAGTCCCAAAGAAGGATGGAAAAATCAGGGTGTGCGTCGACTACCGCAACCTCAACAAAGCAAGTCCCAAGGACAATTTTCCGTTACCCAACATTCATATCCTGATCGATAATTGCGCTGGGCGCGAGATCGGATCCTTTGTGGATTGCTATGCGGGTTATCATCAGATCCTAATGGACGAGGAGGATGCTGAGAAGACAGCGTTTATTACGCCATGGGGAACCTACTGCTATCGGGTAATGCCATTCGGGTTAAAGAACGCCGGGGCAACGTACATGCGAGCAATGACTGCTGTGTTTCATGACATGATACACAAGGAAATCGAGGTGTACGTCGATGATGTGATCATCAAATCTTGGCGTCAGGAGGACCATGTAGCAGACCTAAGGAGATTTTTCCAAAGACTCCGGAGGTATGATATCAAGCTTAACCCGGCCAAATGCGCATTCGGGGTTCCATCAGGAAAGTTGCTAGGATTCATCGTCAGTCGAAGGGGGATTGAGTTAGACCCATCCAAAATTGAATCCATCCGAGATTTGCCACCGCCAAGGAACAAAACAGAGGTAATGAGTTTGCTGGGAAGACTCAATTACATCAGCAGGTTCATCGCTCAACTCACAGCGACTTGTGAACCCATATTTCGGCTGCTAAGAAAGGATGCTGCAGTAGGTTGGACGGCAGAATGTCAGGAGGCTTTCGACCAAATCAAAGGGTATCTGTCTAATCCACCCGTATTGGTCCCGCCTAAGCCCGGGAAGCCCTTAATTCTTTACCTGACGGTCTTGGAAAATTCATTTGGTTGTGTACTGGGGCAACATGATGACACAGGAAGGAAAGAGCAGGCCATCTACTATCTTAGCAAGAAATTCACAGTGCATGAGGTCAAGTACACTCAACTCGAGAAAACATGCTGCGCCTTAACTTGGGTAGCTCAGAAGTTGAAGCACTACCTGTCTTCATATACTACTTATCTCATATCCCGTTTGGACCCATTGAAATATATCTTTCAGAAACCTATGCCCACGGGAAGGTTGGCAAAATGGCAAATTCTGCTCACAGAGTTTGATATCGTCTATGTAACAAGGACGACCATGAAAGCCCAGGCGCTGGCAGACCATTTGGCAGAAAATCCCGTTGATGAAAAATACGAGCCCTTAAGAACGTATTTTCCTGACGAAGAGGTGATGCATACGAATGAGTTGGAATTACCTGAGGAACCAGGTTGGAAGCTTTTCTTTGATGGAGCTGCAAACGCAAAAGGGGTTGGAATAGGAGCAGTACTCATTTCTGAAACAGGACGGCATTATCCTGTTACGGCTCAACTACGCTTCTATTGCACCAACAATATGGCCGAGTATGAGGCTTGCATTCTGGGTCTGCGCCTGGCTGCTGACATGGATGTCCAAGACGTCTTGGTCTTGGGAGACTCGGACCTCTTGGTACATCAAATTCAGGGTGAATGGGAAACACGAGATCTAAAGCTCATACCATACCGACAATGCTTGCATGATCTGAGCAAGCAATTTCGATCGGTGAAGTTCAAACACATCCCGAGAGTTCACAATGAGGTTGCAGATGCCTTGGCCACCTTAGCATCAATGCTGCACCACCCTGACAAAATGTATGTTGATCCTCTACACATCCAGGTCCGTGATCAGCACGCCTACTGCAATGCCATAGAAGAAGAAGCAGATGGCGAACCCTGGTTTCATGATATCAAGGAATACCTCAGAATGGGGATATATCCAGAACATGCCTCTGGAGACCAAAAAAGAGCCCTTCGGCGTTTGTCGAATGGCTTCTTCC
Source organism: Nicotiana sylvestris (assembly GCF_000393655.2). Lineage (NCBI taxonomy): Eukaryota > Viridiplantae > Streptophyta > Magnoliopsida > Solanales > Solanaceae > Nicotiana > Nicotiana sylvestris. The sequence goes on from NC_091063.1 coordinate 168,094,160, forward strand.
TCAGTGGAGGAGTATTGTACAAAAGAACCCCGGATTTGGGATTGTTGAGATGCATAGATGCCAGTCAAGCAACGACGGTTATGGCAGAGGTACATGCGGGAGTTTGTGGACCACACATGAGCGGATATGTGTTGGCAAGAAAGATCCTTCGAACAGGGTGTTATTGGCTCACCATGGAACACGACTGTATCGCTTTCGTGAGGAAATGCCATCAGTGCCAGATACATGGAGATTTGATTCATTCTCCACCAACAGAGTTACATACGATGTCAGTACCCTGGCCGTTTGTGGCATGGGGCATGGATGTCATTGCGCCCATCGAGCCAGCAGCATCCAACGGTCATAGGTTCATTCTAGTGACCATTGATTACTTCACCAAATGGGTTGAGGCTAAAACCTTCAAATCAGTAACCAAGAAGGCAGTGGTGGACTTTGTTCACTCCCATATCATCTGCAGATTTGGGATCCCAAAAGTGATCATCACGGATAACGGTGCGAAATCTTAATAGCAGCTTGATGAAAGAGGTATGCCAACAATTCAAGATTACACACCGCAATTCCACCCCATATCGTCCCAAGGCGAATGGAGCAGTCGAAGCAGCCAATAAGAATATCAAGAAGATACTGCGAAAAATGGTGGAAGGGTCCAGACAATGGCACGAGAGATTACCCTTTGCTTTGTTGGGTTACCGCACTACCGTCCGAACTTCCATAGGCACAACTCCTTATTTGTTGGTGTATGGAACTGAGGCCGTAATACCAGCGGAGGTCAAAATTCCATCCCTCCGAATTATCGCGGAAACCGGGATTGATGATGATGAATGGGTAAAAGCTCGATTGGAACAGTTGAGCCTGATAGATGAGAAAAGATTGGCAGCAGTGTGCCATGGTCAGCTGTACCAGAAGAGAATGGCAAGAACATATAATAAGAAGGTGCGCCCCAGGAAGTTTGAAGTAGGGCAGCAGGTATTGAAGAAGATCCTCCCACATCAGGTCGAGGCAAAAGGCAAATTCGCCCCAAATTGGCAAGGGCCTTATATCGTGACCAGAGTATTGTCCAACGGTGCTTTGTGTTTGACAGATGTCGAAGGTAGATGTGTCGACATGGCTATCAATTCAGATGCAGTCAAGCGATATTATGCGTGATTTATTGAATTATGGCAATTTTTGGTTTACTTGTTTGTATTTGGCATTTATTGGATAATGAGATGACGGAGGCAATTCTTTCTTCTATCCAAACACTTTTTAACCTTTGTTTCCCCCTTTGAGCCTTAAGTTATTCTTTCGTACCCCTCTTTTGGAATCACTAATGGAAAAGACATGGAAAAAAAAAGAGAAGAAAAGAAAGGAAAAGAAAAGAAAAAGAAAAAGAAAAGGGAAAGAAACAAAAGAAAAATAAAGGAATATAAAACCGTGGGAACTACGTTTGACCTGATTCCTCAAAGAGGATACGTAGGCGCCTCACGGCTCGGTCATAGTATGCACCATAGTGAATAATATGATGCATAAGGTACATAGTGTGCATAATAGGCACATTGTGCATAACGCACATAGCGCAACATAAGTGTGAAAAATAAATTCTCCAAGCAAGAAAACTGGGGCAGAGGTTATGTTTTAAGCTCCAACAAAGATTTGATTCCAAAAGTTGTAGCACACCACTCATCAAATTATTTTCTTTTTTCATAGCCTTTCTTTAACTCCACACCAAAACCAACATCAACGTCCAAAAGACCTCCCGATCAATGTTCAAAAGATGTCGAGTCAGGCAAATGAGGCCGAGAATAATACACCGATCCCTAGCAAAGAAGAGGATCATAAGACTGGGAATGAATTGATGGTCAAAGGAATCTCCAGAAGAGAGGGTCGTATCTACAACGCCTCGATTCCCCGAAAGAAATAAAATGAGAGAATCTTATTGGTGAAAACCCTCACAGGCACCGAGAGGCGATGTAAGATGAGGGATGTGAAATGAGAGAGTCTTATTGGTGAAAACCTTCACAGGCACAATAAGGCGCCGGGAGATGAGAAAAGAGAGAGTCTCACTAGTGAAAACCCCTAGAAGGGCACTATGAGGCGACAAGACAGATCAACAAAAAAGCGACCACATTTGCAACAAAATGGACAGTCATTTATCGTCCCCAGCAAGTCAGACCATCGGGCAAATCGATTGATACAAATAGACTAGGTCGGGAATCTATGGTGCACGTCATGATCACGGGGACCAGTCATGTCCTCTAGATAAGTTCTTTTGAGTTTCTCCTCCCCCACCAAAAATGGGTTCAGAAAGATTTTCTCCTTATAGCTTTTATTTCTCTTCCTAAAATTTGTCTTGAAAAGGATTTTTCAAAGCTTACTACCAGAAACCGGAGGGGAATTCATCCAATGCAGGATAATAAAAACAGTCTTAGAGGCCGATCCCAGGCAATGCAGTGTTCGTGCCTGGCAATTTTGGGAGGAAGTACGCTCCTAAGGGAAGTGGTTTCGGGAGTCGAAAGCAGACTCCCACAGCATGTGCTTAAAGAGAAAGCAGAAAAGGGGATAAATTGAAAACCAATCCCCAGCAGGCTAGAGACCCCCAACAGGCAACTTTGCCCGCCAACCAATTATGGGGACATAGAGCAAGAAAAGGGAAAGAGAGGGAAAAATCATCCGCCGGAAAGGCACCCTCTACCACCACGATCAAAACTAACTAAATCCTTTTATCTGCTGCAGGAAAACAAAGAATTGATAAGGGCAGCTAAACGCAACGCCAGGGAAGTCACCAAAAACCGGGGCAGAAAATTTTCTGTCGATTGTCGAAAATTTTCTCGGAAGAACGGGGAAGCAATTTTAATACATTTAAGTTCTAGGTCGCCCACCAGTATAATGCGGGAATACTTTTAAGTTCTAGGTCGCCCACCAGTATAATGCGAGAATACATTTAAGTTCTAGGTCGCCCACCAGTATAATGCGGGAATACATTTAAGTTCTAGGTCGCCCACCAGTATAATGCGGGAATACTTTTTAGTTCTAGGTCGCCCACCAGTATAATGCAGGAATACTTTTTAGTTCTAGGTCGCCCACCAGTATAATGTGGGAATACATTTAAGTTCTAGGTCGCCCACCAGTATAATGCGGGAATACATTTAAGTTCTAGGTCGCCCATCAGTATAATGCGGGAATACATTTAAGTTCTTGGTCGCCCACCAGTATAATGCGGGAATACTTTTAAGTTCTAGGTCGCCCACCAGTATAATGCGGGAATACATTTAAGTTCTAGGTCGCCCACCAGTATAATGCGGGAATACTTTTTAGTTCTAGGTCGCCCACCAGTATAATGCGGGAATACATTTAAGTTCTAGGTCGCCCACCAGTATAATGCGGGAATACATTTAAGTTCTAGGTCGCCCACCAGTATAATGCAGGAATACATTTAAGTTCTAGGTCGCCCACCAGTATAATGCGGGAATACTTTTAAGTTCTAGGTCGCCCACCAGTATAATGCGGGAATACTTTTAGTTCTAGGTCGCCCACCAGTATAATGCGGGAATACTTTTAAGTTCTAGGTCGCCACCAGTATAATGCGGGAATACTTTTAAGTTCTAAGTCGCCCACCAATATAATGCGGGAATACATTTAAGTTCTAGGTCGCCCACCAGTATAATGCGGGAATACTTTTAAGTTTTAGGTCGCCCACCAGTATAATGCGGGAATACATTTAAGTTCTAGGTCGCCCACCAGTATAATGCGGGAATACTTTTTAGTTCTAGGTCGCCCACCAGTATAATGCGGGAATACATTTAAGTTCTAGGTCGCCCACCAGTATAATGCGGGAATACATTTAAGTTCTAGGTCGCCCACTAGTATAATGCGGGAATACTTTTAAGTTCTAGGTCGCCCACCAGTATAATGCGGGAATACTTTTAGTTCTAGGTCGCCCACCAGTATAATGCGGGAATACTTTTAAGTTCTAGGTCGCCCACCAGTATAATGCGGGAATACTTTTAAGTTCTAAGTCGCCCACCAGTATAATGCGGGAATACATTTAAGTTCTAGGTCGCCCACCAGTATAATGCGGGAATACTTTTAAGTTCTAGGTCACCCACCAGTATAATGCGGGAATACATTTAAGTTCTAGGTCGCCCACCAGTATAATGCGGGAATACTTTTTAGTTCTAGGTCGCCCACCAGTATAATGCGGGAATACATTTAAGTTCTAGGTCGCCCACCAGTATAATGCGGGAATACTTTTTAGGTCTAGGTCGCCCACCAGTATAACGCGGGAATACATTTAAGTTCTAGGTCGCCCACCAGTATAATGCGGGAATACATTTAAGTTCTAGGTCGCCCACCAGTATAATGCGGGAATACTTTTGAGTTCTAGGTCGCCCACCAGTATAATGCGGGAATACATTTAAGTTCTAGGTCGCCCACCAGTATAATGCGGGAATACATTTAAGTTCTAGGTCGCCCACCAGTATAATGCGGGAATACCTTTAAGTTCTAGGTCGCCCACCAGTATAATGCGGGAATACATTTAAGTTCTAGGTCGCCCACCGGTATAATGCGGGAATACATTTAAGTTCTAGGTCGCCCACCAGTATAATGCGGGAATACTTTTAAGTTCTAGGTCGCCCACCAGTATAATGCGGGAATACATTTAAGTTCTAGGTCGCCCACCAGTATAATGCGGGAATACTTTTAAGTTCTAGGTCGCCCACCAGTATAATGCGGGAATACTTTTAAGTTCTAGGTCACCCACCAGTATAATGCGGGAATACTTTTAGCTCTAGATTTTGGAATCAGTCACCCCACTTGAAGACGGAAGGGTACAACAGAGGTCCCCAAACAGGAAACAATAAAATCCCCAGCACCAAGAAGCAGACAACTACGGAGGCAAGCGCGCAATTCAAAAGGAAAAAGGAACGCGTCTCAAAAGAAGCAGTTTGGGAACGTTATAGCATGCCCAACATAACAATTTTGATGAAAAGCCATACCACCAGAGAAAACAATTGAAAGGCTTGAAGAAGAGGGCATGTTCTCAACGGACCAAGCGAAGTAATGAAAACTGGCATTCAAACGTCAGCGAAGGACCAGCGTCATCTCCCAAAGTCACAAGATAAAGGCATCAGAGGAAAGCATTAGCCGATAAGAAAGCAAGGCAACAACAACAAGTTGAAGATGGACAAGATTTCATGATCCTCAGTCTAGCTTAGCTTCTTGTTTTTCCTTTTAGAGCAATGTAACAGGGAGATCGGTTGAGCAGTAGCATCCTACAGCAGCATACAACAGCGCACGACAACAGCAAGCACTACGGTTACATGGTAGTCCCAGCTACCAAAATTTCCCGAACTACATTGACCTGATTCCTGTTCAGCCCAGGATATGTAGGAAACCTCTGAAGCAAAGGTTCGGTCAAATCTTTTTCAAAAAAATGCTTCACACGGAGTATTCGGACGGGCAAAAATCGCTCGCTTTATCTTTGCGCGAAAACCCTTCGTGTCTTCGTGCAAAGAGGGGCAGCTGTAAGCACGTGATTTTTGCTTCACGGACAATCGCTCCAAAAGAAAATAAAAATAGTGACAAATGGCTTCGCTGTACAATTTTTCGATCTTTCCGTGACATGTGTTGTTAGTCGTTTGTGGGTCTGTCCATTTTGCATCTAGTCATTATCAAACAAAAATACAAAAAAAATATATGTGTCGTTAAAAGAAAATTCAAAAATATAAATATATGTGCGTCGTTCGTTCTAGGTTGTGATTTAACTTACTTAAATATTTTCGTGATAATTGTGTGGGAATGTTACATTATTGTTGATGTTAATTTCATTATTTTATTTTTTGTTTAAAAGAAAAAAAAAAGAAAGCAAAAGAGTGAGGGATTAAAATCGATTTAGGCCCAGAAAATGAAACAAAAAAAGGCCCAAAACCGGCACTCAGACCCAGTCCAAATCCGGCCTGCCCAAACGTTGATTCAAACGACGCCGTATCAGTATCCTTATTAGAGCCGTTGATCTGATTCAAATAAACGGTCTTGATCAAGCCACTCATTCAACCCCAAACGACGTCGTCTTAGGCGTTTGATCTGAGCCGTTCAACCCCTTGATCCAACGGACCCCGGCTTTCCCCCTAAACCCGTCCAGTTTTGACCCGATCCAGCCTTACCCGGCCTCACCCACTACCAAAACCCAAACGACACCGTCTTCCCTAAGTGGATAGATCCTGGCCATAGACCTCATTTGATCCGACGGCCAGGATCTAAATCCCTAGACCATATATAAACTCAACCCTTCACCCCACGCCCCCTATCCGAACCCCCCCTTCAGTCATCTCCTTCCCCGAACCCTGAAACCCCCAAACCCTAACGCCGCCCTAGTTTCCCTTTCACCTAAAGCCGGCGGCACGAACGCCGGTGACCACCCCCTTTACACCCCTAAAGAATCCAACCACCCTGAACACGAATCCACTAACCACGAACCTCGAATCACCTCCTATCGTCTCGAATCTGGATTTGAAGATTCGAGACAAAACTCGATCTATACCAAACCTCACCATCTTTGTATCAGACACTCCCCTGACCTTCCTCGTGACCAAACCAAGCTTGGTTTGGTCCGAATCTACCCACAACTCTCCCTAAAAATCAGATCTGGAGATCCAAAACCTAGAACACTAATAGCCTTGGAATCCGGCCGGTCTTAACAAGGGTTTGAGGTCTAATAGACCTTAATCAAGGTGTTCTCATGTGAGAACACCCTGATTAAAGTTTGTTCGGCCTCAAGAGTTCGAAGTTGAGTCAGATTTGGGTCATTTTGATTTCAAACTCTTTTGGTAAGTTTTCCTTTCTTTTGTTTTAGTTCTAATTAAGTTGTCAGCATGTTTCGTTGTGTTTGTTTGTTATTTTGTTATTTTTCATTCGGATTTCTTCCATCTCTGTTAAAGGCCTTTTTATTTGGTCAATTGTCTTCTGTTTGTGTTCTGAATATACCCTGTGATATACATGCTCATCAATTAGATTAGTCGTCAAACGAGTTTAATTCATATAAGTTCCCAGTGTTTGAACAAATTTGTCTGAAGTCATTCGGGACTCTATACGTGTTGTTTATATGAACGATTGATTGTTATGTGTTACGATTAATATAGTCGAGTCGATATATGTCGTCAATTAGTTTCAATCGTTAATGGTAACAACTTGATTCGTATTGCTTATTTCTGCTGTGATCGTATTTGAGTCCCATTAGGAACTGAATTGTATTGCCTATTGATTTTGTTCAAATTGAATTAAAGAACATCTAGGGGAAAGGTTATAATGGCAGATTCAGACTTTGATTTTAAAACACGATGCCATTTGGTTTAGACCGTGGGCAGCATGTGTATGGTTAGCTTTAAGGAATTAAAATAATTGGACAGCATGTGCTGTCAGATTATATTCCTACTGCCCATACTTTGGTTAAATAAACAAGTGATTAGTACATTTTAACAACAAAAGAGAGAGGGGCTGTCAGGGATTTGATGGGAGTTTTGTTTATTTAAAAGAAGTGAGTGTAAAAACAACGAGGGGGGGCAATTTTGAGTTGAAAAACAGACTGTAAAGTGTTAAGGTTAGGCTATAAAAGAGGCAGACCTTCCATTAGAAAGGGGGTTGATTTTTTTGAGTCTGGAGAGATCTTGGGAGTAAGAAAACTGAAAAGGAAAAACAGAAATTTCAGAACATTGTGAATGAGTATTGTCTAGAAGAAACTGTGCAAGAGTCCAGTTTGATCAGGTTTTCTGTGGGGTTTTGCTTTTCCTGTTGTTTGCCAAGCTTTCTTGTGGTCTTTGGATTTCTGTTGCTGTTACATTCAACATTCTGGGCTGTTGTTTCCTACTCTGTTCTTTTTCTGGGATTGTTCATTTGTTGCTCGACTCCTTGCTGAGCTTCACCATTATTGGCTGGTTGTTTGTTGCTGTGTTGTTGCTGTGAATCTGCTGTTGCTGTTGTTTGCTGTGTGCTACTCAGCTGATCTTTTTTCCTTCTTCTTCTGTTCCTCTACATCAGGTACACAACCAAGGCACTATCAAATGTAATTGGAACATTGAGCATGAATGCAAAAAAGGAAAAGACTTGAAGTTGATTTTCATACATATATTGTTATATTAGATATCATGTATTGTATGATAATTTTCATTCTTGTGTTGACAATCGAAGCAGCTTGTATGCCTAGTGTATATCAATATAAGTTAGCTAAATGGTAGTTTACATATGTATGCTGATAGGTGATAATATGCTCAATAAGATAGGTTGCATCTCAGATTTTAGTTTACTTTGCAGTATATGTGGTAATGTATGCAAACTGTACATCATGGATTAAGTTCTTCCATTTTAGATTGATGGTCTCATATAACTAGTAAACCACCTGTTAAGACAAAGAACACCAAACTTGCAATCTCAACCTCATAAAGGTCGAGTTCAGGCCAAAACAGGCCAAGCCGGCCTGCTTCGAGCAAGCAGCGGCCCAGATTTGGCCCATCACGCATGGGTTGGATTTGGGCTCATAATTATTTATTCAATTGACTGTACATGCAGCCTCATTTCTGATTTTCAAGCTTTTTTGAATGTTGTTACAAACAACTTGCAAGCATGTAATTAATTAGGACTATCTACTGTTTTCAATTGATAGAGACAAACACGACAAGAAACGTAGTTGCTATAGGATATCCTTTTAAAATAAGAACGAGATGAGCCTCGATGAAAATAAACAAAACACGCAGATGCGGGGCCCTTGTTAAATGTAAATCATTGAAGCATTTAGTTTCCCGGACGGGTTGTTTAGCAAATCTCACAACCTTCCTAAAATGACAACACGTTAGTCTCTTTAGGATACGCTTTAATAAACTTTACCTTCTTAAACTCGGGTGCACATTTATGTGACCCAAATCCAAATCTCGACGGATTCGAAATGCCTCTCTAATCACGGGTACATTGACTGTGACGTGGTTCGAGATGCATGTCCATGACGTTGCAAATTCATTAGAAATAAAGAACGAGGTGAGCCTCGCCAAATAAAAATACAAATTGCGGGGCCCTCAATAAATATTGCTTTAAAAATTGTTTAGGCTTCGGGATGGACCGTTTAGTAAAATTCCACGGTCCTACCCAAAATAAATACGCTAGTCGCTTTAGGCGCGCCTTTAATAATTTAATTTCCTTAAACTCGGGTGCACATTGATGTGACCCAAATCCAAATCTCAACGGAGTCAAAGTGTGTCGACGACCACGGGTACATTGATTGTAACGCGGTTCGAGATACATTTTCACAACGTTGCAATTCTTGATAAAAACAGTAAATGATAAAAGCGGTTAAAAGTTAAATTTTGCACATAAGTTCACACTTGTATAAAATCAGATAATCAAGCCGAATATAACAGTTGAGCGACCGTGCTAGAACCACGGAACTCGGGAATGCCTAACACCTTCTCCCGGGTTAACAGAATTCCTTATCCGGATTTCTGGTACGCAGACTGTAATATGGAGTCATTCTTTTCCTCGATTCGGGATTAAAATTGGTGACTTGGGACACCCTAAATCTCCCAAGTGGCGACTCTGAAATAATTAAACCAATCCCGTTTCGATTGTCCTTTAATTGGAAAAAACTCCCCTGCGCCCCTCGGGTGCGGAAAAAGGAGGTGTGACAGCTGTCTGTGGCTTACCTTTTACTTTCCCTTCTCACCCTGCTTTTGTGCATTATATACAAGAAACTTATAACCCTGCTTTTCAAGGTTTTCCTAAGACCACGGTTAGAAATGATGTTTTTAAATTTCAAACCGAATATCTTCAGTATATTCGTTGTGTATTTTTTCACTTAGATTGTAAAGTTTCTATCACATCTGATATAGGTAGTAGTCCTAATGGTTGTGATTATTTAACTATTACATGTCATTAGGTTGATCATCACTGGAACTTGCAAAAACGTATTATTGTTTATAAATTTGTTGATTCAAAACACACTGGAGCATATATTGCAACTACTGTTCTACAAATACTTGATTTTTATGGACTCATTAATAAAGTTTTAACTATCACCTTAGATAATACTTCTTCTAACACAACCGCAGCAAATAACTTAAAATCTAGACTTTGTCCAATTAGTCCAACAATTTTTCATGTTAGATGTGCATGTCATATTTTTAACTTGGTTGTAAAAGATGGTCTTAATTTATTTTCTGATGTTTGTAGTAAAATACAACATGCTTGTGGCTATATTTTTCGTGCTCATAAACAAAGTAGAATTCGTGAATTTGCTCAACAATGTGCTAGTGCTAACCTTCCATTTAGAAAAGTTCCAAAAGATGTTTGTACTAGGTGGAATTCTACTTATGAAATGCTTAAAGTTGCTTATGATTATCGGGTGCCTATACAAAAAGTATTTAATATGCATAATGCTCACCCTGTTGATCAAATTGTTGATTCTGATTGGGATGAGATCAGAGAGCTTACTAAATTTTTAGAATTTTTTTATTATGCTACATAACAATTTTCTGGTATATATTATCCTACTGTTACACAAATATTGTGGTATATTTGTAGAATTTCTTTTGTATTTGGTAAGTATAAAAAAATCCAACTTATGCACCGACCATTAAAAAAATAATTTTAAAATTTAAAAAATATTTTTCCCTATTCCTGAAGTTTATTTAATTTCTACTCTACTTAACCCATCTTTAAAACTAAGAGGTGCAAAGGGACTTGTTCGTAAAAGTTATGAGAATTTAGAAATTCAAAAAAATGAACAACCATCTCTCGAAAACTGCCAAGCTAGCATATATTCCTATGCTAGATAAATATTTGATAAATATAAATCTATGGATACAACTGGTTGTGAAACTGCTCCTTCTACTTCTAAGTCTAGAGCAGAAGTTTTATAGGAAGATATGGATGATATAACAGGTTTTGATTCCTCTATTGATGATGAACTTGATTCTTATCTTAATCAAGGATTGGAAAATACTAAAGACGAAGAAGGCAAGGAACAACTTTTGTCATGGTGGAGGGAGCGTGGCAAGGCTTTTCCAACACTTTCAATTATGGTATGAGATATCCTGGCTATTCAAGCATCATCAGTAGCATCGGAGAGTGCTTTTAGCGCGACAAGATTTCAAATTAGAGATCATAGACATTCATTAGCGGAGGACAATCTAGAGATTTCCGTATTATTCAGAGATTGGATTAATGCAGAAAGAAGAAATCTTGGTTTTGAAAAATTAACTACTAGGGAAGAAGAAGACTACAATGAGATATTAACCACTGGGAGCGATGACGACATGGAGCTCATGGAACATCAATCAACATTGCCAATTCCAGCAGAATGTCCGAGAGATATTATTGATAAGTTACAAAGAAGCTATATAGGAGCTTACAAATATTAGTATGATAATTTGTAATTGGCTACTAAGAGGCCTAGTTCAAACAGAACCCTTCCTAGAAGGTGGCTGCGTAGATTAGGTGCTCTTCAAAAGAATTATATTTGTATTTGAGATTTGAAAGTTCTATTAATAAAATAAAAGGCTCTAAGCGTTGAATTTTATTTATGAATTGTCTTAGTTACTTAATAGTTAATACTTTGAAATTATATTAAATAAATTATAACTCTATTATAAATTTATAATTACTAGAATATTTCATTACAAGTCTTTTGTTTTAATATTTTATAATTCTTTACTTAGTTTTCTAATTTTTATTTTAACATAGTAACATTTAATTTTATTAAATAAGTCAAAAATCTAGCCGTTGCAAACTTTAAAAACATAGTAAATTTCAAAAACTAGACATTTTTTAAAAAAAAAATACACTTAAGGCCCACGAACCCATCTCGTCCCATTCTGTCCCGTCCCATCCCATTTGTTAGCGGGACGGGATGGGATGAACGTTTCGTCCCGTTTTTCCCATCCCGTTTCGTCCCGTCCCGCCTCCATCCCGCTTAAATGTCATCCGTCCCGTCCCGTCCCGTCCCGTTGGACAGCCATAGTTCATAGCATGAATAGTGTTCTTGAGAAAATGAAGGAAAGATAAATAGTGTTCTTAGAAATGAAATTAAAGGATGCAATGAACCTATGGAATCATTTTATAGCTTTGTTGGAAGTGTTCAACTAAGTAATCACCAAATTAAATGTTTTGGAAATGTTGGTTAAGGAAAGGATGAATAGTAATTTGGCGGTGTTGGAGAATTAATGTAGTATCATTGATGACTTCAAATGGGTATTAAATGATAAGAGTAGAGTTGAGTGTGCTAGTGAGTGAACCTATTAGACGATTTGAGCCGGAGGCTTGTAGCCAACTTGTGAGACATAGATGGTTATTGATAAATATTTTTGAGTCATATTTTGATTATAATTGGGATTGTAATTGTAGATATCAATTTGTTGGTGGTGTATGAGTATTTTACTCAATGTTACGATGTCAGAGGAGGATTAAAAGCTTGTGAATGTTAATAAAGCAAAAGTGAGTTTTGGAGCGTTGGGCATCGGTCGAGTTGTTTGAAAGGCTTGGGAGCCGGCTATGAACTTCGAGGCTAGGTAAGTCTCTTTTCTAACCTTGTAAGAGGGAATTATCTCCATAGGTAAAATAATTGGTTATGTGATTATATTTGTGGGGGCTATGTACGCACGAGGTGACGAGAGTCCGTGCGTAGCTACTATTGTGCTTAAGTCCGGGTAGTCTAGGACCCAAAAGCATGCTATACCTGAACTATTTGTAATCTTATTCACAACTTAAATTGCTTAAATCATATCGAATTAGTAAAAGAATTTTTTTTAAAAAAGGGGATTAAACTTCATTTTCTTAAATCATAAAGAGAATTGGCTTTTGCTTGGATAAATATTTCCTGTTGAATTCTTAATTGACTATTTGAAAGTGTGTATCTATAAGTACTTGCATCGCATGTATGATTCGCGAGCAGGGTAACTCTATTATTTATATTTAACCGCATCACACGTGTGATTCACGAGCGAGGTAATACATCTATGGTTTGCGCCGTTCGACCCTCGGCAGTGCACATTTTACATTTATGTTAGATCAGGCCGTATGACCTCGGCATGATTTGCACATCCTTGTAATTCTTGATTGATATTTACAAAAATTGATATTGCCTCCCTGGTCCGAGATAAATTGATAAACAATGGAATATGAATTTGGAGACTTCCTAATATAAAAAGGATTGTTTACTTATTTTCTTGATTTACTTGAGTTTACTGCCGTTTCTAATAAATCCATGATTATTCACATTATTAATACATTATTATTGGATCACTAGTAAGTGTCGAAGTTGACCTCTCGTCACTACTTCTTCGAGGTTAGACGGGATATTTACTGGGTACACGTTGTTTTTGTACTCATACTACACTTGCTATGCATTTTTGTTGCACAAGCACATGTATGTCTAGTGGCCTAGTTGGGCATAGCGACATGGTTGATATGGAGACTTAGGTGAGCTGCACTTCTCGAGACGACCCGCAGCTAGCAGAGTCTCCTTCAGAGTACTGTACTGTATTTTCTTCTCCGTCCCATTTGTATTCCGGACAGTCATATTTTACATTATTTCTTAGAAATTGCTCATGCACTTATGACACCGGGTGCTAGGATGATTATGGGTTATTCAATATTAAAATGCTTAAAAAAATTATTATTTATTCTGTAAAGTCCATCTTTTACTCTTAAATTCAAGAAAAATCATGATTTCAAAATTTTCAAAACGAGAATTTAATTAAGTATTGATGGTTGGCTTGCCTGACAGCGGTGTCCGGTGCCATCATGACTCTTAGTGGATATTGGGTTGTGATAGAGAGCATCAGGGAGCGGCAGTATGATGACCCTCATTTGCTTGTCCTTAGGGACACAGTGCAGCACGATGATGCCAAACATGTTACTGTTGGAGATGATGGATTTTTGAGGATGCAGGGTCGTGCTTTTGTACCCAATGTGGATGGACTTCGTAAGTTGATTCTAGAGGACGCCCACAGTTCCCGGTATTTATTTCACTCGGGCGCCGCCAAGATGTATCAAGACTTGTGGCAGCATTATTGGTGGAGGAGGATGAAGAAGGATATTGTTGCATATGTAGCTCAGTGTCAAAAATGTTAGCAAGTAAAATACGAGCATCCGAGACTTGGTGGTTTGCTTTAGATGATAGAGATTCTTGAGTAGAAGTGGGAGCGTATCACTATGAATTTTGTTGCTGGACTCCCACGAACTCAGAAGAAGTTCGATGCAGTTGGGGTAATTGTGGATGGATTGACTTGCCAAGTCAGCGCATTTCATTCCTGTGGCAGTTACCTATTCTTCAGAGCAGTTGATTGAGATTTATATCCATGAGATCATTCGTCTTCACGGTGTGACTGTGTCTATCATTTCTGATCGAGGTACGCAGTTTACCTTGCACTTTTGGAGGGCAGTACACCGTGCGTTGGGCACATGGGTTGAATTGAGCACAAAATTTCATCTTCATATGGACGGATAGTCCGAGCGTAATTCAGATCTTGGAGGATATGCTCTGCGCATGTGTTATAGACTTTGGAGGATCGTGGGATCAATTCTTACCGCTAGAGGAGTTTTCCTACAACAATAACTATCAATCGAGCATTTAGATGGATCCCTATGAGGCATTATATGGTAGACGGTTTCGATCGCCGGTGGGATGGTTTGAACTAGGGGAGGCTCGGTTTTTGGGTACAGATTTGGTACAGGATGCTTGGATAAGGTTAAGATCATTCATGATAGACTTCACATAGCGTAGTCCAGGCAGAAGAGTTATGCCGATCGTAGGGTTTATGATGTGGCATTCATAGTCGGAGAGAGAGTGTTGCTTTGGGTATCACCCATGAAGGGTGTAATGAGGTTTGGCAAGAAGGGCAAGTTGAGCCCTAGGTACATCGGGCCTTTTGAGATCCTTGAGTGAGTGGGAGAGGTGGCCTACAAACTTGCATTGCCACCAGCCTTATTTGCGGTCCATCCTATGTTTCATGTGTCCATGCTTCGGAAGTATCACGACAATCCATTCCACGTGTTAGATTTCAGCATTGTCCAGTTGGACAAGGATTTGACCTACGAGGAGGAGCCAGTAACTATTCTAGACCGGCAGGTTCGTTAGTTGAGATCAAAGATTTATCCTTCAGTTCGGGTGCAGTAGAGATGTCAGCCTTTTTAGGCAGCTACTTGGGAGTCCGAGGCCAATATGCGGAGCAGATATCGCCACCTTTTCACCAGATCAGGTACTTTTCTATGTCCGTTCGAGGATGAACGGTTGTTTTAGAGGTGGAGAATGTAATGACCCAAATGGTCATCTTATGTTTTAGAATTCCATTCGGTGTTACGAGGCTTTTAAGACCTCATTTTATCCCTCCTCGATTTGCGTATGCAGTCCGGGCATGTTACCGGAAAGCTTTTATATTGAAAGATAATGAAAATAGTTATTTTTGCCTTTTTAGTTGACTTCGATAAAAGTTTTGAGTAAATGGACCCAGACTCTTATTTTGACAGTACCGGCTGGTCCGCATCAAAATATGGGACCTGGGCGTATGTCCGGAATCAAATTCCAAGGTCCGTAGCTCGAGATATGAATTTTTGATGAAAATTGAAAGTTTGAAAATTAAATGGTTTTAAGAATCTGGTTAATATTTGATCTCGTTGGTATGGGTCCGTATTTTGGTTCCGGATCCCGACACAGGTTCATTATGATATTTAAGACTTGTCTGTTTTGGTGAGAAACAAAGTTGATTTGACGTGATTCGGACGTCCGATTGTGAAATAGAAATTTTAAAGTGTTCTTGAGAATTTCATTTGATTTAGTGCTAAATTCGCAGTTCTAGGTGTTATTTTGGCGATTTGATCGCGCGAGTAAGTTCGTATAATGTTTTAAAACTTGTGTGTATGTTTAATTTGGAGCCCCGAGGGCTCGTGTGAGTTTCAAATAGGCTACAGAGTGTTTAAACTTAGAAAAACCAGCAGTTGATGCACTAGATCTGCAGATTTCGCATTTGCGAGGTCTGGATCGCAATTGCGAGGGAGACCATTGCATTAGCGAGCAGTGGGCTGGGAGGGATACCTTCGCATTTGCAAAGTTTTTGATCGCATTTGCGATCCTGGTAGTTCGCATTTGCGAACACTAGGTCGCATTTGCAAGGTCAGCAGGTTCAACCAAATCTTTGCATTTGCAAAGCCTCTTTCGTATTTGCGGGGTTCACATTTGCGAACCCCAGGTCGCAAACGCGAGTCCTGCAATTGTTCAAAACTTAAGTTTGGCAGGGTTTTCTCTCATTCTTCATATTTTTCAAATCCTAGAACCCTAGAGGCGATTTTTCCAAGACTAATTCTTTCCCAAAACTTTGGTAAGTGATCCTAACCCACTTTCTTCCCATTTCCCATCACAATTCATGAATTTCCAACCTAAAATCTAGGATTTCCATGGAGAAGTTGGGGGTTTTGGGTAGAATCAGGGAACTTTTTGGAAATTGGGATTTAGACCTCAAATTGGGGTCGGATTTCAAAACTAATTATATATTCGGGCTCGTGGGTGAATGAATTTTGGTTCGAACCACGAGTTTTGGCCAAGCGGGCCCATAGTCATTTTTTTGACTTTTTGGGGGAAAGTTTGAGAAAACTAAATTTATGCATTGTAGTTGGTTTCTTTAGCAATAATTAATGTTATTGAGTTAATTGTAGCTAGATACAAGTGGTTTGGAGGTGGATACTAGAGGGAAAGCGGTAATTGAGCATTGAGTGGCCCACGGAGCGAGGTAAGTATTGTGTCTAACTTTGACTCGAGGGATTAGGAACTCTTGACTTAATTGCTATATGAAATCCATGTGAGCAGTGTACAGATGCGGTGACGAGTACCTATGCACCGCCAATTTATCTGTTTTGCATGTTTCCTTCCCGTTCTTCGTATATTGTCTTTCTTGCCTTAACTGCTACATGCTTTACTTGTAATTCCATTCCTAATTGATACTTGTTAGACATTGTATCTCTTGTTGGAAGTATTAGTTCTTTCACAGCTTCATTGTCTCCTAATATTTGTTTGAGCTGGTTAATGGTACTTTTAATGCATATTATGGATTGGTCTCGCTGAGTAGCATTACTTGTGTAAAGTCTCATAGTGCATAATCTTTCTAAATGCTTTGGTTTGAAATTGAGCCTTGTAAAGAGTTATATGATTTGAATTATGTAATTTCTGTACTTGCTGAGTAAATGATATTGATATGGTGGGATCAGATTGCGCAACGCAACAGGTGTAATAAGGGTGGATTGTGGTGAAATAAGGGTATTTACCTTGAAAATGGTAATTATAATTAGATTTGATTTCGTGGTTCAACAAATACGTGATCTATTTTTATGCTAGTTATTTAGACAATAGATGCTAAGTAAGATCTTAGAAAATATGATAAGAGCTTGAAGATAATGCAATAACCAAACCAAAGGGCTGGAGATCGGGGCCTCGAGCTGGCATATGGGGGCCTAGAGGTCGAGCTGGGCACTCGACTAAGGGTAATCGAGGGGGTATTGACAGTTATAATAGATCAATGACGGCTCTTTATGTCCAACAATAAGCAATAAATGAAGAACAATAAATAGAACACAATGAATATAAGTAATAAATGCAAGCAATAAGATCAAGAGAATATGTTTGAGAGCAAAAAGAATGTTCTTGTGTTTTCAATATTGAGCAACAGATGTCTACAAAATGACAAGGATCCCCTTTATATATGAAGAGGAATCCCAACATAGTACAAATGCATTTATTACAAGGATATGGAGCTGATACATCCATTTAATGCCATGGTGCCTAATAGACTTTTGTCAGCTCTTGTCACGTGCCTTGGGAACCTCCCACTTTTTCACCATAACCGCCGATCTATACTGCTCTGAGGTCGAGCATCGATAGCCTCTCGGGGGTGAATCTCGACCTTAGCCTCGAGCCTGTGAAAACATAATTGCGAGGCATCGTAGTGATGGAAAATTGGACCCTCCCAATTTTACCGTATACAGATAGTCCCCGCATTTCTTAGAGTGGAACGATAAGAAACGACTTTGGTATCCATCTCTCCGAACTTCCCGCGATGATGTCATACTTATGATGCAAGCCTTTGTGATAACTGAGGCATCTTGTCAGTTCATCTTTCTAGAATCATTCAATGCACTGGCGATTCTTATTCTCCAAAGCTATAATATCGCCGCTGGTCCAGCTCCCAAAAATGCATTGATTGCGCCTGCCGATACGTCTTTCAAAGAAATAGATGGTGCTGTTGGTTACATTGATTTTTAGAGCAAACTCAGCTCCATTTAGATCTCATTGGTAATTCTCGAGGGAGAATTTGCTCGAGTGTTTAGGAATAAAGATAGCTCCAGGCCTTTCACGGACAGTCCCTGAGTGAGATTTAGCCTAAGTTCGGGTGGCCCAAAAAACTTGATTTGAACTTAGCATGAAGGTAGCCTTAGGGCTTCATCAGTGATTCTTGAGTGCGAACTAGCTCGAGTTCAGGTAGCTCGAGGGACAAGGAATTGGGTGAATAACCCGCTTTCGTAATAGCAGAAATCCTCATGACAGGATACTACCTCGAGGTTGGACTTATATACGAGCAACCCTTTTTTAGAGCTTAACTTTCGCTTTGGCGGGGATCCTCAAGATCGGGCACTATTTTGAGACTCATAGTGATGTTAATGGCTCCCTGGAAGCCTTTCTTCTCTTTTGGCAGAAGTCCTCGAGATCAGGTACCATCTCGATTCTTGTAATGATATTGATGGCTCCTTAGAGCCTTTCTTCTTTTTTGGCAGAGGTCTTCGAGATCGAGTACCATCTCGAGGCTCGTAATGATATTGATGGCTACTTAAAGCCTTTCTTCTCCTTTGGTAGAGGTCCTCGAGATCGGGCACCATCCCAAGGCCTGTAATGATATTGGTGGCTCCTTAGAGCCTTTCTTCTTTTTTGACGGAGGTCTTCGAGATCGGGTACCATCTCGAGGCCTGTAATGATATCGATGGCTCCTTAAAGCCTTTCTTCTTTACCACAGTTATAGCTGCTACACGAGGGTCCACTCGATAGGGAAAGGGGAGTTCCGCCCTTGAAGGTCTTTTGAACCAAAATGCTCGGGTCATTGGGAGTATGCTTCGAAGTTTATTTCTTTTATAGGAGAGGGGCACCTTGAGTTAGTGAAGAAAGATAGCGGATATGGGGAAAAGGTAGTACTACGGGTACCTTCTCAAGGAGAGAGCATCATAGATCACGTTGAGGGGTTTTTGAACGTATAAACGTACCCCTTCACGTTGGGCCCTCCGAATAGGGTTGTGCTTGACTTCTGTCGAAAGTACCAGGTTACCTTGGCACAGGTTCACTTGTCATTTTGGAGGACAATGTTGATGATTAGGTTCTTCGCAGAAGAAGCAGGGATTGAATTCACTCTTAGTCATCTCATCAGGCTGTATCGGCCTTTTCACCATCGGGGTCTGCTGACCCTATGATGCCTATCCACCATGCCTTTTGTTGTTGATGATGAAGAGGACAGGGATCGAGGATGGATGAGTCGATTCATCCGAGCCAAATTGTTGATATTATCCTTGTGGAGTTTCTGCCATTTCCCGAGAAATGGAATTTACACGTAAGTGATATACCTATGCCTTTGTAGTTTTGCTTATGGCACATGCGAGTTCCGTAAATGCGCCTTTTTTTGTCTTTCTACAGAAACTTCATGGACGTCGTACGAGGTCCCTGACCAGACAGATTGGGCCCGGAAGCTGGCGACTCACTCGGCTTATAATGAGCATAAGTGGCGAGCTTTTTCTTAGGGTAGATGGGAGGCCAGGAGACACGGTACATGCTATGTGACTTGCTCTTTTTTTGGAAAGCACTTTCTTTTTACGCATACTAACCCCGTCATTGTTGGCATCGGGGAGTCCTTTGAGGTGAGACCGTGCCCTCTCGGAGAGGGGGAAGGACTTCCGGCTTCTGGGCTACGGAATGAGAATAATAAGCAAAAAGGGCCTTCACAGGGCAACAGTGCTTATAGAAAGACAAATCCAGGACCGGGGCTCGGAGAGGATGTGTCGGCTGAGCCTGCCACGCCTGAGATCTCTGGCTTTAGAGAAACGGCTCCACCTTTGTTGTCACATTCTTTTCTCGTCGAAGGCACCTCAAGGAATGAGGGTTTTTTTCCACCGACTTCTTCTCCCATCGAAGGTACTTCGAGGGACGTTTGAAGCCAAGGGCTGCATATACTGAGCGATTGTGCCCCAACCGGGGGCGGTTCTTCTGGGGTAGACAGATCCAGACTAGTGGATGTGCGCTCAACTTTCGAGGAAGCTCAGCAGCTCTATTTCGAGGTGAGTTTTGGCCATCCGTGTTGATTTTACAGTTTTGTAATTTTTACTCTCTTATCGAGTTTCTCTTTCATAGGCTTTTTGATAAGCTCAAGTTTGAGCTGCTTCATCACGAGGCCATGCTGTGAAAAGCCGTGGATGTGGAGAAGTCCCTCAGGCTCCTTTGTGACAAGAGAGAGGATGAGTTGGCGCACTTGCGATGCGAGGCGAGTCAAAGCCTAAACTACAAAAGCTACCTTGAGGAGCAGGTAATTTTTGCTCTAGATGGGGCGCATGTTCCCTTTTCTATCCCTAAGGCTGACGTTTCGTTTATTTTAGTTGCAGAAGAAGGCGAAGGACTTGGAACACCTTAGGCGTGAAGTTGGCCAAGCCAAACGTGAGCGTGATGAGTTGAAGACTCGGGCGGACACTCATACTATAGTAGAGAAAGATGCTTTGACTAAAGCTTCCGCCCTTCAGGTTCAACTTTGTTTAGTTCGTGAGAACAGCTTGGTCCAAACGGATGTGATTACAAAGCTCGAGTTTGAGCTTTTGAAGATAAAGGCCGAAGTTATGGATGTACGGGCCGAAGCTGTAGTGAGCCGAACCAAGGCTGACAAGAAAGTGGCGGTCTATTTGAAGGATGTTGTCGATGCTCGAGCTGAGCTGAGAAGGGCTCTCGATCGTGAGAGTAGGATCAAGGAATATGCTCAGTACAAATCTCGAAAGGAAACCATTGAGGAGATCCATGCTAGGGGCTTTGACCTTTTGGAAGAGGTGAAGCAGGCAAAGGCGGACGAACATAACGCTAGGTCCTTTCTATCTAATGTCAAGGATAGAAAGAAAGAGGCCGACGGACCATAGTCCCCGAGGGGGACATAGATTAGGTTTTCCTTTTCTGATTCTGTGTATAGTTCTTTCAAAGATCTTTGTAAATGAAGCTTGTATTCTCTCGCATGCATGTATAAAATGAAGCCTTGTGGTTTTGTTTTTCCCGCATTTCCTTATGCCTTTGTCAGTCGTTAGCCGGATAAATTGTTCTTCGGCTTCAAAGGAATCCTTAGATTCATTGTATGACCCTGGGGCTCATTAGGCTGGCCCGTAGGCTCTTACACGCTTTGGTCGGTATGACTTTTTAGTATAAAATGATGTTTGAGCTCTTATACTTTTGCCCTTAGTCATATTTAGTTAACTGTTTTGGGTTCAGTCTCCGAGTCGGGTTTTAACTCGAGCTCATTTGACCCTCAAGTTTTTGAGTTTAAAGCTGGTCATTGGGCTCTTACGTGTTCGGTCGGTACGACCTTTTATATGGGCTGGCGATAGTGGCTCTTACGCATTGGGTTGATACGACCTCTAGTATAGCTTTATTTTTCCCTCGTTAAGGACTTTTGAAGTTGTGTTTGCCTGACTCTTCGACGGTTTGATAAAAACCTCGATTGTGAGTCATTATGTGGTGATGATCGAGCACATCGGGAGGTTTGGCTCGGTGGCTGAGTATCTTGAAGCCTATAGCTTGGAGGTGACATGGTCGAAGCTCTTTTGCCTATGTCGAGGGTAACCTGTTTAACCGGTTATTTTCAAAGTATATTCGAAGTAATTGAATGTTTGTGATTTTATAGCGATGGTCGGGTGTCCCCGAGTCGCGTTAGTTTGGCTGGTACAGCCTTGTAACTGTAGTCATTGTGTTTGGCCGGAGCCTTTCAGTCTCCGAGTGAAGTAGTTTCGGCGTCTATATCAAGGGTATGCCTTTTTAGGGGTATTATAAGTTTGATATATAGTCTTAACTTTAAAATCGGGATTATGCCTTTAGTAAGGTCTTACAAATTTTACATGCCTTTGAGGTCTTACAGTTTTGGTCACTTGGTACAAGTGTGGTTCATGCCTTGCTTGAGGTCTTACAGTTTTTGTTGTTGCCTTATAAAGGTCTTATGAGACTGAGGTTGCCTGCATATGGTCTTATGACTTGGGGTTTAGGTAAGTCGATGGGGGTGGCGATTGGCGGCAATCCCCGAGTTATCGAGAGTTTCTTGGATTGGGCGCCATTACTTGTAAACTTGGTATTGCCTCATTAAGGGCTTACGATTTCGGAGTTTCCGACCCTTGGCCTTGAGTTTTCGACGCCAGTCCCCAAGTGTTCGGGACGTTTTTGGCTCTGGAGCTGTTTTGTGATCTTGATGTTGCCTCATTGAGGGCTTATGAGTTTGATGCTCCGACCCAGGGGTCATATGGCTTCGAGTTGTTGAAGCTAGTCCCCGAGTGTTCGGGACGTTTTTGGCTCTGGAGCCATTATTGCAAAAATATCGGATTCTTTTGAAGTGTGAAATGCTTTGATGGAAAGTATTATTTGATTAGTTGGTACAAGTATACATGTGGTCGTTGTCAGGGGCCCGGTTATTCTATACGGACACGGTTCATTCAACCATTTGGCCCGGTACATCATTTTCCTATAGAGACCCCATTTAGCACATCTTGGCTTCTCCGAGTAAGTACCTTCGGGGGTATGCCCCCCAGTATTTGAGGTTGATTGCAAAAGAATCCTTGAATACTTGTTGAGTTCTTCCTTAGGTAGAATATAGATGTTGCCTCATTAAAAACCTTTCCGGTAAAGCCCTTCTTGGGATAAAACCTGGTCGGAGGAAAAGAATGCAATGCATGCTTTTGGGACCTAAGGCTTTTGAGTTGGAAAGCACTTCGGCCACTTCGAGCAGATACCTACATTCAGGTTAGTATAAAATGTAACTGAAAAAGGGAGACAACCATACCTTAGTGTTGGCGGCGCTTCGGATCTCGATGTGATTTAATAGTTTGTTATGAGGACTCGGTACAGTTCTTTGTTTTGTTTAGTTGGGCGTAGCTGAGAATGTAGCTTGTTATCGTTGTTTTACTATTTGCTTATCCTTTGGATCATTCGATGGCGGAGGTATTGGTGTCGGCGCCACATCGCGCACCGCAAATATTTTTTTCTTGCCACATGCTGTTCCCCCTAGACGATTTTTATCCCATCCTTTGTCGGGAATTTCATCATTTGATGGAGGGTGGATGGTACTGCTCTTATGCAGTGTATCCATGGCCTTCCGAGCAAGGCGTTGTATCTCATGTCTCTTTCTATGACAAGGAATTTAGCATTTTGGGTTGTGCCAGCCACATTGACTGGGAGGGTGATTTACCCTCTCGTTGTTTCACCCGCTATGTTGAATCTGTTGATGACTCAAAAGGCGAGCATGATTTGGTCAAGCAACCCTAGCTACTATACCACCCTCAACCTGATAATATTGGTCGAGCTACCTGGATCCACAAGTACACGTTTAATTTGAAATGTATTTACAAGAAAAGAGATTACTAGTGCGTCATTGTGAGGCTGAGACAAAGTCTTGATGTCTTTGTCGCTGAATGTGAGACCATCCTCGGGTCGCTGAGGAACTCTCGGAGGTGACCTTTGCCGAGTAGTCGGGCTACTTCTTCCTGGAGTTTTCGGCAATCTTCGGTCATGTGGCCCTGCGTGTTGTGGAATTCATACACTAAGTTACGGTCCCATTGTGAAGGATCTAATTGCACGGGCCTTGGCCACCTAGTGTCTCTGAGTTTACTGATGGCGAATACGATGTCTGAAACATCGACAATGAAGTTGTATTCCGACAAACGAGGTGCCTCAATTGGCCCTGTGTGCCTATCGAATCCAGCCTTGCTGATAATTTCCCGAGGGTTCTAACCTCGATCCATTCTTCGGTTATTGTGGGGTATGTTGCGCCTTGGGGCGTTTCTTCTATCTTTAGTGTATGGTTGGTATCTCTTTGCTCGGCTTTGACTCCTTTGCTGGAAGCCTGTTAGGATATACTGAGCCCGATGGGGCTCCTAGTTGGTCGTCTTCGACCCTGATCTTCGATTGATATCGGTTGTGAACATCCGACCAAGTCACGACGGGGTATTCAACTAAATTATATTTCAGCTGTTTCGAAGCTACCGAGCTTCGCTCGTTCAAACCTTGAGTGAAAGCCTGCACCGCCCAGTTATTGGGGACCGGTGGTAGTTCCTTGCGTTCCATTTGAAAGCGAGATATGAACTCTCGCAGCATCTCGTTCTCCTTTTGCTTGATTTTGAAGATGTCAGATTTTCTTGTAGCTACCTTGATGGCACCGGCATGTGCCTTTATAAAAGAATCTACCAGCATGGCAAATGAGTCTATAGATTTAGGAGCTAGGTTGTGATACCACATCATGGTACCCTTCGAGAGTGTTTCCCCGAACTTCTTTAGCAGGAAAGACTCGATCTCGTCGTCCCTTAGGTCGTTGCCTTTCACCGCACAAGTGTAGGCAGCGACGTGCTCGTTGGGGTCTGAGGTTCAGTTGTACTTCGGAATCTCCAGCATTCTGAACTTCTTTGGAATGGGTTTTGGGGCCACTTCCTGCGGGAACGACTTTTGCACAAACTTCTTTGAATCTACACCTTTCAGAATCGGGGGTGTGCCCGGAATTTGATCGACCCTAGAATTGTAGGTCTCTATCTTCTTGTCGTTGGCTTCTATATTCTTCTCGCCCAACTCGATACTCTTTGTGAGGTCCTCGAGCATCTTTATGATGGAGGGTTCGGCTGCTGACCTGTTGTTACTTGATCTCTCTGGTACCTGCTCGGCTGGGGGAGCCGTCCCCGGTGCTACTATGCTGAGAGTTTTCTGGTGACTCTGCAGCTGAGCAATCGCCAGCTGTTGTGCCTGTAGCATTTCAAAAATAATGTGAAGGCTAACATCCCGTTCTTCCCTAGTCGAGGTTTTCTGAGCTTCTTGTTAGTATCCTTGGTACATGCTCCTATTAGTGCGGGAGCTTATATCGACGTGCTGGGCATCGCATGAGACGGGGATTGGCTCTGGCGCGCCTTCAGGGTTTAGTGGTGGTGTGACAATACCTGGAACTGTTACACCATTTTCTCTATGGTTCTCAAGACCGTTGTTTTCACATCCATTTACTGATTTAGACATTTTTGACCTGAAATCAAAGATCTTGGACAAGAAAAAGTGTGAAAGATAACGTGCGTTATGTAGTAAAACAAGCAAGAAAATAGTCATTATTATTTTTAGCCCCACAGTGGGCGCTAAACTATTTACCTTGAAAATGGTAATTACAATTAGATTTGATTTCGTGGTTCTAAAAATATATGATCTATTTGTATGCTAGTGTTTTAGACAATAGATGTTAAGTAAGAACTTAGAAAATATGATAAGAGCTTGAAGATAATGCGGTAACCAAACCAAAGGGCTGGAGGTCGGGGCCTCGAGGTCGAGCCGGGCACTCGACTAAGGGTAATCGAGGGGGTATTTACAGTTATGATAGAATCAATGACGGCTCTTTATGGACAACAATAAGCAATAAATGGACGACAATAAATAGAACACAATGAATATAAGTAATAAATGCAAGTAATGAGATCAAGAGAATATGTTAGAGAGCAGAGAGAATGTTCTTGTGTTTTCAATATTGAGCAACAGATGTCTACAAAATGACAAGGATCCCCTTTATATATGAAGGGGAATCCCAACATAGTACAAATGCATTTATTACTGTCACGACCCGAATTTTCCATCCTCGGGAGTCGTGATGGCGCCTACTCGTGAAAGCTAGGCAAGCCGCGTATTATAGGATCACTAAATCATTAACTAGCCCTTTTCAACAATTTAAACTAACATGTGATTAACAATGAAATATTAACAATAAATTAATACAAACGGAAGACTTAATCTGATAAATTAACCATAACCAGTACGACAATGTCAACATACATCTCTACCCGGAATCTGGTGTCACAACATGACGGACTGTCTACAAATTACTACATACAAATGTCTGAAAGGAAAGTACAATCTGTCTCAGAAGTAAATGAAAACAGAATACATGTAAAGATAGAAGAGAACGCCGGGCCTGCGGACGCCTGCAGGACTACCTTGGGTTCTCTAGCTGGACTGAAGGCAGCCACCCAATGTTATGGTTCAAAAGTTGCCGCTCCGGGATCTGCATATAGTGTATACTATAGTATCAGCACAACCGACCCCATGTGCTGGTAAGTGCCTGGACTAACCCCGGCGAAGTAGTGACGAGGCTAGGACCAGACTACCAAATAAACTTGTGCAGTTATATAATATGCAGCGGAAAATAAAGTAGGAATAAATAAGTAAAGATGGGTAGGGTATATGTTGTGGGGGAATATCAGTACCAACAGTAAATTAAGAGAAAAGCATAAGAACAATTTAGAATTTTATAGCCAAACAATAGGGAACTCGTGACCAATCTATGAACACTTCGTATTATCAATTGTTGCGGCGCACAACCCGATTCCAAAACATAATAACTCTGTTGCGGTGTGCAACCCGATCCATATCATTCATCACTGTTGCGGCATGCAATCCGATCCAATTATATTATTGTTACGGCGTGCAACCCGATCCAAGTATAGTATTGTTGCGGCGTGCAACCCGATCCAAATATAATATTGTTGCGGCATGCAACCCGATCCAAATATAATATTGTTGCGGCATGCAATCCAATCCAAATATAATATTGTTGTGGCTTGCAACCCGATCCACATATACAGTTCAACACTAATCATAACAAGAGTCCCGACAAGGGAAATCAGCTATAACCAAACTTGTTCCAACATCTAACTACCTCAATTAGCAACAATACTCAATCATAAGTAATTCCCATGAGAATAATCATAATCCTTGCTCAACACAGAGAATCAACAACTTAGGGATTCGTAGCATTTATCAAGAACACAACAATTTCAATTTAAGACTCACGGTTATGCTTGACACCAACGTATAGATACTCGCCACCACACCTATATGTTGTACTCAAAAAATAACATGTAGCAAATAGGACTCAAACTCCTAATCCCTCAAACTAAGGTTAGACCAAACACTTACCTCGATGCCACGAACACAATTCAAGACTCTACTATCGCTTTACCTCTTGATTCCACCACCAATTCGCTCGTATCTAGCCACAAGTTACTTAATTACATCAATAAATGCTAACTGAATCAATACTAATGCATGAAAATGAGTTTTCTAAAGTGTTACCCAAAAAGTCAAAAATTGCCCTCGAGCCCACATGGTCAAAACCCGAGGTTCGAACCAAAACCCGATTACCCATTCCCCCACGAACCCAAATATATAATTTTTTTTTAAATCAGACCTCAAATCGAGGTCCAAATCCCAATTTTTGAAAAACCTAAGTTCTACCCAAAACACCCAATTTTCCCCATGAAAATTATTGATTTTGAGTTGAAATCATGTGAAAATATGTTAATGATTGAAGAAAACGAGTTAAAATTGACTTACAATCGATTTGGAGAAGAAGTTTTTCTTTGGAAAATCGCCCAAGAGAGTTTTGATTTTGAAAGAGAGTGAAAAATGAAAGATTTTCGACTAAGATATAAAATTGCAGGTTGCAGATGGTGCATTTGCGAACAGGGTTCACAATTGTGAACCCAGACTTCTGCTAAGTTCGCATTTGCAAGTTGGAAATTGCGAACAACTTGTCGCATTTGCGACGACGGGCTAAAACAGGGGGATCACATTTGGGATAGAATCCTCGCAATTGCATGGTAGGCTGGCCTGGGCTACATTTCGCATTTGTGACATGGACCTCACATTTGCGAACTCGCATTTGCGATCCAGGCTTCGCAAATGCGAAGCCCGCAGGCCTGCACTGAAACAGCTGAAAACCTACAATTTTCCAAGTCCAAAATCCACCCCGTGGCCTATCCAAAACAACCCGAGCCCTCAGGACTCTAAACCAAATATGCACACCAACCTAAAAACATCATACGGACTCTCTCGTGCTTTCAAATCACTAAAATAACATCAACAACTATGAATTTAGCATCAAAATCATGAAATATCTTAAGAATTTCAAATTTTCTAATTTTTCTCAAAAATGATCCGATTCACATCGTGTCAAGTCTGTTTCTTACCAAATTTCACAGACTTTTCTTAAATCACATATAAGACCTGTACCGGGTGGCATAACCAAAATATGGGCCTGATACCATCAAGTTTTCAACACATTTCATTTCCAAAAACTCAATAATATTTCAGAAAATAATTTTCTTTACAAATTCATTTCTCGGGCTTGGGACCTTGAAATTCGATTTCGGGCATACGCCCAAGTCCCATATTTTCCTACGGACCCTACGGGACCGTCAAATCACGGTTCCAGATCCATTTATCCAAAATGTTGACCAAAGTCAACTTAAATCCATTTTACGGTCAAAATTCATCATTTTTCACAGATTACCACATAATGGCTTTCCGGCTACGCGCCCGGACTGTGCACACAAATCGAGGTGATGCTGAAAGAGGTTTTTGAGGCCTCAAAATGCAGAATTTAATTTTAAAACAAGACATCCTCCACCGCTAAAACAATCATTCCTCCTCGAACGGACAAAAGAAGAAAGTACTTGAGTTGGGGAAAAGATGGGGATAACGGCTCTGAATATCAGACTCGGACTCCTAGGTCGATGCCTCGGCAAGCTGACCTCTCCACTGAACACGAACAAAAGGAAAAGTCTTAGATCTCAACTGACGAACCTGCCAGTCTAGAATAGCTACCGGCTCCTCCTCATAAGACAAGTCCTTATCCAACTGGACAGTGCTGAAGTCTAACACGTGGGATGGATCACCATGGTATTTCTGAACCACGGGCCAATGAACCTAGGGCTAAGCTTTCCCTTATTCCCAAATCTCATCACGCCCTTTATAGGCGACACTCGACGCAATACCCGCTTACCGACCATGAATGCCAAATCACGAACCTTACTGTCGGCATAACTCATTTGCATGAACTGAGCTGTACGAAGCCTATCCTGAATAACCCTAACTTTTTCCAAGGCATCCTGAACTAGTTCCGTACCCAACAGCCGAGCCTCTCCCGGCTCAAACCATCTAACTGGCGACCGACACCGCCTACCATATAAAGTCTTATAAGGAGCCATCTAGATACTCGACTGGTAGCTTTTGTTGTAGGCAAACTCTGCTAATAGAAAACACTAATCCTACGGGCCTCCAAAGTCAATGACACAAGCTCAGAGCATATCCTCCAAAATCTGAATAGTCTGCTCGGACTGCCCGTCCGTCTGAGGATGAAATGTTATGCTCAACTCAACCCGTGTGCCCAACTCTCGCTGAACCGCACTCTAGAAATGTGAGGTAAACTAAGTACCTTGATCCGAAATGATAGACTCGGGCACACCATGAAGACGAACTAAGTACCTTGATCCGAAATGATAGACTCGGGCACACCATGAAGACGAACTATCTCCCGGATATAGATCTCAGCTAATATCTCTAAAGAATAGGAGACTGCCACAGGAATGAAATGTGCTGACTTGGTCAGCCTATCAACAATAACCCACACTGCGTCGAACTTCCTCTGAGTCCGTGGGAGTCCAACAAGAAGTCCATAGTGATACACTCCCACTTCCACTCAAGAAGCTCAATCTTCTGAAACAAACCACCAGTCCTTTGATGCTCGTACTTAACCTGCTAACAGTTCAAATACCGAGCCACATATGCAACAATGTCGTTCTTCATCCTCCGCCACCAATAATGTTGTCGTAAATCCTAATACATCTTCGCGGCACCCGGATGAATAGAGTACCAGGAACTATGAGCCTCCTCTAAAATCAACCGGGAACTATAAGCCTTCTCTAAAATAAACTCTCGAAGCCTATCCACATTAGGCACACAAATTCGATCCTGCAATCTCAAAACTCCATCATCACCTAAAGTAACCTGCTTGGCACCTCCGTAATGCACCGTGACTCTAAGGACACACAAATGGGGATCATCATACTGCCGATCAAGGATACACTCCAATAAAGAGGAACGTTCGACCTTGAAAGCTAACACATGACTGGGCTTAGAAATATCCAACCTCACGAACTGATTGGCCAAAGCCTGAACATCCAAAGAAAGCGGTCTTTTACCACCAGGAATATAAGCAAGACTGCCCATACTGGATGACTTCCTACTAAAAGCATCGGCCACCATATTTGCCTTTCCCGGATGATATAAAATGGTGATGTCATATTCTTTTAACAGCTCCAACCACCTTCTCTACCTCAAATTCAACTCCTTCTGCTAGAACAAGTACTGCAGACTCTTGTGATCTGTGAACACCTCACATGCCACACCATACAAATAATGCCTCCAAATCTTCAATGCATGAACAATGGCTGCCAACTCCAAATCATGAAACAAATAGTTCTTCTCATGAATCTTTAACTGCCGTGAAGCATAGGCAATGATATTGCCATTCTATATCAACATCGCACCAAGTTCAATACGAGATGCATCACAATAAACTATATATGGCCCTGAACCTGTGTGCAAAACCAACACCGGTGTCGTAGTCAGAACTGTCTTGAGCTTCTGAAAGCTCGCCTCACACTCGCCCGACCATCTGAACTAGGCACCTTTCTGGGTCAACCTGGTCATCGGGGTTGCGATATATGAAAACCCTTCCACAAACCGACAATAGTAACCTGCCAATCCCAAGAAACTCCGGATCTCTGTGGCTGATACTGGTCTAGGCCAGTTCTTGACTGCCTCAATCTTCTTCGGATCAACCTGAATACCCTCTACTGACACAACATAACCAGGAATGCAACTGAACTCAACCAGAACTCACACTTCGAAAACTTAGCATACAACTGACTATCCCTTAAAGTTTGAATAACCACTCTAAGATGTTGCTCGTGCTCCTCCCAGCTATGGGAATAGATCAAAATATCGTTAATGAAGACTATCACGAACGAATCCAAGTAAGGCCTGAACACTCGGTTCATCAGATCCATAAAAGTTGCTGGTGCATTTGTCAACCCAAATGACATCACCAAGAACTCATAATGCTCGTACCGAGTGCGGAAAGCTATCTTAGGGACATCAGATGCCCTAATCCTCAACTGATGGTAGCCAGATCTCAAGCCAATCTTCAAAAATATCTTAGCACCCTGAAACTGATCAAAGAAAACATCAATCCTCAGCAATGGATACTTATTCTTGATCGTAACCTTGTTCAACTGCCGGTAATCAATACACATTCACATCGATCCGCCCTTCTTCTTAACAAACAACACTGGCGCACCCCAAGACGAAACACTAGGTCTAATGAAACCTTTTTCAAGTAAGTCTTGCAACTGCTCATTCAACTCTTTCAACTCAGGCAGGGCCATACGATACAGTAGGATAGAAATGGGCTGAGTGCCCGGATCCAAATCAATGCAAAAGTAAATATCCCTGTCGGGTGGCATACCCGACAGGTCTGAAGGAAATACCTCAGGGAGCTGACGAACAACCAGTACAGAATCAATAGGAGGAACCTTGGACTAGAATCACGAACATATGCCAAATAGGCCAAACACCCCTTCTCGACCATACACCGAGCCTTCACATAAGAGATGACACTACGGGTAGAATGACTAGGAGTCCCTCTCTACTCTAAACGAGGTAAACTCGGCAAGGCTAAGGTAACAGCCTTGGCATGATAATCCAAAATAGCATGATAAGGTGATAACCAATCTATCCCCAATATGACATCGAAATTAACCATGTCCAGAAGAAGAAAATCTACACGAGTCTCAAGACCTCCAATCACAACTACACATGAACGATGGACTCGATCTACCATAATAGAATCACCCACCGGTGTAGACACAAAAATAAGAGCACTCAAAGAATCACTAGGCATGACCAAATACAGTGCAAAATAAGATGACACATAAGAGTATGTAGATCCCGGATCAAATAAAAATGAAAAATCTCTGCTACAAACCAAAATAGTACCTATGATAATTGCACTGGAAGCCTCAACCTCAGGCCTAGCTGGAAGAGCATAACATCGAGGCTGGGCCCCACTACCCTGGACTACTTATCTGGGATGGCCTGTAGCTGGCTGGCCTCTACTTCTACCAGTGTAAGCTCTATCTATAACACCTCTACCTCCACCTATAGCACCTCTACCCCCACCCCTAGCTGGCAGAGCGGGAGATGGAACACCTGGTGCCTGAACCATAGCACGGGAACCCTGCTGCTGTGACTCAGTACCCACCAATCTCGGACAAGCCCTTCGGATATGACCATACTCACCACACTCATAGCATCCACCTGAATGTTGCGGCTGAGGAAACTAAGACTGAACCTGGCGACCTGAGTGAACACCCCAAAAACTCTGGAGCGGCGGTGCACTGATAGGATCTGGTGGTGTATTGTAGGGCTGCTGATCAGAATACTGCATATGAGTTCCACGGCCACCTGAAGCACCGTGAGAAACCTGAAGTGCTGACTGTAAAGGCCTGGGAGGATGGCCTCTACCATACGAATCCCTGCCTCTAGATGAGGTACCACTGAATCGGCCTGAATGACGAGGCCTCTTGTTAGACCCCTGACTACCTCCCTGCAACAGAACCATCTCAACTCTCCGGGCCACATTGGTCGCCTCCTAGAAAGATATCTCACTCCCAGTCTCCCTAGCCATCTGAAGACGAATCGGCTGAATAAGTCCATCAATGAACCTCCTCACCCTCTCTCTCGGTGGGAAGTATGATAAGAGCATAATGTGCCAAGTCGATAAACCTGGTCTCATATTGGTAACAGTCATAGAATCATGCTGAAGATGCTCAAACTGCCTCCATAGGCCTCTCTCTGAGTGATGGGGAGAAACTTCTTCAGAAATAGCTAAGTAAACTACTCCCAAGTCAAAGATAGCGATCCAGCTGGTCTAGCCAAACAATAATCTCTCCACCAAGTCTTGGCGGATCCGGATAAGCGAAAAGTAGCAAAATCGACCTCATTGGTCTCCACTATCCCCATGTTCCTGAGAACCTCATGATAGCTGTCTAAAAAATCCTGGGGATCCTCAGAATATGCACAGCTGAAAGTAGTAGGGAAGAGCTTGGTGAACCTGTCCAATCTCCACAAAGCATCGACAAACATAGTTGTTCCATCACCGGTCTGAGCTACCACACCCAGCTGAAATGCTCCAACTGGCTGAGCTTTGCCCCTACCTCGGCCTCTAGCACGACCTTAGCCTCGCCCTCTTCCCCTCGTGGGAGCTGCTGCTGGGGGCTCGGGCTGCTGGTCAGTGGATGAGGAAGCCAAACCGCACGGCAGGAAAAAATAAATGTGAGGTTATTCCTAACTCTGTAGCCTCTGAGGGATAAATACAGACGTCTTTATACCGATCCCTCAAACTCTACTAAGCTTGTCCGTGAATTTGAGACCTATGTAACCTAGAGCTCTAAACCAACTTGTCACGACCCAGATTTCCCACCCTCGAGAGTCGTGATGGCTCCTACTCGTGAAAGCTAGGCAAGCCGCGTATTATAGGATCACTAAATCATTAACTAGCCTTTTTCAACAATTTAAACTATCATGTGATTAACAATGAAATACTAACGATAAATAAATATAAGCGGAAGACTTAATCTGATAAATTAACCATAACCAGTATGACAATGCCAATATACATCTCTACCCGGATTCCTGTGTCACAATATCACGGACTGTCTACGAATTACTACATACAAATGTCTGAAAGAAAGTACAATCTGTCTCGGAAGTAAATGAAAACAGAATACATGTAAAGATAGAAGAGAACGCCGGGCCTACGGACGCCTGCAGGACTACCTCGGGTTCCCTAGCTGGACTGAAGGCATCCACCCAATGCTACGGTCCAAAAGTTGCCGCTCCGGGATCTGCACATAGTGCAGAGTATAGTATCAGCACAACCAACCTCATGTGCTGGTAAGTGCCTGGCCTAACGTCGACCAAGTAGTGACGAGGCGAGGACCAGACTGCCAAATAAACCTGTGCAATTATATAATATGCAGCGGAAAATAAAACAGGAATAAACAAGTAAAGATGTGTGGGATACATGATGTGGGGGAATATCAGTACCAACAGTAAATTAAGAGAAAAACATAAGAACAATTTAGAAGTTTACAGCCAAACAATAAGGAACTCGTAATTAATCTATGAACACTTCGTATTATCAATTGTTGCGGCGCACAACTCGATCCCAAAACATAATAACTCTGTTGCGGCGTGAAACCTGATCCATATCATTCATCATTGTTGCGGCATGTAATCTGATCCAATTATATTATTGTTGCGGCGTGCAACCCGATCCAAATATGAAAATTGTTGCGGCGTGCAACCCGATCCAAATATAATATTATTGCCGCATGAAACCCAATCCGAATATAATATTGTTGTGGCGTGCAACCCGATCCACATATACAGTTCAACACCAATCACAACAAGAGTCTCTGCAAGGGATCGATTAAGAAACAATACTATCCCGGTAAGGGAATTGACAATATAAGTAACTACGTCCCGACAAGGGAAATCAGCTATAACCAAACTTGTTCCAACATCTAACTACCTCAATTAGCACCAATACTCAATCATAAGTAATTCCCACAAGAATAATCATAATACTTGCTCAACACAGAGAATCAACAACTTAGGACATTCATAGGATTTATCAAGAATACAACAATTTCAATTTAAGACTCGCGGTAATGCTTGACACTAACGTATAGATACTCATCACCATGCCTATACTTCGTACTCAACAAATAACATGTAGCAAATAGGACTCAACTCTTAATCCCCCAAGCTAAGGTTAGACCAAACACTTACCTCGATGCCACGAACACAATTCAAGACTCTCCTATCGCTTTACCTCTTGATTCCACCACCAATTCACTCGTATCTAGCCACAAATTACTTAATTACATCAATAAATGCTAAATGAATCAATTCTAATGGATGAAAATGAGTTTTCTAAAGTTTTACCCAAAAAGTCAAAAATCGCCCCCAGACCCACATGGTCAAAACCCGAGGTTCGAACCAAAATATGATTACCTATTCCCCCACGAACCCAAATATATAATTTGTTTTGAAATTGTACCTCAAATCGAGGTCCAAATCCCAATTTTTGAAAACCCTAGGTTCTACCCAAAACACCCAATTTTTCCTATGAAAATCATTGATTTTGAGTTGAAATCATGTGAAAAGATGTTAATGATTGAAGAAAATGAGTTAAAATTGATTTACAGTCGATTTGGAGAAGAAGTTTTTCTTTTGAAAATCGCCCAAAAAAGTTTTGGTTTTGAAAGAGTGAAAAATGAAAGATTTTCGGCTAAGATATAAAATTGCAAGTTGCAGATGTCGCATTTGCGACCAGGGTTTGTAATTGTGAACTCAGACTTCTGCTAAGTTCGCATTTGCGAAGAAGTTCTCGCATTTGCGAGTTGGGAATTGCGAACAACTTGTCGCATTTGCGACGACTGGCTAAAACAGGGGGGATCGCATTTGCAATAGAATCCTTGCAATTGCTAGGTAGGTTGGCCTAGACTACATTTTGCATTTGCGACCTTGCATTTGCGTGCCAGGCTTGCAGGCCTGCACTGGAAAAGATCAAAACCTACAATTCTCTAAGTCCAAAATCCACCCCGTGGCCTATCCAAAACTCACCCGAGCCCTCGAGGCTCCAAACCAAATATGCACACCAATCTAAAAAATCATACGGACTCTCTCGTGCATTCAAATCACCAAAATAACATCAACAACTATGAATTTAGCATCAAAATCATGAAATTTCTTAAGAACTTCAAATTTTCCAATTTTTCTCAAAAACGATCCGATTCACGTCGTTTCAAGTCCGTTTCTTACCAAATTTCACTGGCTTATCTTCAATCATATATAAGACCTGTACCGGGCGCCAGAACCAAAATATGGGCCCGATACATCAAGTTTTCAACACATTTCATTTCCAAAAACTCAATAATATTTCAGAAAACAATTTTCTTTAAAAATTCATTTCTCGGGCTTGGGACCTCGGAATTCGATTCCGGGCATACGCCCAAGTCCCATATTTTCCCACGGACCTTCCAGGACCGTCAAATTATGGGTCAGGATCCGTTTACCTAAAATGTTGACCGAAGTCAACTTAAATCTATTTTATAGTCAAAATTCATTATTTTTCACAGATTTTCACATAATGGCTTTCCGGCTAAGCGGCTAGATTGTGCACGCAAATTGAGGTAATGTTGAAAGAGCTTTTTGAGGCCCCGGAATGTAGGATTTAATTTTAAAATAAGTGATGACCTTTTGGGTTATCACAATTACAAGGATATGGAGCTAGTACAGTCATTCAATGACATGGTACGGGTTTGGACTAGTCTAATAGACTTTGTCAGCTCTAATCATGTACCTTGGGAACCTCCCACTTTTTCACCATAACCGTCGATTTATACTGCCCTGAGGTCGAGAGTCGATAGACCCTCGGGGGTGAATCTCGACCATAGCCTCGAGCTTGTGAAAACTTAATTGCGAGGCATCATAGTGACATAAAATTGAACCTCCCAATTTTACCGTATACAAAGGGTGAACTGTGATTTTGATTATTGTGATATGGTGGGATCGGGTTGCACGCCGCAACAATCTTTAGATTATGTTTTCCTTTGAATGTGTTAGCTAAACGATAGTCTTAAACTGTACTTCAGGATTGGTTATAGCTGAGCAATGATGATATGTTTCGAGAACTGTAATCATTCCTTGCAAGTTACTGCTTTATTTTATCTTGTTCTTCTTTCTGCTTTTATTATACAATGTATGCAGGTTATATTGTAAATGCCCTATCGTAGCCTCATCACTACCTCGTCGAGGTTAGGCTCGACACTTACCAGTACATGGGCTCGGTTATACTGATACTGCACTCTATACTTTTTGTGCAGATTTTGAAGCAGGTAGTGGCTGATCGAGAGGTTGGTTGCAGAGTTTTACAACTAAGAGACCCAAGGTAGTCCTACTGGCGTCCGCAGGCTCTGGCGCCCCCTTTTATTCTCCTACATTTACTGTTTTTACTTCCCTTCATAAACATTTGTATCTTCTTTCGAACAAATATTTATAGCAAATCTTAGTGTGTTCGTGGATTATGACACCGGATTTCGGGTAGTAATAGTAATAGTATTGGTAATAGTATATAAACAAAGAGGCTATTTACTTACTTCCGCATTTATTTTTATTGGTTTTAGCTTGTATATTATTAATCACTGAAACACAAAGGATTTGGCTAATTAAAACTCTAAAGTTAACTTGCCAAGCAAGTGTGATGTTAGGTGCCATCACTGTCCCGATGGTGGGGATTCCGGATCGTGACAGTTAAACTATTTTGTATGGGAATAAAGTTATCTATATCAGTTTGATATACGCTATATACGAAAGTATATTACATTCTCCCCTCACAAGTGCTTCAGGGTCAGAAACTAAATAATTCCATCGTATTATTAGTAATGTGCATCGTGTATTTTGATTAGCACCATAATACACAAATATGGGTTTCCAAAGTTGAGGAAGCAAGTTAGCTTTTTCTAACATGAGGGGGAGACAAGATACAATAGTTGCGAAAAAGTTACATAGAATGAATTCTCAATTATACCTCTACATATTTGGAAAAGATAATATGAACTTGAAGTTAATAAAAAGATAAGTCATGTGTAATATATTGCAAAGCATGCCAGACACATTTGCTAACCCAAAGAAAGTAACTATATTCTCACTGAAAATGATCCTATTAGAATAAGTCCTA
Source organism: Nicotiana sylvestris (assembly GCF_000393655.2). Lineage (NCBI taxonomy): Eukaryota > Viridiplantae > Streptophyta > Magnoliopsida > Solanales > Solanaceae > Nicotiana > Nicotiana sylvestris. The sequence continues at coordinate 168,132,103 of NC_091063.1, forward strand.
GAAGGACAAAGTCTATGATATGCTTAAAGCGTATAGACAAATCGGTTTCAAATAAAATTCTTGATAAAGAAGATGAGAAAATGATCAAAATGATCATAATAAAGAGGCAAGTGATCTAGAATATCACATGACATAATACTTCATAAAAACTCAGGAGAGGTTTAGGTACCTGAAAATATGAATGAAGAGATCTCTATGTTATGTCTTTATGAAAAAATATTGGAACCGATATAAAATATTTGTCGACGACATCTATAATAGCGCTAAATATATATGAGGATCTTAAGTCTGGAGAAACAATTCAAGTAGAATTTGGTTTCATATGAAAGACATGTAGTTTTGGACATATAGTTCAAACACTTGAAAGTATAAAGTTAATGATATGTGCAATCAGTTTTCGATATCTTATTTGTCTAGCATGACATGAAAACTTGATATGCATCTAATTAAAGTGTATTATATGACTTATTCGACTTAACTTATATGACAATCCTTGAAAGATTTAAATCGCTTAAAGCATATACAATTCTTGGTCCTGAAGTACCATATCTTAAGTGCTATTTGTGCACATATGTATTTTGCTATAACTATAAGCATGATAATGTGATAACGATGATTTTCAAGGTGCAACATACTCATTGGAGTTAATATGGCCATTTTATTCATCAAGTCTCTGTCTACGTTAACCTTCAAGAAGCTAGTGCACAAGATTGGAATGCGAAGGCTCAAGGACGTGAATTGATTCTCTCATCAGGGGGAGTTAATACGTGTTGTACTCTTTTTCCCTTACAAGGCTTTGTACCAATGGGTTTTCTATGCAAGGTTTTTAACGAGACAACTAAAAGGCGTATTGGTAGATACGTGTACTCTTTTTCCTTCACTAGAATTTTTTTCTCACTGGATTTTATTTTAGTTAAGGTTTTAACGAGACACATTATCTGTTGAATAGACATTCAAGGTGGAGCATTATAAATAGAGTTTTATTTAAGGTGAATGTCTATATTTTCGAGAGATTGTAGGGATTTTACTTGGTGGCTAAGTCACTCTTTCCCTCTAAATAGAGGGGTCCTATTCCATTGTAGTTCATCCCAAATCAATAAGAATCCTCTCTCTACTTTTCTTTGTAATACTGTTCTTCTTCTTTTATTTTACATAACACGCACCAAAGTATATTCACACTGCTATTTTCTGGGTTTTTCACTTTTAGCCCGCACCAGAAACTATTTACATTCGATAGCCGAAAAAGTGTATAGTTTTTGTATATAACATACATAATGTGTGTGTATATATATTCAGCTACTATTATTTTGAGAGTGGATATAGCCACCTGATCTTTGGATCATAAGCAGTTTTATTCTTGAAAATCACGTCTAAAGCATCAAATTCTAGTTAGTAATGTAGGGAATGTAGTGCAAGTATTATTCTGAAAGTTTGAAGTATTTGAGGAAAAATAAGATATAAGTCTGACAAGAGATGATCGTCTTTTTTGTCCTTTGAATTGCTTAACCCATATATTTTTAATATATTCTTATTTTTAATTGTCATTCTATCCCGTATAAAATAATGTATATATACTAGTGACCGTAAATATTCAGATTTGGAAGCCTAAATGAGACATTAAGTAACTTGATGAACGTGTTTAATTTGTCTCATATTTAGTTATCAAGAAATTAAACAGACTGTCACTTCCTCAATATTTATAACATAATAATGGTAGAGATGATATTAATTAATTAGTTGCCCTAGCAGCGAGATAGTGACAGTATTCAATTTGGTCCGTGTATTTGCAACTAAATGTTTTTAGTCAAAGTAGAGACTTTCATTATTAGGCCCAAGACACTTATTTCAATCCTTTAAAGAAAAAAAAAAAACTTCTAGAAGAGTTTAGAAACTGCCAAATTTATATTGCATAGCTATGTGAAGTCCTGCATGTAAAGCTCTTATACACCAAGCATATTTGTGGTAAAATGGATTGTCTTGTTATAAATTATACTCCAGTGATTTCAAGTTAATATACATTAATAAGTGGGTTCACATGCGGAGGCGGACCTATATATGTACAAAGAGGAGGGATCACTAGACTCCGTTAACCTTAACAAAAATTGTAGACATATGTGCATATATATTAAAAATAGTAATATATTTTATCTGGAACCCTTAAGATCAAAATTTCTATGGGACATTGGTTGAGTAGTCCGCTCATGTGCTCTATTACCTTCAAATCTTGGGTCCGCCTCTATTCACATGCAAATATTTATAAATATTTAATAATTTTTTAATACATATACAAAATTTAGAAAAACCTGCTTGATTCACATAAATTGCAGTATTGTATATGTTAGGTCCGCTCCTGCTCATAGTGACTTTAGGTAAGGCATGTATTTGCATTACATGATTAGAAATGACTGTTACAGTAGAGATAGAAGTCTTGACATTTTCTTTTGTGTGTTTCACTTCTTTGAGTAAATCCTAGACTTTTCAAGGTTCATTATTCTCTGATAAAATTGTTTGTATACTGTATTTGTAAATTAATTCTGAAAAAAATAAAATAATATATAAACAGAAAATGTAAACAAAACAAAAGTTAATCCGAGCTCACTAAATTCACAGTGTTTCCTTAAGGATTTTTAATCCCTTCCTAGCACCCAAGGTTATGGATTATTTCCTCCTAGGATAGAACAAATTACACACTGATGTAGTGGTACTTCAAACCCCAGTGTTTTAGCGAACACAAAGTTCGGTAGCAAATCACACTTACTGTTGCTTTCTTTGATGTTAAGAGTATGCAGAAGAAAGGAGGAGAACTCAGAAAATCGTATGGAAATTCTGAGAGAATGGACTTGTATTTATAGCCAATGTTGGGCTGAAAACTGAAGAGGTGCAACTCTTCAGAATGGTTGTTTATGCAAAACGGCCATAGCATAAATGTCATAACATAAATGGCTAATTTATGTAATAATAAACGGGGAATTGAAGAGGGTGGTTAATTTTCGGTTACAAAAACAGAAAACTGGTGGATTTATTATTAATATTATTAAATTTAATATTAATATTCAGTTATTAAAACATATATTTAATAACATTTGTGTTAGTATTTACTATTAACAAATAAATTTGGTCCAAAAAATTAATCAATCAATCATTTGACCGAAGCCGAAGCCGAAGCTAATGCCGAAGCCGAGCCGAGCGAACGACGACAGTGCTAGGCTTGCCTTCTTCTCAACTCTTTAAGAGCTAGAAGAAGAGCAATTGCTTATATACCCATTAAAAACCTCTTCCTCATCCAATATGGGACAATATCTCTTCATCAAGGAGGGAATCTCAAATGAAACTCAAATATTTCATTTTTCCTCCATCTTCAATTCACCCTCTTTTAAGCATTAATCTACTTAAAAAATCCAACAATCCCCCACATGTAGGGGTGGCAAAATGGTTCAAAGAAAACAGTTAACCACTCATATTATCCACTAAAAAATGGGCTGGATAATGAACTTTTTAAAAATGGGTCAAATATGGATAAGAACCATATTATCCATTTAGAAAATAGATAACCAATGAGTAATCAATGGATAACCAGTGAGTCTAACTTTTACATTTGTTAAGCCTCAAATTGGGGGTTCCTCAAGTTAGGGAGACTAAGAATTCTCCCAAAAGTGATTATATACAAGAAGTCATGGATAATATGGGTAACCCATATTATCCGCCGGTTAACCCGATTTTTATTCGTATTAAATATGGGTCGGGTCGGATAATTAATCTATTTTTTCATTACACGTTTTCAACCCGAACCATATCTGACCCGACCCGACCCGCCCGTTTTCCACTCCTACCCACATTAATGGGTAATGGCTATATCACGGAAATATGCATGAAAAACTATTTGATTCGCAAGCAAGGATTAATTACATCTGGATAAGTAGGTTTCCCTTTGAACTTTCCGTAGTAAACTTATGTCGTATATACTCTGTCAATCGGTAGATTTGATATCTTTGAACTGTCGAACTTTGGTGTATACCTAGACAACTATAAGTCACACAATCAACCTTTAACCGTCTTTGGTTCTCATTATTGTATTCGTTTTAGCCATGAACACCGCCTGGTTTCATAAGTGCGTAGAGAACTGGCCTTACTTCTCCTTGAAGCGGCTAACACTTCACACTTATATAGGTGATTCCTAAACGTATCATCCCGTAAATACACTATTTGATATACCCCGTATCAATTTTAGAACTCATTAAAAAGCCTTAATGCTTTATCCTTGGTACTGAACATTATCTCATCACGAGAATGAACCAAAATTTTAGTTGACAATGTTGAACCGTCATTAATGACTTTGTTTGATCTCCTTGAACTTAGATCTTGGGATCTCCAGTATTCTAGGTAGAGTTACCGCCACAATGACTTGTTCTCGGCCATAGTCCCATTTCCCTTGATGATTTCTCAACTTCCTCTCTAGTTAGACCTTTTGTAAGGGGATCTGACACATTATCACTTGACTTTACATAGTCAATCGTGATAATTCCTCTAGAGAGTAATTGCCTAACGGTTTTACGTCTTCGTCATATATGACGAGATTTATCGTTATACATAACGCTCTCAGCCCTTCCAATTGCCGCTTGACTATCACAATGTATGCATATTGGTGTCAACGATTTGGGCCAAAATAGAATGTCTTCCAAGAAATTCCGGAGCCATTCAGCTTCTTCACCGGCTTTATCTAAGGCTATGAATTCAGCCTTCATTATAGAGCGGGAAATACAAGTTTGTTTGGACGATTTCCAAGATACCACTCCTCCACCAATAGTGAATACATATCTATTAGTGGACTTCGAATCAGCTGAATCGGTAATCCAATTTGTATCACAGTATCCCTCAATCACCGTAAGATATTTACTATAGTGCAAAGCAAAGCCCTGGGTATATTCTAAATATCCCAAAACTCGTTTCATTGCCATCCAATGAGATTGACCTGGATTGCTCGTGTATCGACTCAATTTACTTATAACACAAGTTATATTTGATTGTGTACAATTCATGATGTACATTAAGTATCCCAAAAAGCAAACATAATCCAATTGTGATATGCTTTGGCCTTTGTTCTTTGCTAATGCAAAATTCACGTCAATTGGAGTCTTTGCAACTTTAAACATTAAGTGCTTGGATTTTTCATGTACTGTAATATAATTGATTGTGACAATGCCAGACCTTGAAGAGTTTTATGGATCTTAATCCCCAGAATTACATCAACAACTCCCAAGTCCTTCATATCAAACTTGCTAGTTAGCATACACTTAGTAGCATTTATGTTGGCAATGTCATTACTCATTATCAGCATATCGTCCACATATAAGCAAACAATGACTATGTGATTTGGAATATTTTTAATGTATACACATTTATCACATTCATTTATCTTAAAACAATTTGACAATATTGTTTGGTCAAATTTCGCATGCCATTGTTTGGGTGCTTGTTTTAGTCCGTAAAGGGACTTAACAAGTCTACATACCTTCTTTTCTTTACCTGGAACCACAAACCCTTCAGGTTGTTCCATGTAGATTTCTTTCTCCAAATCTCCATTCAAGAAGGTCGTCTTAACGTCCATTTGATTAATTTCAAGACCATATACCGCAGCTAATGCTATTAACATTTGTATGGACATAATTCTTGTAACTGCAGAGTATGTATTAAAGTAGTCAAGACCTTCTCGTTGTCTATACCCTTTGACTACAAGTCTAAACATAAATTTATCAATAGTGCCATTATCTTTCATTTTCCTCTTAAAAATCCATTTAGAACCCAAAGGTTTATTTCCAGGAGAAAGATCAACCAATTCCCATGTATGGTTTTTCAATATAGATTCTATTTCACTATTGACTGCCTCTTTCAAAATAATGATTCCAAAGAAGACATATCTTCTTTAAATGTTCGAGGCTCATTTTCCAATAAGAAAGTTACAAAATCTGGTCCAAATGAAGTAGACGTTCTTCGACGTTTACTACGTCTTGGATCCTCCTGATAAAATTTACTTTCTTTTGGTTCTTCCCGAGGTCGTTTAGATCCTTCACCAATCGACTCACATTCCTTTTTATATGGATATATATTTTCAAAGAACTTAGCATTATCTGATTCTATAACTGTATTATTATGAATGTCGGGATTTTCTGATTTATGAACCAGAAATCGATATGCTTTACTATTAGTCGCGTATTCTATGAAAACACAATCAATGATTTTCGGTTCTATTTTAACCCTTTTGGGTTTAGGAACTTGCACTTTTGCCAAACACCCCCACACTTTAAAATAATTCAACTTGGGCTTCCTTCCTTTCCATTTTTCATATGGAATGGATTGTGTTTTGCTATGGGGTACTCAATTTAGTATCCAGTTAGCCGTAAGAATGGCTTCCCACCACAAGTTCTGTGGCAAACCAGAACTTATCAGCAATGCGTTCATTATCTCCTTTAATGAATGATTCTTTCTTTTTGCAATCCCATTGGATTGGGGCATGTAAGGAGCCGTTGTTTAATGAATAATTCTATACTCTAAACATATATGTTCGAGCGGAGATTCATATTCACCATCCCTATCACTTCTTATCATTTTGATTTTCTTGTTAAGTTGCGTTTCAACTTCATTTTTGTATTGCTTGAATACGTCTATTGTTTCATCTTTACTATTAAGTAAGTAAACATAGCAACATCGAGTACTATCATCAATAAAAGTTATGAAATACTTCTTTCCACCGTGAGATGGTATTGACTTCATGAATACTTGCTATCTACCATTTTGTAATCCAAAAATTTAGCGGCAACGAATTTCTTCAACCCTGCATCTTCAGTTTTATATTTCTTTTCAAGCGCAGTCCACAATTCTTTTGATATTTCCACGCCACTGTAGACGTTATACAGATCGTCCTCCAGTCCGTTAAGAACATAATTCTTTCAATGCCGGTGCCAATGCTGGTGTTCGGCTTGTCGACGTATTGGCAGTCACCATTGAAACAGCTTGGGTTTCATTATCATTAGTCATTTCTGTAAAAGAATGACACTAGCACACGTTAAAATCACGTAGATTTTAATCTCCAACGGAGCATAAAATCACAAAGGTTTTAATCTCCAGAACAGTAAATATAATACAAATACAGAAAATAATTAAATTTCTTAAGCTTGTTCATATAATGTATTTGTAAACTAATTCTAGAAAAGAATATAAACAGAAAATGTAAACGAAATAAAAATTAATCCGAGCCCACTGAATTTATAGTGTTTCCTTAAGAAATTTAATCCCTTCCTAGTACCCAAGGTTATGGATTATTTTCTCCAAGGATAGAACAAATTACACACTGGTGTAGTGGTATTTCAAACCCCGGTATTTCAGCGAATACAAAGTTCCGTAGCGAATCACACTTACTGTTTCTTTTTTTAATGTTAAGACTATGCCGAAGAAAGGAGGAGAACTCAGAAAATCGTATTAAAATTTTGAGAGAATGGACTTGTATTTATAGCCAATGTTGGACTGAAAACTGAAGAGGTACAACTCTTCAGAATGAATGTTTATGCAAAACGGCCATAGCATAAATGCCATAACATAAATAACTTATTTATGAAATAATAAACCGGAAATTGAAGAGGGTGGTTAATTTTCTGTTACAAAAACAGAAAACGGAAAAATGAAAAACAGTTGGATTTAATATTAATATTGTGTTATTAAAACGGATATTTAATAATATTTGTGTTAATATTTATTATTAAAAATAAATTTGGTCCAAAAAATTAATCAATCAATCATTTGACCGAAGCCGAAGTCGAGCCGAGCAACGACGGCGGCGGCGCAAGGCTTGCCTTCTTCTCAACTCTTTAAGAGCTAGAAGAAGAGCAATTGCTTATATACTCATAAAAAACCTCTTCCTCCTCCAATATGGGAGAATGTCCCTTCATCAAGGAGAGAATCTCAAATAAAACTCAAATATTTCATTTTCCCTCCATTTCCCATTCACCTTCTTTTAAGTATTAATATACTTAAAAAACCCAACAAAAATAACTTTAAAAAAAAAATTGAGAGTGTCGATGATTGAGTCACAGTTCTTAATTTGGTCAACCTAAGCCTGTAGAATCAAGTCATCAGCAGAAAACAAGTGAAATATGGAAACACCAATTATTGTGATTTTAATACAGTTTCGACATTAAAAAAATTTCTTAAAACGTAGGTTTTGGATTAGATAAGGTAGGAGAATTGGAAAAAGAATCCTAGCTATTACTTTTTTTCTTGGACCATTCCTAGTACCTTCACATGGTGAATTAAAATATCACAATAATCTTTCTAACCTTAGGACTTGCTCAAACCATGGTTTTGCAGTCAAATAATTTTTCAGAATATATATATAGGACATCACGTAGGATGTATTCAAGTCAATTTTTAGACTAGGGATGTGTTTGGTTGGAAAATATTTTTCTGAAAAATAAGTGATTTTCTTATTTATTTTCTAGTGTTTGGTTAGATAACAGAAAATACTTTGTGGAAAATAAGTAATTTATATGTCACAGTTGTCGATTGCGATTTATAGTCCTTTATAAATCGCAATTTACCATTTATAAGTCACAATTGTGGATTGCGATTATAAGTCGTATTTGCTGATTGCGAACTCACATTTTTCAATTTGCAAATACGATTTATAAATCGCAATTGACTAAAGACATGAAAATCGTAATTGACAAATGCGATTTCCGTGCAAACAATGTATTGCGTTCAGAAATTAATTAAATATATACAATACTTTAAATTTAGAACCTAGTTATTAGCACTTAAAGTAGTCCTTCTTTTCTTTACTCATTGCTACATATGTAATTTCCATAATCAAATCCTTTTAGCTCTATCTTCAACTTGTACATAGCTATAATAATTGGTTCTATCAAATAGAAAGAACTAGAAGATATTAACTTGGTGAAAAATGATGCAACTTTGTCATGTATATTAGCTTTGATTATAAAACTTTACATAATATCTTTTAATTCTATTTACTCCTTTATTCTCATAAAATAACCTATTCCCCTAATCAATTTTCAAATTGTAACTTTGGCATTTGTAGTTATTCTGATCATAACGAGTGAGATACATTCCTGTACAATTGCAAACTAACTGACTTTAGGCAAATGGTTGTATATATACGAACTGTAATTAACTATGAACTTCGTCGCCGTTTTATCGTTTAATTACTCGTAGCTAACAAATTTTTTTGATAATCTGTCGTTAATCCGTAGCTAAGTAGAATTAGCAACGAATTTTACTGTTTAGCAACAGAATTTGTCCGTCGCTAATTCCTGGCTTTTAGTTGTACTTCCCTGTTTCGTTTTTAATTTGTTTCGCAATATTATTGCTTCTTCTTATTTTATTTTTTTGTTATCTAATATCATTGTAAATGTCTAAATGATATCGATATTTCTTTTTTCAATACGTATACTCTTCCTCTAATATATCTCTATTCTACAAAACCTATAAACAAAAAAAAAGAGGGAGAGATTGTTGAGAAGAAAAATTATCCTCAATCCAATGAACAAGTATACGCATAAGTAAAACAAATCTCTTCTTTTAACTTCTAGACATACAATCTATGTTGCGCAGACTCTCCAAAATACTACCGTACCCGTGTTGGATTCTCCAAAAATACATTGCTTTTGGAGAATCCAACACGCACCCCACAACATTTTCGGAGAGTCCGAGCAACATAGCATACAATTGAAATAAAAGCAAAAAAAAAAAAGGTACAAAAGCAGCTTCAAATATTTGAATTGTGATATCTCTTTCTAGACATTCAAATTCAAATTCTTGATCACCCACAAGCAAATAGTAGCACTAATAAACAACAGGCAATAATAAGTTACAAACTCTCGAATGAGTAGAAGAAGCAATGGCAAATGAGTTAAAGAACGGCGCATGGTGAAGTAAGAGTGCTAGGGCTGAGAAGAAGAGAAGAGCACCATGCAAAAGAAGCAGGCGATAAAGGGAAATTAGCCAGCGGACTGCATGATCCAAAATAATTCTCCGATGGAATTCGCGACGTTATTAGATGTGATCTTTCTTGTGCTTCATTTGTTGAGTCATTACATGCCGCGCTAATTGATTCAACTTGGTTGTTTGAAGAGTAAGAAGGACGAAGGAACTCTCGCCATTCTGCAGCAATGCTATTTCTTGGTAATGAAACTGGTGAGAGATCAAGTGGAGGAGGAGCCACATCTTGTAAACGCCTCGAGCTGGAGCCAGAGCCAGAACTGAAACCAGAACCAGAGCTAGAATTGGAGCTGCATTGAAACTCAGGTGCAGCAGTCAACATTTGGACAACTTCCTTGAAATTAACAGGTTCCACTCTGTATATTTTAGGACGTGTCGGTGGCAATGGCGCAATTGGTTGTTTTGTCATAGGTTTTAATGGGTGCCTACGAACTCCATGGAGTGAGGAATGAAATGAAGGTAATGGTTTGTTTTTCTTTACTTCTTGTGGATATGTGGAATATGGAATAGAACTATAGGAAGAAGAATTAGAAGAAGAGGAAATAGCATATGAATAAGAATCCATTTTAATTTTCTTTGTTCCAAACTTGTGTGTAAGTTTGTATTAGCAAGAAAACTTACTATGAATATATTTTTGCGGCTTTTGCTTTTCCTTATATATATAGAAACTTCTTTTTAAATGAATACCTGAAAAAGATAGAAGATTAAAATAATCTGGACAAATTTATTAGAAGAAATGAAATTTGTCTAAAGCGTCGGCTATGGCTGAATACGATGTAACATTACCACTTGCTATATGTATGTCTAATACATCTCTTATTTGACCTCTATTATAAAATTGCCTCCATTATTGTTTTTTTCTTACATATATAGTCCCTTTGAATCGCTCCGTTCTATCTTGGCATTTTTTCTATTTTTTTATTTAATTATTTTGTCTCGATCCAAAATCTTAATCTATCGTGATGACGCCTATCGTGGTACTAGGCAAGCCGACATTTACGAATAACTCCAACACTTTAACAAAAATGGATTTTTAAAGCAGTTTTAAATAGCAACTTCTCTTAAACATGATAAAAAATCCAAACACAACGTGGAAAACTCCCAAATCGGCGTGTCACAGAGTACATGAGTATCTAAGTGTCACAGGTCTGGAATATAGTATCTAAGATATTCCGAAACTAGATACAATAAAAAGGAAAGATAGGAAACGCCGGGCAGCTACCTCGAATTCTTCCAAGGATCAACTGCGCATAATATCAACACCCACCGTATCCAGAAATACCTGGATCTGCACATGAAGTGTAAGGTGTAGCGTGAGTACAACCAACTCAATAAGTAACAATACTAAATAAAGAACTGAAAATAGTGACAAGCTCTGTAGTTATAGCTCAATTTCGGTAATTTCAACATAGGAAAAATAGGCATGCTTTCAATTTCGATAATTTAGGCCAAATCAGTCATCTCATATCAAATTCAAGTAAAACAGAATATAAAATCTTTCAGAAAACTTCCCGACAACAATAATAAAATCAAGAGCATCCTCTCAGAGCAACAGCCACTCAATCTTTCTCAATAGCTCGTACTCAATAGTTACCTGTGCTCACTGGGGGTATGTACAAACTCCGGAGGAGCTCCTTCAGCCCAAGCGCTATATCGCCACGGCGTGTAGCCCGATTCCACAAATATATATATAGCCATAAGGCTCATTGCGGCGTGCAAATCCACATATATACAACCCTAAGGCTCGTTGCGGCGTGCAACCCGATTCACATACATGCAGCACTATGGATCGTTGTGGAGTGCAATCCCATCCACATATATACATATCGCTCACAGCTCGGCACTCAGGCCCTAACTCAGTCACCAACCTCTCCAGTCTCTCGATCTCTCAAAAATCATAAAAATCAGCTCAAACAGAATGATGTAATGTATCAGCAAGAAACAAGAAGAAACTGAGATAGGATATGCAAAAAAGACCGTGACTGAGTACAAAACATCAATTAGCAAATAATTCAACAAGTACCTGACCCCCTTTACAGTACCAGCCTTTAGTCTAAACATAATTTCTAACATGCTTTGCAGTCAAATTCTATAACATATGAAGAGCATATTAGCAAACAACAAATTATTCTACTTCATAGTTCCACGGAACGGACCAAGTCATAATTTTTACGGTGCACGGCCATACGCCCATCACCTAGCATGTGCATCACCTCCAAACCAATCATGAGATATATAATACGGGGTTTCATACCCTCAGAACCAAGCATGTGTATCACCTCCAAACCTAGCATGTGCATCACCTCCAAACCAATCATGAGACATATAATACGGGGTTTCATACCCTCAGAACCAAATTTAGAACTGTTACTTACCTCAATCCAAGCAAATCACTACTCCAATACGCTTTTGCCTCGCAAATCGGCCTCTAGATGTCCCGAATCTAGTCATAAACAATACAATACAATACAATACAATACAATACAATACAATACAATACAATACAATACAATCAACACGGGCTAAGGAATCAATTCCACAAGAAAATACGAAGTTTTTAATCAAAAATTCAAAATCGGCTCAAAGCCGGCCCCCGTACCCACGTTTCGGAATCCAGCAAAAGTTACAAAACCCGAAAGTCCATTCAACCACGAGTCTATCCATACCAAATTTATCAAAATTTGACACCAAATTGTTACCCAAATCCCCCAAATCAACCCTCCAATCCACTAACCTCAAACCCCCAATTTACACCGTAAATACACACTATCTAGGTGGAAAAATAAATGAGAAACAAGATTATTGATCAAAGACGAGCGTAAGGGACTTACCTCAAGAATCCCCTCGAAAAGCCTCATCAAAATAGCATAAACCCGAGTTCAAAATGTTGAAATGAAGCCAAAATCGTGAACCCTTGTTTTTATCCGCACATGCGGTAAATCCTACGCTTCTGCGGAAAGCACTTAAGTCCCCCAGGCCCGCAGCTGAGCTCCAGGTTCTGCACCTGCGGAAGTGGTTCTGCGGCCATTAGTCCGCTTTTGTGGAATCAGCCCCCTCTCTCAACATCGCATCTGCGGAGCCTTGCTCGCACTTGCGGACTCGCAGATGAGGTCAACCCTTCGCACCTGTATCCTGCCCAGGCTAGCCCATCTCCGCACATATGCTCATCCATCTGCATCTGCGGCATCGCACCTGCACTAATCCCTCGCAGGTGCGATAACACTAGAAGGGCTCCTGCTTCAACAATGCACCAACTTCCAATTTCAATCAGTTAACCATTTGAAATAAACCCAAGGTCCCCAAGACCTCAACTAAACATACCAACAAGTCTTAAAACACGATTCGAACTTAGTTGAGCCCTCAAACCACCTCAAACAACATCAAAAGTACGAATCGCACATAGATTCAAGCGTAATGAACTAAGGAATTTTCCAACTTATACAAATGACGCCAAAACCTATCAAATCACATCCGAATGACCTAGAATTTTTCACACAAGTCACAAAAGATACCACGGACCTACTCTAACTTTCGGAATCCCAATCCGATCCTGATATCAAAAAGTCCACTCCCGGTCAAACTTTTCAAATTGTCAACTTTTGTCATTTCAAGCTTAATTCAACTACGGACCTCAAAACCACGATCCGGGCACGCTTCTAAGCCCAAAATTACCCAACGGAGCTAACGGAAATATCAAAACTCCATTCCGGAGTCGTTTACACATAAGTTGACATCCGGTCAACCTTTTCAACTTAAGCTTCCAACTTTTAGACTAAGTGTCTCAATTCATTCCGAAATCATTCCGGACCCGAACCGACGAACCCGATAAGTCATACAACAACTGTAAAGTACAAAATGAGCAGAAAATGGGGCAATGGGGCTACAACTCTCAAAACGACTAGCCGGGTCGTTACACATTTAGTATTCAGAATCTATTATTCGTCTAATCCAAAATCGTACTATGTAGAATCCATTTAAGGGAGAAACATATCATAATCCAAGCCATGGCACGTATTGTCCGTTTTAGCCCAACAGATCTTACAGATTTGTCCCTTGGGCTATGCCATATCGAGCTACAAAAGCTTGTGCACCATGCAAATTTGTTATAAAGCTCTTTACTTTCCTTTCCTATTCCAATATGAGATTTGCTTAAGGTGATATGTGCACTCCTTCTTTAGAAGTTTGCCAGCCCAGAATCCTATCAGTCCTACTTGATCTGCCCTCGGTCAGCCCTCCGTTATGGGCGTCACAAAACACTTTCTATCATGAATTTCCCAATTCCCAGGACTCGAAGCTTGAGACGTCGGGCTAAGGGCAAAGGGATCCATCCATCTCATTTACTAATTAAGTCACAAAATGTTAATTCTGTATCTAGCTTTTAATATGAATTTTTCGCAATTATTTGGGAGGTGTTTACTGGTGGTACTGTAAGCTGATTGCTTAGCCGCCAGGCCCCTCTCCTCTGTGGCCTCTCCTAATGAATAAGTTTTCAAATGCTCATATCTTATATGAATATATTGGTAGAGTTTTTCTGTTACCTTGTGGTTGCCGGAAAATATAGTTAAAAAATTTATACAATCTACTTATAGTGATAGTGTCATAGTGCCTGCTTCACGTGTAAAGTGGATATTATTTGGTGAATTTAACACACACATGTGTGTGTATATTTTAACACACACCCCATTGATAGTGTAATTGATTTTCAAACTATTAATGCATTATTTCAACTTATTATAGTAGGTCATTTAATGGGGTATTTTTTTTCTGTATTACCAATTTATATTTTATTATAATGTGTATCCCAGGCGAATCATCGACAAAATATGGGAGAGATATTGGGTAACAACCCTTAGACTCTATTGACGCATTTTAAAGTCGTGTTGGCCAGGTCCCAAAGCAGATAATATCACTAATGGCTGGGCTGGGCTGAGCTGGTTATAAAAGTAAACAAGACTTAGACCCTAATAACATATTTTAAATCCGTGGGAGCTAAATCCAAAGGGGACAATATTATTCGTGGACTGGGTTGACATAAATAAGTTATCTATTGTTGTAGGTCATCTTGAAAAAAGTTATCAACTGTCAGAGTAAAGAAGTTAAAACTCTTAGGAGTAATTAATTTGAGAAAGAAGCATATAGCACAATTATGAGTTATCCATACTTTAACAAGAGTATTTTATACTTCATCATCGTCGAGAAAGCTTAGTCTTCATTTGTTATTTTATATTATACTTGTTTTTTGATATCCTAACTTTGTCATTAGTATTTTATCTCTTTTTAAGTTATAGTTAGTACTAGGGGTGCATATATGTCGGATTGGTTCGGATTTTACAATTACCAAACCAAACCAATTGTCGGATTATTAAATTTAAAGACCAAACCAAACCACTAAAACTCGGGTTTTTCACTCTCGGGTTTTCGGATTATTCGAGTTTTTTCTCCGATAAAATCTTCGTAGAACAAAATATATAAATTATACTCAAAATATTTCTTTAGTCTTAGCAAGATACAACTATATAAAGTAACAAACTAGAGACAATTAATTAGTTGCCCTAGCAGCGAGATATTGACAGTATTCAATTTGGTGCGTGTATTTGCTACCAAATGTTTTTAGTCAAACTAGAGAATTTCATTATTAGGCCCAAGACACTTATTTCAATCCTTTAAAAGGAACAAAACTTCTAGAAGAATTTAGAAACTGCCAAATTTATATTGCATAACTATGTGAAGTCCTCCATGTAAAGCTCTTAATTGAACAAGCACATTGGTGGTAAAATGGATTTGTTGGTTATATCCAATAATATATACTAGTATTTAATGTTTATGAGTTTTCATAGCGATTTGAAGTTATAAGATACAATAATAAGTGAATTTACATGCAAATATTTAGTAAAGCTTTTAATACATACACAAAGTTTAGCAAAACTATCTGATCCACATAAATCGTATTGCATAAGCTATGTCCGCCCCTGTTCATAGTGGCCTTAGGTGCAGGGGCGTAGCGAGAGTATTAGCTACGGGTTCGGACGAATACAATAATTTTTGTTTAAATTTTATATTTGTAGTAAGAAATTTATCAGATATATATAAATATTTAATTGCGAACCCAATATTCAAGATGATCTATAAGTTTAGGGACAAATTCAAAATTCATAAACTTTAAATTCCAGCTCTGTCTCTGCTTACGTGAGGCATGTATTTGCATTACATGGTTTGAAATGACTTTTAAATGGAGATAGAGGTCTTGACATTTTCTTTTATGTTTTTAGTTCTTTGAGTAAAGGATCTTAGAATTTCCAAAGTTTACAAGATGAATTACAAAAAGAATTGAGTGTGTACCTTCATCAGCAAAAAAACAAGTGGAAATATAAAAACACCAATCGTTGTGATTTTTATACACAGTTTAGATATAAAAAATTTCTTAAGACATAGGTTTCACATTTTAAGGGAATCTGACGTAACTGGTAAAGTTGCTGTCATGTGACCAGGAGGTCACGAATTCAAGCCGTAAAAATAGTTTCTTGCAGAAATACAGAGTAAAACTGCATACAATAGATCGTTGTGATCCGACCCTTCACCGAACCCCGCACATAATGGGAGCTTAGTGCACCGGACGATCATTTTCTTAAGGTTTTGGATTAGATAAGGTAGGAGGAACGGAAAAGGAATCCTAGCTAATACCTTTTTTTCTGGAGCCAATCCTAGTACCTTCACATGGTGAATTAAAATATTATACCAATGTTCCAACCTTAGGACTTGCTCAAACCATGGTTTTGCAGTCAAATGATTTCTCAGAATAAAAATATACATATAGGAAATCACGTAGGATGTATTCAAGTCAATTTTTAGACTATGGATGTGTTTTGGTTGGAAAATTATTTTCGGGAAAATAAGTGATTTTCTTACTTATTTTTTGGTGTTTGGTTAGATAGTAGAAAATATTTTGTGAAAAATAAGTAACTTATAAGTCATAGTTGTCGATTGCGATTTATGGTGCTTTATAAATCGCAATTTGTCATTTATCAGTCGCAATTGCGGATTGCGATTATGTATAAGTCGTATTTGCCGATTGCAAAGTCACATTTTTCAATTTTCAAGTACAGACTTAATTATAAATCGTAATTTACTAATGCGACTGAGAAATCGTAATTGACAAATGCAATTTTCGAGCAAACGTGTATTTACGTTCAAAAATTAATTAAATATATATAATACTTTAAATTTGAAACCTAATTATTAACACTTAAAGTAGTCGTTCTATAATGTAGACCTCATACAGTTAAAATTTTGGCTCTGCCTTTGCGACTGGTCCCCTAACATCCATTTCTAGCTAATCCAACGTGAGATGATGTTTTAGAATGTTTAGAGATGATACTTGTAAACGTAGTTATCGTTTACTACGTTTTGAAAATCCTGTGATATTTTGAAATTTTTTGGAAAATTTGTAGAAATTCTCATATAATTCAAGGACACTTTTCTTTACTCATTGCTACATATGTAATTTCCATTATCTAAGTCATTTTAGAGCTATCTTCAACTTGTACATGGGGCTAGAATAATTAGTTTCCATCAAATAAAAAGAACTAGAAGATATTAACTTGGTGAAAGAAGATGCAACTTTGTCATATAATTAGCTTTTGATCATAAAACTTTACATACTCTTTATTCCTTTATTGTTGTAAAACCTATTCCCTTAATCAATTTTCAGTGAACTTATTTTCTTTTGGTTCGTTAAAAAATGAATGTCTCCTTTCTAAATTTGGAAACAATTTAGCTTAAACTTTCAATTCTACTCTTAATGAGAAGCTTTTATAACCACACAAATATTCTGAACCACTTTTGACTTGTTTAGGACCACAAATTCAAAAAGTTTTCATTTTTTCTTAAACTTTTCACATAAATTGGATCGGAGGGAGTATCATATATTGTAAATCTCTATAATATCTTGACATTTGAGAAAGAAAAAAAAAGTATGCATAATTAGTAATGGGAAGAGATTGGTGAGAATAAAAATCATACTCAATCTAATGAAGTTGAGAAAGAAAAAAAAAAGAAAAGAACAAAAGCAGCTTCAAGTACTTGAATTGTGATATCTCTTTGTAGACGTTCCAATTCAAATTCTTGATCTACCCACAAAGTAAAATAGTAGCAACAACAAACAACAGGAAATAATAGTAATTAAGTAAACAATTAAACTCTCAAATGAGTAGAAGAGGCAATGGCAAAGGAGCTAAAGAATAGGGCGTGGTGAAGTAAGAGTGCTAGGGCTGAGAAGAATAGAACAATACCATGCAAAAGAAGCAGGCGATAAAGGGAAATTAGCCAGCGGACTGCATGTTCCAAAATAATTCTCTGATGGAATTCGCGACGTTATTAGTTGTGATCTTTCTTGTGCTTCATTTGTTGAGTCATTACAGGCCGTGCTAACTGATTCAACTCGGTTGTTTGAGGAGGAAGAAGGACGAAGGAACTCTCGCCATTCTGCAGCAATGCTATTTCTTGGTAATGAAACTGGTGAGAGATCAAGTGGAGGAGGAGCCACATCTTGTAAACGCCTCGAGCTGGCACTAGAACTAGAGCCAGAGCCAAAGCCAGAGCCAGAACCAAAATCAGAACCAGAGCTAGAATCGGATCTGGATTGAAACTCAGGTGCAGCAGTCAACATTTGGACGACTTCCTTGAAATTAACAGGTTCTACTCGGTAAATTTTAGGACGTGTCGGTGGCAATGGTGCAATTGGTTGTTTGGTCATAGGTTTTAATGGGAGCCTACGAACTCCATGAAGTGAGGAATGATATGAAGGTAATGGTTTGTTTTTCTTTACTTCTTGTGGATATGTGGAATATGGAATAGAACTAGAGGAAGAAGCATTAGAAGAAGAAGAAATAGATGCATATGAATAAGAATCCATTTTAATTTTCTATGTTTCAATCTTTTGTGTAAGTTTGTATTAGCAGGAAAGCTTACTATGAATATGTTTTGCGGCTTTTGCTTTTGCTTTTGCTTATATATAGAGAGAATTTGACAAACCTGAGCATTTTGTATTTACCGTCGGCTATGAGCGGAATATATAGGCAGAACTAGGATTTCAAACTTATAAGTTCGGATTTTAATAGTTGTAAGTTACCGAGTTCTAAATTAATAATTATACATATTTAATGAATTTTTTTTAAAAAAATAAAGAATTTAAATCAAAGCTACTGGATTCTGCCGAACCCTGCACTCTGGCTCTGCCTTTGCCGAATACGATGTAACATTACAACTTGCCATGTCCGTCTGTTTAATTAGTACTGCTCTTATTTGACCTCTATTATAAAATTTCCTCCATTATTGTTTCTTTTTTATATATTTATAGCCCCTATGAATCGATCTGTTCTATCTGTACTAAGTCAAGAGTGTTAATTCAACTTCTGAATTAACAAATAAAAGACAATATTAAATTTTATGTGTACGTAATATTTTTTTCGCAATTATCTGGGAGGTTTTTAATGGTAGTGCTGACTGCTTAGCCGCCAGCCCTCTCTCCTCTCTCCTCTCTCCTCTCTCCTCTCTTACGAATAAAGTTGCTAATGCTAAGATCTAAAATGAAAATATGGTAAATGTTCATAATAAGAGGAATTAATAGCCTAGAAAATAAGCAGACGATAGAATTTTTTTTTGGTTTCCCGCCCGATGTCCTATACCCATATTGGAGTAAAAATAGCACGGTATAGCCAGTTTTCGGATTGATCATTCCAAAATAGCCGGCGTTTATCAAGTCAATGAAAAATAGTCACTATTTTGCTGCAACAGATACCGGTCCAGTATAATATACCGGAGTTCGGTGCATCTGTGTCCTATTTTTCATTGACTTGTCCTATACCCATATTAGAGTAAAAATAGCACGGTATAGCCAGTTTTCGGATTGGTCATTCTAAAATAGCCAGCGTTTATCAAGTCAATGAAAAATAGCCACTATTTTGCTGCAACAGATATCGGTCCAGTATAATATACTGGAGTTCTACAGCACAATAGAGTGAGACTAGCCAGTTAGGAGTTAGACTAAGAAGGTCATTGGTCGTCTATTGATGTAGGGCTTTACCTGCTAGTTTTACTATACCAGCCATATATTTCGTATTTCGTATTTCGTATTCTGTATTTAATATCTCTTATATTGCAGTTATTTTATTATGCATTTTTATGATACTAATATATCGGCTCCTGTTGCTTTTTTGAGCCGAGGGTCTCCTGGAAACATCCTCTCTACCCTTCGGGGTAGGGGTAAGGTCTGCGTACATATTACCCTCCCCAGACCCCACCTGTGGGATTATACTGGGTCGTTGTTGCTGTTGTAGTTCGGTGCATCTGTGTATGAATTCCAGCATATTATGCTGGACCGTATACTTTGCTGGCTCCAGTATAATATACTGGAGACTGGAGCACCGGTACTCCAAACTCCAGTATATTAGGCTGGACCGGTATACTTACTGGAACTCCAGTATATTATGCTGGAGTTCTAGTGTACTTATGCTGGAACTCCATCATATTATGCTGGAGTTCCAGCATACTTATCCTGGAACTCCAGTATAATATGTTGGAGTTCAAGTATACTTATGCTGGAACTCCAGCATAATATACTGGCGTATTTTTCGGGTTTTGAACAGTGTTATAGCTCAGATTTATCTTTACATGAAAAGTGGCTAAATTTTGATTACTTTTGAAACTGAGCTATTTTTGAACGACCAACTGTAAATCTGGCTATTTTTTAATTTCTCCCCATATTGGGGCCCGGCTAAATTCAAAATCGCACAGAAAAATCTCACATTTGGGATAAAACGTTTCCTGATAACAATAGAATAGGTTTTTTTTTTCAGCAATCCGCTAGGCAAACACCTAGGGCTATTTTTTTTTTATTAATTAAAAAAAGAAAATAACAGAAAATACAACAATTAGGAACAGTACAAATAAGGGGGACAATAGCACCGGTATTGTTACTTATATGCCTTGGCTATATAATCACTCCTCTGCGCCTCACATTGCGTTATGATGGCAGCCTCATGTAGAGGATTCATGGTGTAGCTGCCGGCAATGTCTCACGAGGGCATATAATCTCATAGCCGTGTGGATATTTTTCCAAAGGCGTAGGACCAAGGCAACTCAAACCGGGCATATAGAATAGGTTAAAATACACTAATGGTGTGTAATTTTTTATTTATTTATAATACTAGTGATTTAAAAGTTAGATAAAAGTGTTTAATGCTTCATCATCCTCGATAAAGCTTAGTCGATCAAAAGAATCTACCGATCCTCGTTTTGAACATCAAAGAACTGCGTTCAGGTGATCATTAAGAAATGCAGAAAATAATAATCGACATAACAGGATTTGAGAATTTTTGATAAGTGAAAAATGAAATAGTATAAGAAGTACAAGCAGTATAGGTAAAAGTTGTTTTTGTGTGACTTATAGAATATGAGTTCGACCCATGAAAGCAACCATTAATGCTTGCATTATAATAGGTTTACATCACATCCCTCGGAATGCGGTCCTTCCCCGGGCAGTTTAGGAAAACAACATATTCATGTATATAGTCGATTAATAGGTCTAGAGAGGGACATTTCAGATTGTTGACGTTAACTATATATAATTTGAATTTGATAAATCAAACAGTTCATTAAAATGAACTTTTTTGGATAATTGCTAGGTATGTGTACTACATCAATGGTTCAAAATTGGAAACAGCCAATATAACAATTCAACATAATTACTAAATCAAACACAGTCATTTTCATGATAAAGACTAAAGAAGAATGCTCGCTCATTGTTCATGTGGGCATCCCACACATAATTGCATTATTATTATAATTTGTGAAACAAAACAACTTTACTACTAATTACGATGTTTTAGCACATACTAAAATGTTTTGCGTTACAAATTGTCATGCCTAGTAATTTTTATGTAGGATGTGAATGTTGGTAATTCCTAGTTGGTAAGGCAAAGTGAAAGATTTTTTGTGTGTCATTATTTTTTCCTCGTACTTCTTTGTCTTACTGTTAGAAGAAATTTGTTCCGCATGAATTAGAAAGAGTTATGTTTCACTTTATAATGAATTGTTCTTTATCGAGCTAATGAAGAGCTTGGAAAAGGGAGTGTACTCACGCACGTAAGAAATGGGCTTGAAAACAAAACTGGTTAAATTTGTCCTGTTGAGTATTGAAATTTTTGATGATTAACAAGGTATTACTAAAGTTCAAAGAACCAAGTCCTCTCAACGTAGTTGCTTAATTGTTCTAAGAACCAGCTCGTCATGATTGATATTTGTACGTCCCCCAATTCCTCAGTCGTAGCTTTTTGATTAATTCTCTTAGAGTTTTCTTGCGGACGGTGGTTCCTGAAATCAACGTCAGCCGTTGGTGTCGACGGCATTGAGGATTTCCTGAAGACTATCACCGTTTCTTGGTGCTTGGAAGGTTTGAATTCAACTGTTCCTCACCACCTCCATGGTTATCCATTACTATTTTCAATTTTAGTTTCTACTCATAATTTTATACTGAAAAAGGTTAGAATATCGGATTCTGCTATGAACTCAATTTTAGTTTCTCCACATACTTTTTGCTATGCGGCTTTAACATAGGACGATATCCTGAAGGCTCTTGCACTAATAACGATTAGGTCTGTCTCATCATTATCTTTTTGTTTAAATCCCTTTTATTCATGTTTTCTCTTTAGCTTTAATCTCTCCAAATTTCATAGTATTTCCCATTCATTTGAACTATGATGAATATATCAGTCTCCCACATACATCGATACTATTCAAGTTGTTTAATGTAGTAAACTTATGTGGAGATTCTTTCAATTTGTGTTGCCTATCTTAACTAGTAGTTATCTACCTGCTCTGGCAGGGGATTTGCTATGCTAAACTTGCATATTTTGATCTTCAATATGGGCTATGTAAAGTTACCTCCTGTCAGAACTCCTCTCACAAGGAGTAAAAAAAGGATGTTGATGCACAAATCATTAAGGAGTCTATAAGTACAAATAAGCCAAAGAAGAAGGTCTCAATTGTGGTAGTTGTTGTTGAAGTGGATGGAAAAGACGAGTCTGACTCTGCATTGCCAGCTAAGTATGCTACACCAAAAAGAAAGGGTGCCAAAGTCACCAAACATGCTAGCTCTTCTGCAAGGGCCAATAGGGGTAAGACAAGAAAGAATGTGCCAGCTGCAGTTGATCGACTCACAGAGATCAGGAACATAAAAGTGCTAAATGGGAAGATTCTTGCGAACACTGATGAGAAGGGGATGACTCAACTGGTTGAAAAATTTGAGCTACAGGGTTGGAGGCACATGTTTGTCAAAGCTTTCCCCCCAGTATGTGTTCCTCCTGTAGTGGAGTTCTATGCAAATTTCAAATTTGATGGGAAGGTAGTCACGAGTAAAATAGGGGATTTGAAATGGAGTTTGATGCTGAGGAGCTGGGATGCTTCTGAATATCTCTTCCTTGGGATTCGACAATTACTTGAATAAAGAATGGCCAGTCATAGACAATGATGTTGACACTAGCATTGTGGTCACAAGAGAGTTCTCTCAAAAGTTTGAACTAGATACTCCCCGGAAAGTGTACAATACTGATATGACTCCCTTTCACAAATTATTGTTTCATTTTGTCAATTGCTGCATTCTTCAGAGGTCTGAGAGAAGACATGAAGCTACTCTGCTGGACATGCCTGTGATAGAGCTGCTTGACACTGGTAGACCTATCAATCTTCCTAGCGTGTTAATTCAGCACATGGCAAGAGCTGCAGACACTTCTAAACCCAAGCATGCTATGCCTTATGGTTTTATGTTGACTGAGTTGTTTGACAATCTCAACATTGCCTTACCTGAGCTTAAGTTTTGGAACCACAATGATGTTTTGGATGCTGTTACCCTCAATCAGTGTGGGTATGAGAAGATCAAGGCTAGAGGACCCACAAGATCTGTAATTCTACCTGGAAGCAGTAGGGCTGCAGAGCTCAACAAGATGTTGGAGTTAGCTATTGAAGAGAATGCCAAGCTTTGTGAAGATAATAATGAGCTGATAAAGGAAACAAAGCAACTCACGGAAGAGCTCAGAAGAGATAGGGAGGCTCATGCCCAACAGATTGCCACCTTTTTAAAAGTTTTGACACCCTCTGCTTCTCACCCATGAACATATTCCTTCCCAGTGTCCTTAGTTCTTTTTCTATTCCAGTGATGCCTTATCTTTTGTTCTATTTTTTATCTTAGTATGAGTAGTTTGCAGTATGCATAGTTTATTTTGTTCTAATGATGAAGACAATGTCGTGGGCTTCTTTTGGCACAACTTATTGTCTCCTCTTGCTCTGCTTTACTGCTTTGTCATATATTGGATCATCAACCTAGTCTATTTACCTTGATATTTCTTAAGCTTGTGTTGTAGTCTGTTTGGCCTTGAACCTTACACTATCTGTGCTTAATGTCTAACGTTTTTGTGTGTGTTTTCGATGATGCCAAAAGGGGGAAGATAAAGTTGGAATGTTGTGGGTTGTGAACATATATGTCTATCAATAGTACTTATCACTTGTTCTGATTATCTAGTTGTTTTATGTGATTATCTGGTTCTGTTGTGTACAAAGTTTGTCATCATCAAAAAGGAAAAATTTGTTGAGTATTGAAGTTTTGATGATTAACAAAGTATGACAAAATGTTCAAGGAACCAGGTCCTCAACACATATAGCTGCTTAATTGTTCTAAAGAACCAACTCCTCAGGAGAAAGGATCAACTCCTCAGGATTGGTACTTGTACGTCTATAAAAGACAGTAACTTTATCTCAAAGTTACCCTGGTCCGAGTTTGGTGGAAAAAGGCTGATATAAGTGATAAGGGTCGTTGTTTAAGAAGATATGGATAATTCAGTCAGAGACAAAAGTCCCAAAGCTCATGGAATTCTTGGAACAGTAGGAATCCTATCAAAGAGGAAGCCGACTATGAATAGTGACTCCTAGAAGATCTCAAGTTGCGTTTTAAATAAGATCGACTTTGGACTTCTAAACTATCCTTTTACACATCAACTAAAATGTCATAAGTCGTTTACTTGAGTCGAGTATTTGCATTGTATTCTTCCTGAATCAGTATAGTGAATGTGTTTTAGGAAATTGAGTTGTAATCAAGTGTCATAAACAATCAGTGAGTTGGAGTGAGCATTTTGCTTTACAAGTTAGAGTAACATGTGAATCAAATAGGAGTAGTAGGAGTACTGGAGAGTTTTCAATTACAGCCTTGTAATTGATACATTTGGGCTCATTGTTCTAATGGAGTTGGAGTTGAAAATCCTACGTGGTAGATCGTGATTTTTGCACCTTTTGAGTCGGGTGATTTTCCATGTAAAAATCGTTATGTTCATTTTATTGCTTGTTTACTTTAAGCTGAAGGAATACGGTAAAAAACTAATTTCTTTAGTAATCCATACGGGCAATCAACCTAACATGTCCCCGGCATGCAAGATGCATTTGAGGCTAAATACAAAGAAACAATCTGATCTCAACAATATGCACCCCAGGTGGGCCGTACATCTTATCATTTTTCTGGAGATAGAGTTGGTATTACAAATTAAATGCATTCTCGAAATATTATATATCTATCCGGCGGCTAAACATATCTCCATTCACTTTATATCGCTTCTGAAATTAAACACGCAGAATTGAGCCACGATTTAAAGTTTATAAGTTCGAAATTCTAATCTTTTTAAGTTATTAAATTTTAAATTAATATTATATATATATTAAATAAATTTTTTAAAATAAATATATGATTTGAATCAATACCAGTGTGGTTCGGTCGAACTCGCAACCGCAAGGCTAGCTCAATCAAATATTACCTTCAACGCATGCATTAAATGTTGTGACGTCCCAGATATATAGTTGTTGTAAGTTTCTAGTTGTAGCAGCAGTTAATTTCTTCAAGTCTATGCTTGTATGACTTCTGAATCTTGAAGATAGTAATGGGACCAAGTCTTCCAATATTCAAACTTTGATTACAGTTATTCAAACAAATAGCAGTTAGTGACTTTTTGTAATAAGCTGAAATCCTCAAATCTTTCTAAGATCTTATCAAATATTATTTTATGTGAAAATATGTCAGCAGCCATTTAATAAATTTAGAAGTTTATCTACATCTCTTAGTACATTCCTTATTGTCTAATCCTTTTGGTCTTTTTGCATATAAACACTGGTAATGGAGTGAGGTAAATTAAAAGATTAATCAAATGACTAGGCGGCTGGCCGAGTTGGGTGTGTAATGGACTTCTCAGATGAGAGATTTAGGGTTCGAAACCCACTTCCCTACCTCCCCGGTCGAGCACGTGTCTAGTACGGTTTATCGTTCTGTGTGAATTGCGAGCTATTATACAGGAGCAGATTTACCTTGCGTGCACCCAAAACATAGTTACCTTGGTTTTATATCGATCAAGAAATGAAAAGGTGGGGCGATCGGGGGCTATGCTGAATTCTTTTTTCTTAGATAGAATGAATGGAAAAGAAGTGCTTGTGTTGTGGTTTTTGTAGTTGCAAGAATTTATTTTCGAGAAAAGGTCCTGTCAAGTCGGTCCGCTAACGCCTTATCTTCCTATTTATAAGACGGAGAAAGTGGTGATGCTCTTTGATTGCATCCGCTTGCTTGATCTTCAATCCCAGACAGTCCCTTTTTACTCGTCGACGTGGAAACTATTCTGTTTTTTATTTTAATATATATTGATTAAATTGTAATCATTGGTAATGATATTAAATTCAACATATCAAACCCTATATATATTTGAACGAAAATACCGTGTCGTCCAGCTTTGATCGTCTAGCTGCCCCTAAGCTAAGCCCCTTTCTTTAGCATATGTTGTCGAAAAACCTAAAATTTTGCATTCCCTTGTGTTGAGCGAAATGGCAGGAATCCTTGTTTGTCCCACCTCAGCTTCGCGGATGGAAGGAGGGCGAGCGCGTTAGCAAAAGAATATAGTATATATATTCACATTTGGATGCCTCAATGAAACATTATATAACTTGATGTAACGTTTTGGTGTCAATTTTAATTATCAAGAAACAGACCATTAATCCTCAATTTTATGACACGAGTGACAGAGATGAAATATAGGAGCTTAATTAGTTGCCCTGGTAGTGACAGCATTCAGTTTGGTGCATGTATGCTATAGAAATGTTTTTAGTCAAAGCAAAGACTTTCAATATTAAGCTCAAGATGCTTAATTCAATCCTTTAAAGGAACAATTCTTCTAGAAGATCCTAGAAACAACCAGAAGTATATCATTTATCAAAGGAACTAATTGAATCTGATTCTCTCTCCCTTTGTCTTGCCCTCTCCTGAACCAAATATATAGGGGTAGAACCCTCTTCTTTATATACATATTTAATAAAAAATTTAATATAACGGTGTTCCGAGCCAAAATTTGGCCGAACCCGTAGCTTATATGCTACCTCTGCCCATGTTTTACATTAATATATGGTATCACTTAGTTTTTCAGAAGAAAAAACATTATTGATGTGTCATTTTTAGGTGCTGAAAATTTGACATTAATTCTAGTGAGTTATATTTTCTAGTCAACAAATGCATAGGTCAGTTACTTTGATGAAAGAAAAACTAAATATATTTTCTTATTTTACTGCTATAACATATAAAGTTTAGTGACTTTAGCGAAATAGTAATTTTTTTAATATAAATAGCGTTTTAATTTGCACCGCACACAAGAATTCTAACTTTGAAAGGACAAGTGGAATAGAAGATTAGCTATATATCTTCATGTCCCATTATCTTTTAACAGCTTAATTACTAGGGTTTGAAAATCCTTGTAACTCTTTGAAACCTTTTGGAAAAATTGAACAAATTCTCATATAATATAATGTAACAATGCCCTCTATATACATGGAAATCTAGTGCTTGCGCGCTTTCTCTCTCTCTCTTTCTCTTGTATAATTCGGTATTTAAAAATTTATTAGCCCGATTGATCGAACGTGTATGGCTCATTAAATGAGAAATACTCCTACTAAAATTTTCTATTCTTAAAGCTCGAACTGGATAATTCTAATAAAGAACGAAGGATTCTAGCTATATATCCATTATGCCTCCACTCTTACTGGTGGAAGTCTAGTGCTCAAGAGACCACAAATCGATCTTAACTATTTGAAAGAGAGTTAATTTTATCCATGGTAATTGAACTTTTGTGTTGTTACCCAAAAATATTCAAACAAATTGAACGAGAGAGAGTATATCAAATTGGTTTATATGTATGTACCCACTATCATGATTTAATTTGACACTGGCCCTTGAACAATTGAAAAAGTTCAAATATACCCCTGAATAAATTACAAAAATTTCAATATATCCCTAAGTGACTTTTGCCGTTTCAACCAAATCAGACCCATTTTTTCACAATGGAATTAGGGGAGGGGTTTGAGACGAAAGAATGCAATAAATCTAATTTTCAAGTTTCTAATTTTTAATTCAATTGCCTAATATTTTAGGGCTTCAATTTAAACTATTGAAATTTTCATATTAGTAAATAAAGTTTTTGACAAAAAGTTAACATTTTGTTAACTTGAAATAATCATTACCAGGTTAAATAAATATTTCTAATAGATCATGTTCGTTGTAAAGATAAAATTAAAATGTTGTGTCTTGTAAGAATACTATAGCTATAAATTACATTACGAAAATAAGAATTACACCTCTAATTTTTGCATACTTGAATCTTTATTTTATAACTCACCTGATCAAAAATTTATGCCAAATATTCACTAACCTTGAATATGCAACAAAATTAACCTGTCTTATGACGTACTTAGTGAATAGTTATATTAAATAAATTTAAGGCCTGTCATTAAGTTTTGGTTTTAAAACCTTTTCATTTAGGTATGTGTTTTTTTGTAGAATTCAGGAGCAAAGCATCACTAATTCTAAATTACAAGGATAGGAAATTTGCGATATTAGTGCATCCTTATTTAGCTAGCACATGAAATAGCTTTTAGTATATCATAACTGTAAACTAAGTTAGTTTAAGATAATAAAATTCTGATCAGAGTTATGTTGTCAATTTGACCATTTTAGAAATGCAATATAATAATCAGTAGAATTACATCGCACTATGGACAATAACAAAGAGACACACAAACCATGCCTTTGGAGTGAAAATTTAGAAATACAAGCAAATGTGAAAATTATTGAAGATAAGAAAAGAAATGAAAGTAGTTTCAAGTATTTGAATTGTGATCTCTTTAGTTCAAATTCAAATTCTTGACAAACTTTAGCATTTTGTCTTTAGAGTCGGCTATGGACTGATACAGTGGCGAAGCTAGAATACATGTAACGGCCTAACGAATTCAATCGAACCTAGTAGTTTTAATCCAAATCTTATATCTATCTTAAGAAATCTATTGAATACGTATAAATTATTAATTTAGAACCCAGTAAATTACAGGGACTAGAATCCAAACCCATAAACTTTAAATTCTGACACCGCCTCCGACTGAATACGATGTAACATTACAACTTGCCATGTCTGTCTGTTTAGTACTGCTCTTATTTGACCTTTATTATAAAATTGCCTCCATTATTGTTTCTTTTTAATATATTTATAGCCTCTTTGAATCTATCTGTTTATCTGTACTAAGTCATAGATCGTGTTAATTCAACACCTAGGTTTTTATTGAAAAAATAAACAAATAAAAGACAATATTAAATTTTATGTGTACGTAATATTTTTTTCGCAATTATCTGGGAGGTTTTTAATGGTAGTGCTGACTGCTTAGCCGCCAGCCGTATCTCCTCTCTCACCTCCTCTTTTAACGAATAAAGTTGCTAATGCTAAGATACAACAACAACCCAGTATAATCCCACTTAGTGGGGTCTGGGGAGAGTAGTGTGTACGCAGACCTTACCCCTACTCTGGGGTAGAGAGGCTGTTTCCAAATAGACCCTCGGCATCATTCCCTCCAAGAACTTCCCACCTTGCTCTTGGGTAGACTCGAACTCACAACCTCTTGGTTGAAAGTGGAGATTGTTTACCATCAGAACAACCCCCCTTGCTAATGCTAAGATCTAAAATGAAAATATGGTTAATGTTCATAATAAGAGGAATTAATAGCCTAGAAAATAAGCCGACAATATAATAAAATAGGTTAAGATAGACTGTCTATACTTGAGGTGCGATCGGGCCTTGCGCGAAAACGGAATACTTTGTTCATCGGCTAACTCATTTTTACCATCAGTTTAGGAAAACAACAGATTCATGTATATAGTCGATTAATCGGTCTAGAGAGGGATCTTTCAGTTTGTTGACATTAACTATATATATTTTGAATTTGATAAGTCAAAATAAATGGTTCATTAAAATGAACTTTTTTGGATAATTGCTAGGTACATATACTACACCATATTGTTCAAATTTGGAAACAACCAATATAACAATTCAACATATTGACTAAATCAAACACAATTATTTTAATTCCATGATAATGACTAAAGAAGAATGTTTGCTTATTGTTCGTGTGGGCATCCCACGTACATAATTGCAATATCAAAAAAAAAAAAAAAAAAATCTACTAATTACGATATTTTAGCATATACTAAAATGTTTTGCGCTACAAATTGTCATGCCTAGTAACCTTTATGTAGGATGTAAATGTTGGTAAGGCAAAGTGAAAGATCTTTTGTGAGTCATTATTTTTTCCTCGTACTTCTTTGTCTTACTGTTAGAAGAAAGTTGTTCCGCATGAATTAGAAAGAGTTATGTTTCACTTTATAATGAATTGTCCTTTTATCGAGCTAATGAAGAGCTAGGAAAAGGGGTGTGTGTTAGGAATATAGTAGATATGCCCTAGATTCAATCTCATATTTGTATATTTGAACATATTTTTCTAAACGTTATTTGATATAAAAATGTATATATGGCATCTGATATTCTTTTATCATACTTATTATTAATTATTTGATTAACTTGATAAGGTCCTTGATTAAATTTTGAGACTTGACATTGTGATGGAGATCATGATAATGATAGTGAAGTTTCTTATAATTTAATCTAAATTTGTTCTTGGTCATAGGATTATTAACTTGGTCATTAGTAATCCGGTTAGATCAATATTTATGTGATCGCCTTTATTGGATAAAGATTAGTTGATCTCATTAACTAAATCACATAGATAGATGATGCATATAGAGATATGATCATTGAACCGACTCATTGGATAATTCTTAATGGTTAGAATTACCATAAACTGTCAATAGGATATTCTCTTGAAGAATGTGATGTAAGAGTTTCATTTGACCTGAGATCGTCATAGTAATTGACAAGTTATTTATTGTGTTTTGTTATACTAGCCACCTATGGCCCTAGGGCAATAGTTGAAAGAATATTGGGTATGATTAAATGCTTGTAGAATTAGTGATTGATCAAGATGGAATTTGTCAACTCTTGGTAATGAGTTTAAGTTCCATGTTATCATGAATTATAAACGACCAAATTAAGACCTTGGCCAGGGTAATTGAATGAAAAGAAGAAAAAACTTTCTTAGGTCATTCAATGGTCGATTATATTTGACATGAACACATAGTTTGTCGCCTATTATGATTTGACAGTTGAACCATAGGGTGACCCAGAACTATAAGGACAGAAGGAATTACTACATTATTCTTCTACGGGTTCTTGAGAGTAAATTGTATACTTCATGCTATCTGATCGTTAAGGAGTGTTGCTAGACGCCACCCTTGATTAGTATATTGATGTGATCAATTTACTACTGGCTTAGTACTTGAACCTACGGGGTCGCACACTAACGAGTGTTCTAATCTTTGCTAAAGGATTAATTACTTTATTATTTGATAATTATATTAAAGAATTTAATTAGCCAAATAAATTTAATTATTATTTCAAATAAAATATTATTATATTCTTTACTAGCACAGATGGTATAATTAATATTGTGAACAAATTGAAGTTTTCTATTTGGAATAGAAATTAAAATATATCTCTTATTGAAATATAAATATGATACATATAATTAATATTTACTTATATAAGGTATGTGTGATGACCCAAAAGGTCATCACTTCACTTGTGTTGTAAGTGCATTGAGTATTCCTAGGCCTAAAAATCTCCCTTTTACCCTACCTTGATTTACGTGCGTGGTCCGGACCTATATCCGGGAAGCCTTCTATGTGAAAATATGAGAAATAGAAATTTTAGAGTTAAAATTTTGATGGTTAACTTTGGTCATCATTTTTAGCAAACAGACCCCGATCCGTATTCCGACGATTCCGGGAGGTCCGCAGTAAAATATGGTACTTGGGCGTATGCCCGGAAATGAATTCCGAGGTCCCAAGCCTTAGAAATCAATTTTTGAAAGAAATTGTTTTACTGAATTATCTAAGAAATAAAGAAAAGAATTAATGTTTGAAACCATTGTTATCGGGCCCGTATTTTGGTTCTGGAGCCCGGTACAAACTTGTTATAGTATTTAAAAGATAACTATGAAATTTGGTGAAAACGGAGTTTATTTGACGTGAGTTGGATTTCCGGTTGAAGAGTTATGAACTTTGAGAGTTCTTGATGAAAATATTGAGTTTTTAGGTTTAATTCATGATTTTACATGTTATTTTGATGATGTGATCGCACGAGTAGGTCCATATGATGTTTTTGAGTTAGTATACACACTTGGTTTGGAGTTCCGAGGGCTCGAGTGAGTTTCGGGTAGGTTCCGGGATGTCTTAGGCTTAAAAACATAGGTGTTGCAGGTTTAGAGAGATGGAAGGCCTCTGAACAGACTAGTGCGGTCCGCACAAAAAGGAATGCTGCCGCGGAGGGGCTTGTGCGGCCGCACTGGATTTTGTGCGGACCGCGGTGAGGGCCTGTGCGGCCGCACTAGATTCTGTGTGGTCCGCGGTGAAGAATATTTTACTGGTCCGACTTCGGAAGCCAATATCTTTTGATCTACAAGAAATTTTGAAATGATTCAAAACCGAAAGTTGTAGCCCTTCGTGTCTAGTTTTCATAAAGGTAAAGAAATAATAATTTGGACATTTGCAGAGAAAGTTATAACTAAAATACTAAAGCATGTCACTGCAGTCCACATGAAGGGCTATACGGCCGTAGTCGATTTTGTGCGGTTCACATAGGGGGTCTGAGAGGGGTATATTTAGACGAGATTTTCAGTTATTTTTCATTTTTCAAAACCCCAAAAACATAAGAGTCGATTTTTCAAACAACATTTCTTCTCCAAAACGTTGGTAAGTGATTTCTAACTCATTTTCTTCACTCCTTAACATCTTTTAACATGATTTCAACTCAAAATCAATGATTTTCATGGAGGAAATTGGGTGTTTTGGGTAGAATCTAGGTTTTTTCAAAAATTAGGGATTCAGACCTCGATTTGAGGTCCGATTTCAAAATAAATTATATATTTGAGTTCGTGAGGGAATGGGTAATCGGGTTTTGGTTCGAACCTCAGGTTTTGACCATGTGGGCCCGGGGGCGATTTTTAACTTTTTGGGTAAAACTTTAGAAAACTCATTTTCATGCATTCAAATTGATTCATTTAGCGTTTATTGATGTAATTAAGTAACTTGTGACTAGATACGAGCGAATTGGTGGTGGAATCAACGGGTAAAGCTATAATTGAATCGTAAATTGTATTCGTGGCATTGAGGTGAGTGTTTGGTCTAACCTTAGCTTGAGGGATTAGGAGTCGAGCCCTATTTGATATGTGTTAATTGTGGAGTACGACGTATAGTCATGGTGACGCGTATCTATACGTTGGTGTCTAGCATGCCCGTGAGTCTTATAATGTGATTATCATGACTTCATTGTATCTTTCATGCCTTGGTAATGGTTTCTACTTGTTGTGTAAAGTTTGTGGAAGGAATTGTGACATATGAACACTGAGGAGCATTGGCTCAAGTTGTATAATGAATTGTGAAAGTATAAGTGATAATTGAACCTCTAGAGCATTGGCTCGAGTTGTGAAGTGAATTGTGAAGTAAAAGTGAGAAAGAGAAGAGATCATTATGTTGTCGCCCTTGCCGGGCTATTATTTTATTCGTTATCTACCTTTCCGGGATGTTGAGGTTATTGATGATGTTCCATTGCTTGGATTTATTTGTTGAATTGTTGTTCCCTTGCCGGGATCTTTATTGCAATTTCATTTATTCCCTTCCCCCATTGTTTGTGATTGTTGTTTGGGTGAGGAAGAGAGTTAAAGCACGAAGGATGATGTCGTGCATTGTTTGTTTTGTGAGGAAGGAGTGTAAAACACGAAGGGTGATACCGTGTATTATTGTGAGGAAATAGTGTAAAGCACGAAGGGTGATGTCGTGCCGCACAATGTATCATTTCGTGCTAATTTTATTGATTATATGGTGAGGAAAGAGAGTAAAAGCACGAAGGGTGATGTCGTGCACATTTTTATTATATGATTGTTTTGGTGAGGACGAGAGTAAAAGCACGAAGGGTGATACCGTGCATTTGTTAATTTTTGATTCTTTGTTGATATCCGAGTTATATTGTTTCTTTCATTACTTGATGTCTTACTATTCAGAATTGTTATCTCCCCCACAGCATGCTCCCCCTCCCATATTGACTGGTTATTTCTGTATTTCTTTCTGCTGTATATTTATTTGAACTGCACAGGTTATTTGGTAGTCTGGTCCTAGCCTCGTCACTACTTTGCCGAGGTTAGGCTAGACACTTACCAGCACATGGGGTCGGTTGTGCTGATATTATACTCTGCACTATGTGCAGATCCCAGAGCAGCTTTTGGACCGTAGTGTGGAGGCTACCTTCAGTCCACGCGGAGATCCAAGGTAGACCTGCAGGCATCCGGGCCCTGGCGTCTCCTCTATTCTTATTTCCTGTTTCATTTTCCTTTTATTCAAAAATAATGTATTGTCATTTTCTTCAAACTTTGTATGTAGTAAATCTTAGACCGTCTGTGACACCAGGTTTTGGGTGCTTTAGGTTTTAAGAGTTGTAATAGATACAGATTTTAGATATTTAGTTGTTATCTTCCACGTAATTATTTAAGGTTCCGCTGTTTTCATGTTATCGTCTTATATTTGTTTTAAAGAAATAATTGAGTAATGAAATAAGTAGTTAAATGATTGGCTTGCCTAGCTCACATTAGTAGACGTCATCACGACTTCTGAAGATGGAAAATTCGGATTGTAACAATATGCATGTAAAATATTAATGAAAGACTTTTAAATCATATCCAATTTAGAATTGGATCTTTACGCTTAGAGTCCATGAAAGGACTTGTGGGCAAAGTAATCCAATTGGGAATTGGATTTAACGAGAATGTCCATAAGAACGTGTCGGCATCTTCCCATCGAGACGAGATTCTAATTTTCCATAAGATTTCAGAGTAAGGTTTATTTTTGGTATAAGCTTTTACCCTAAGTAAATTATTATCTCAATCAAATAGGAAAAGGGTTTGTAGGTGATGTTGTAGAAAGGGTGATGGAGAAAATTTGCTGCATTATTAATTCTTAGGAAAAAAATTACTTTGTGAAAGTGAGAATACAAAAAGGCAAGAAAAAAATACTATTACAAAAAAAGTGTTTCTTGTTCTTCTAATTTGAATTGAGATTTTTGAGAAAAATTCTTCCGCTCACGCACGCAAAATGGGCTTAAAAAGAAAACTAGTCAAATTTGCCCCTGCGATCAAGATATATTTGATGCTAAATACAAACAAAAAATCCGGTCTCAACGATATGCACCCTTGGTGGGTGGTACATCTTATCGTTTTTCTTGAGACAAAGTTGGTACTATTACATATTAAATGCGTTCTCGAAATACTATATGTCTACCCGGCGGCTAAACATTTCTCCAATCATTCACAAACATTTCTCCAATCATTCACATCGCTTCTGCAATCAAATACAGAAGCGAAGTCAGAATTTAAAGTTTATGCGTTTAAAATTTTGATATTGAGTATTAAATCAATAATTTGTATATATTCAATGAATATTTTTAAAATAAATATATAATTTGAACCCTAATTATTGGGTTCAGCCAAACCTGCAACCACAAAATTAGCTCCGCCCCGAATCAAATATATTAGTTACCTTCAACGCATGCATTAAATGTTGTTGTAAGTTTTTAGTTGTAGAAGCAGAGTTAATGATCTTCAAGTCTATGTTTGTATGACTTCTAAATCTTGAAGGTAGCAATGGGACCAAGTCTGGCAATATTCAAACTTTGATTACAGTTATTCAAACAAATAGCAATTAGTGACTTTTTGTAATAAGCTGAAATCCTCAAATCTTTTTAAGATCTTATGAAACACTATTTTATGTAA
Source organism: Nicotiana sylvestris (assembly GCF_000393655.2). Taxonomy (NCBI): domain Eukaryota; kingdom Viridiplantae; phylum Streptophyta; class Magnoliopsida; order Solanales; family Solanaceae; genus Nicotiana; species Nicotiana sylvestris. The sequence continues at coordinate 168,168,433 of NC_091063.1, forward strand.
TAAATTATTTAGAAGTTTAATCGTTTTGGCCGTCTTTTGCTTAATTATGAACACTGCTAAGTGCTAATGGAGTGAGGTAAAAGACTTAAATAAATCTCTAGGCGGCTGGGATCTTGTCGTGTTATTACGTAATTCAAGCTATTTTCAAGCTAAATTAATAATACTGACATAGATACGTTATCGGAAATAACCTCACTGCCCATTTAAATTAGGGGTAAGGTTGTGTACATCCTACTCTCCCTAGAATTCACTTGTGAGAATACACTGATTTTTTTTTGTTGTTGTTTTATATTTACCCTTGGAGGTGACCGAGTTGGTTGAACATGAGATTTTTCAAATGGAAGATCTAGGGTTCGAAACCCACTTGCATACCTCCTCGGTCAAACTGGATTTACTTAGTGCGGTTTACCCTCCTTTATAGTTTGCGGGCTATTATATAAGAGGAGATTTACCATGTGCACACCCAAAAAATAACGGCTGCGAGTTACTCCCTCCGGTCCAAAATAAGTAATTTTTCCAGATTTCAAAAATGAATTAATTATATTTTTCCTACATTGCCCTTGGAGTAATTAATGTTGGAGTATGTGTTAGGAGTGTTATGTGAAGAGATAGTAAAAATTAATATGGTCAATTCATTGTTAATTAATATTAAAATGTGAATTTCTTAATATGTGTGAAAACAACCAAAAAATCACTTATTTAGGACCGCAGGGAGTACCTTTTTGACAAAAATAAAATAAAAAGTTAGTCACATTTGGATGCCTCAATGAGACATTATATAACTTGATGTAACGTCTTCGTCTCAAATTTAATTATCAAGAAACAAACCGTTACATCGATCCTCAATTTTATGACATATATATATATATATATATATATATCAGTTTGGTGCATGTATGCTATATAAAATGATTTTGGTCAAAGCAAAAGACTTCCACTATTAAGCTCAGGACACTTACTACAATTCTTTGAAGGAACAAGACTTCTAGAAGATCCTAGAAACAGCCAGAAGTATATCATTCATCAAAGGAAGTAATTGAATCTGATTCTCTCCCGCTGATACCCTGCGGCGCCAAACATAGGCCCGGGTAGAAGTGGCGGATCCAACATAAGAGTGTCGGGTTAATTTAACTGAACCTTCAACGCAAAGTATAAATTTATATATTAAATTCAGTAAAATTTTAAAAAATAACAGTTATGAACTCATAATTTTAAAAGTGCATAGCGTCTGGGTAAAACCTCTACTTTATGTAGAATTTGCACCCTCCTATTTCTTTTTGTCAACTAGCTATCTGATAAGTTGTGGTTTTCCATCACTTAGTTCTTTGTTCATTTTTTTTATTTTTATTTTTGTAAAAGTTAATTGATGTTTCATTTCTGGTGCTGAAAATCTGACTTTCTGGTGAGTTACATTTCCTAGCCAATAAACACATAGGTAAGTTACTGATATAAAATATATAAAGTTCAGTGAGTTTAACGGGAAAAAAATTAATTTTATAACGTTGATACAATTAGTAAAGTTATAGTGAGTTTAACTCATGCAGTGTTGGAAAAAATGTACAAATTCTCATATAACATAAGGTAACATTGTCCTCTATACACATGGAATTCTAGTGCGCTCTCTTTTGTATAATCCTTCGATATTTAAAATTTTATAACCTGAGTATGATCAGAATATGTCGTGTATGGTTTATTAAAGGAGAAAAGATTTCTGTCAAAATTTTCTTTATTCATAAGGCTCAAACTAGAAAGTTATAATAAAGAATAGAGGATTCTATCCATGGTACTACAACTACCCTAGTGCTCAAGAGACTACTAATCGATCTTAACAATTAATGTGAAAGAACATGTTCCCAATTTGACATACTATCTTTTATGAATTATTTATTTACTCTTTTAATTTTGTTTAACATAAAGGAAAAATGTCCAAATTTGGCCTTGTAGTATTTGATTTGTCGTATAATTTTTCATCTATTTACTTTTCATACAGGAGAGCGCGTTGTTAGTTTCATATGTTTTTCTTAAAAAAAGCGATTTTCAGCACGTTGTTAGTTTCATATACCAAAGAGCGATTGAGAGAAGAGCAGTAGGACTTAAAAAGAGGTTTCCTTCCTTTTCACTCTCCGAATTTTGATCCTCACCTTTCTGGCGCCAAAGGCCATCGAAGGCTTTCCACAAATTAAAATTTGGCCGTAGGAGAATCGAATTGAAGTTTTGTTAGTGAAAAAGTTCGTTCTTGTCAATATAGGATTGTCTTTAATTCTGTTTTTCCATATTTGTCGCTCTGTCTGATGGTTGTCCAACTTCATTGACATTTGCCACAATGAAGCCACGCAGGCAAAAAGCTAAATATTATATCCTCTTCATGATTTGACACTTGCCCTTGAACAATTAAAAAGATTCATATATAGCCCTAAACAATTAAAAAAGATCCAAATATATCTAATTTCCAAGTTACTAATTTTTTATTTCAATTTCCTAATTTCCAAGTGTGTGTAGCATCTGGTTAACATTAAAATAACCCTTACCAGAATAAATAAATATTACTACCAGATCATGTTCATTGTGAAGATCATAGGGACATTATCATGTCTTGGAAGAATACTATAGCTATAAACGACAATTGCATACGAAATTAAGAATTACGACTCTTAACTTTTTGCTTACTTGAATTTTTATTTTATACGTCGCTAGATCAAAAGTATCTGACCAAATTTTCACTAACTTTGAATAGGTAATAATATTATCTTTTCTTATGAAGTACTAAGTGACTAGTTGTCAAATAAATTTAAGGTCTGTCATTAAGTTTTGTATTTAAGCCACCTTTGTTTTTTAGGTATGTGTTATTTGGTAGAACTCAGGAGTAAACGCGTCACTAACTCTATAATACAAGGACGGAAAATTTGTGTTCTTCAAAGGAATAGTCATGGATAACAGGAAATTGATTTTACTATATTGGAACAGTAAATCGAGTTAATGTAAGATAATAAAATTCTTATTAATTATAAGAGTTATTTTACTAGTTTGATCATTTATAAAGGCAATAATGAGTAGAATTACAGCGTGCTTCTTCCGGGGCGAAGGTACATTAGCACAACCCTTTGTCGAAAAATTACAATCTATATATAGATAAAATATTAGAATAACATATACTGAACACCCTTTATCGGGGATTTCTTTTACTTATTTTCCAAATTTGAACACCCTAAATAAAATTCCTGACTTCGTCGCTGGCTTCGACATCCGCAAAGAGACACAAGTTACAAAGCATGCCTTTGCAATGAAAATTTGGAAATATAATACAAATGATACTTTGGAATTACAAGCAAATGTGAGAATTAATGAAGAACAAAAAAAGAAAAGAAAGTAAATTCAAGTATTTGAATTGTGATCTCTTTTAGTTCCAATTCAAATTCTTGATCCTCCCAAAAGTAAATATAGTAGTATATACAATACGGAATAACAAGGTACAACTCTCAAATGACTTGAGGTGAGGACAAAGGAGCTAGAGAACGGTGCTTGGTGAAGCAAGCGTGGCAGGACTCAGAAGAATAGAAGAGCACCATGCAAAAGAAGCAGGCGATAGAGGGAAATTAGCCAGCGGACTGCATGATCCAAAAATATTATCTGATGGATTTTTTGGCGTTCCATGTGATCTTTCTTGTGCTTCATTTGTTGAGTCATTACAGGCCGTGCTAATTGATTCAACTTGGTTGTTTGAGGAGGAAGAAGGACGAAGGAACTCTCGCCATTCTGCAGCGATGCTGTTTCTTGGTAATGAAACTGGTGAGAGATCAAGTGGAGGAGGAGCCACATCCTGCAACCGCCTCGAATTGGAATTGTTAGCACTAGAATCAGAACCAGAACTAGAATCAGAGTTCGAATTACTGAAGACGGATTGAAACTCAGGTGCAGCAGTGAGCATTTGGACAACTTCCTTGAAATTAACAGGTTCCACTCTGTAGATTTTAGGAGGTGTTGGTGGCAATGGTGCAATTGGCTGTTTTGTCATAGGTTTTAATGGGAGCCTACGAACTCCATGAAGTGAGGAATGATATGAAGGTAATGGTTTGTTTTTCTTTACTTCTTGTGGATATTTGGAATATGGAACAGAACTAGAGGAACAAGAATTAGAAGAAGAAGAAATAGCTGCATATGAATAAGAATCCATTTTTATGTTCAAAATTATGTTGCAAGTTTGTCTTGACAAGAAACTTTACTAAGAATACATTTTGCGGCTATTGCTTTTGCTTATATATATATAGACACAGAAGGTGACAAACCTGAGCAACTTGTCTTAAAATAATAGTAGTACGTTATAGATAGAAGCTAAGATTAAAATAATAAAAAGAAGGAAAAGAAGAAGAAGAAGAAGGGAGATATAAATCAAGCCAAGTTTATTTGAAGGAAACAAGTTTGTCTTTAGTGTCGGCTAAATATGGCTGAATACGATGTAACATTACAACTTGACGTGTCTGTCTGTTAATTAGTACTGTTCTTATTTGACCTCTATTATAAAATTGCCTCCATTATTGTTTTTTTCTTACACATATAGTCCCTTTGAACCGATCTGTGCTATCTTATAGTACTAAGTCACAAAGTGTTGATTCAACATCTAAGTTTTTATATGCACTATTTTTTTGCAATTATCTGGGATTTGTTTACTACGTAGGCGGTACGCGTATTTAGCTTTCGTTTCTACCTTATATTTTTGCTAAAAATATTACTCTAAATAATAAATTTTGAACTCATTAAGTTAAATGGGATATGATAAAATTGCGTATTTGATCGAACCCATAAAATTTAAATTTTGAAATTCACTCATGGTTGTAAGCTGACTGCTTAGCCGCCAGGCCCTCGGGCCTCAACCTGATCTCTGCTCTCCATGTCTTCTCTATCCTCTGTGAATAAAGCTGCAGCCAAGTTTAACTTCTTTATACGAGTATATACATATTATCAGCTTACTTAAAAAATACTCCCTCCGTTTTAATTTATGTGAACCCATTTGATTGAGCACGACGTTTAAGAAAAGAGAGAAGACTTTTGAACTTGTGATGTAAAATGAGGCACATATATTTTGTTTGACTATAAATTATTGATAAATGTAAATTGTTTCCAAATAAGGAAAGAGGTCATTCTTTTTGGCACGAATCAAAAAAGAAATAGGTTCACATAAATTGAAACGGAGGAAGTAATTGTATATGACTGTTCAATATAAAGAGCTATAAGTGACATGAAAACTAAGGTAGAATACCTACTAGGACATGTTAAAATATACGTATCAATGTAGATAAGTTAAATCGTAAGGAGTCGTTTGATTTGACTATAAGTTATGCAGTAACTAATAATGTAGACTTGTATAACAACAATATACCTAGTATAATTTTATAAATTGATTCTGAGGAGATTAGTGTGTATGAAAATCTTATTCATACATTGTGAAGGTAGAGAGTTTGTTTCCAATAGACGTTTGACTCAAGGAAAGCATAATCACGACAATTGTGAAATGTAGAGATTTTGATGTACGAACAGTGGTGTAACCACGAGATTTTTGCCCTATGTGAGAATTACTCCCAAAAATTCAAAATAAAATAATTTTTCTTTGTGTGCAATTTTGAGAATTTTCGTGGTATTTTTGGATAATTGTATTTGTCTGTGCATGTTTATTTGTTAAATTAATAAAAAATACAAAAATATATCGCATTTGCATTTAGGATATAATTCTACAATTAGCAGCAATTAAGTTTGTTTTACAAGAACAAAAAATCATAAAAATAATGTACGTCGCATTTTTGGCATTTAATATCCAAATTGTGTGATTTTATCGTAATTGCTATTTAATTGTGTGTTAATTGTTATTAAGAGTTAATTTGCACTTTTATAAATTAATTTAGTTCTATAGGATAATTTAGGATTTTAGAATTTAGTTTTAGTTTAAGAAAAAATAAAAGAAAAAAAAGCAATAAAAGAAGAAGAAATCGGACTGGGCCACCTTTTAAATTAAATCAACCAGGCCCAAACCAAATAACCCCTTATCTAACCCAAAAAAAAACCCCGGCCCGCCCCATAACCCCAAACAAACACCCCCCCCCTTCTTCCATTTTTCATTTTTGAAAAAAAAAACTAACCTAAAAACCTAAAAAAACACCCCCCTCTTCTTCTCCTTCCCCAAACAAACCCTCCTGCATCAGCTCCAAACGACCTCCCATGGCTGCCCGCCCCCTCTCCCTTCATATTCAACCAGCGAACCACCCCCTTCTTCATCATCCTCCAGGTGACCAACAACAGTCTCCTCACGTCCACCATGTACATGACTGCCAGCCCCCTCTCCCTTCACCTTCTTCGTCTTCAACTCCAGCCAAGCATCGAACCACCATGAACGACCCTTCTCCTCTTTTGCTCGAGCAACTGCCATATCCATTTCCATCGACGAACCACCAAACCATCGACGCGACCAGTCGTCCGTGCTCCTCCCCATTCCGCGATGTGAGTTGTTGCTTCATGCAGCTTCACTTTCTGTTTCACCTTCTTCGTCTTCAACTCCAGCCATGGACGAACTACCATGGCTGCTGCTTCGTCTTCAACTGCCTTCCCCCTCGTCGACCAGCAGCTCGTCCAAACAACCAACTTCATCTCCTTCGTCATTTCCTCTAGTCGCCGGAAAAACCAGCAACGACCACTCCACATGAGCGACCACCATCGCTTCTGCTACGTCCAGCCATGAACTCGATCGTCATTGCGTCAAAAACAAAAATGGGTTGAAAACAGTGATGTTTGTTCAGGCGCGTCGAGTTTCCATTCGAACCCGGAATTCAAACTAGTAGGTTTCCGTTCTCTTTTCTTTTAGTTATCGTTCAGTAAATTCATCTTCCGCTCTTTTTCTTCTTTCTATGATTATGTTCGTGTTCCGATATGTTGGTTTGAATTCGAACCCAGGTCTTTGTTTGTGTTAGAGATAATTCGTGTTCATTTTTATTTGAAGTTCGTTAGTTTTTCATCAAGTGATTTAATGTCGAATGTCGAGTGATTTAGTTTGAATCATTCATCTTTGTTTATGTTGGATTTAATTCGTATTCATTTTTTGTTTGAAGTTCGTTAGTTTTTCATCAAGTGATTTAATGTCGAGTGTTTATGTGTTGGTTTTTAGTTTTTGATTTAGTATGAATCATTCATCTTGGTTGTGATGTTGTTTGATTTAGTTTGAGGTCAACTGATGATCGAGTTTAGTGATTTGGATTTACTTGTTTGTTCTGATGAGTTTGTTCGGATATGAATCTGACTTTGTTGTTAATTCATGAACGTTGTAGATTAGGAGTTTGTTTGGCGAGTTTATTATGCAGAGTTTGATTATTAGTTGTCAATTGGCAGGCTTGATTTGGTTATAGCTGTTGTAGTTTGATTAATTGACTAGGTGAATTGGTTATAGCTGATATGATTTTGGTACAGATTGAAAGGGATAGGGGTAAAATGGTAAATTGCAGTATTTTCAGGGGCATTTTCGAGATTTTAAGTTTTAAAAAAATGATTAATTTGAGTGCTCTGTCCACTAAGTACTAATAATATTAAAATAATACATTGTTTAATACATGGTGGGGGACAAGACAAGTGGTAGTGGGAATTAATACATTATTTAATATAGTGGGGGACAAAGCATGCGGTAGTGGGGTATAAGGGAATTAAATAAAGAAAAGATATGTGGTAGTGAGAACTAATATATTTGTTTAATATAGTGGAGGACAAAACATTAAGTAGTGAGATTCAAAAGGGGGATGGGGAGAAGATGGTGGGATTTAATTTAAATGCTTCAAGTTTGGCTATAAATAAGAGGAGGTGGACACAAGTTAAAGGGGGGATTTTCTGAACATTAAGGGAGGACATTCTAAGGGGGAATTTCTGAACATTAAGGGAGGACATTCTAAGGGGGTACTTTCTGAACATTAAGAGAGATTTGAGGATTTTTCGGAACAGAAAAAACATTCTGGAAATCTAAAGAGAGAGTAGTATACACCCGATATACACTCTCCATACACTGGATATACATAGGGAGAATTCATTTTGAAAGAAAAAAAATCGAAAAGGAAAAAAAGGGGGACTGATTTTGGACATCAAAAATTCAAAGTTTAAGAGTGAAATACAAGCTGAGTTTTTACCCAAAAGAGTTCAATAAGGTGAGAGCTAAATACTGAAAAGTGAGGTCTTCTTTACTACTGAAAATCAGAATCAGTTTGTTACCGTTTAATTGCAGTTTTTTTAAGTGATTTCTTGAGTTGTTATTCCTGGTCTGCATTGGTTTGCGTTGATATTGTTTCATTGAGTGTGCTGGAATCGTGTTGGTTTTCAAATCTGTCATTGGGTGTCCCGTTTGCTAGTTGTTGTTGGTTATTGTTGCTGTTGTTGTATGCTACTGCATTTCTGCTGATCTTCCTCTTCTTTTGCTTCCAATATCATGTACACAACTGATACGCTGGTTACTGTAAGCTGAAACATGAAGCATGAATACAAATAAAGAGTTGAAGTTTTAATTTGATTTAGTTTTGTTACTGATTGTACTTAGGACATTCTATACACTACTGTTTGATAAAAAAATTCTGCCATTTCTGTATAACCGGACAGTGTTATAGTAATGTAGTCAATAATGTCCCGTTGTTTTAGTTTGGTTATTAGGTAGTATAGGTTCAAATGCATGTTAAATAAAACCAGGCCAGGAGACTGTTTTGATATCTTGACAATCTAGCTCCAACAATCAATTGTTTGAATTTAGGATTAAAACTAGACCCTTAAGTTACTTCATTCCAATTAATTGCTCTTTCTAAAACTTGCATGTAACTTGCTTAGTTAGATATTATCATCTTATATCTTTGTAAGTGCAAAAATTGTGAACATGTGTAGAAATAATTAACTAGGCCCAATATAGAAATAAGACGGCCCAAGTCACGTTTAATACTACATGCGATGAACCTGGGCCCACATTGGCCAACGGGCTGTCCATATTATGTTTGCATTCTGATTTAACAAATTGCGTTCCGAATCAGACTATAACAATTCGTAAGCATGTAAATAAATTAGGACCTTTTCTCCTTCATTTTTAGAGACAAATTTAATAGAAAAAATGTAGGCACTTTAGGATTATCCTTTTAAAATAAACGAGATGAGCCTCGCCCAATAAAATGCACAGACAAGTGAGGTTTGCTCAGTTGGTAAAAGCACCTCCACCTACGACCGTTAGGTCTTGGGTTCGAGTCACCATGGAGGGGAAGTGTGGAAACACTATAGATCCTCCTAATTTGGGAGGGGTTTAAAAAAACGCACAAGTTGCGGGGCCCTCAATAATTGGTTAATAATTGTGTAGACTTCGGGATCGGCTGTTTAGCAAATTTCACGGCCTTACCCAAAATAATGATACGCTAGTCGCTTTAGGCACGCCTTTAATAATTTACTTTCTTAAACTCGGGTGCACATTTATGTGACCCAAATCAAAATCTCAACAGAGTCGAAATGTGTCGATAACCACGGGTATATTGATGTGACGTGGTTCGAGATACATTTTTCACAATGTTGTAATTCTCTGTTAAAATAATAATAATAATAATAAAAGTGGTAAAGAGTTTAAAGTTTGCACATAAGTTCATAATTGTATAAAATCAGATAATTAAGCTAAATACGACAGTTGAGCGACCGTGCTAGAACCACGGAACTCGGGAATGCCCAACACCTTCTCCCGGGTTAACAGAATTCCTTATCCGGATTTCTGGTGCGCAGACTGTTAAACAGAGTCATTCTTTTCCTCGATTCGGGATTCAACCGGTGACTTGGGGCACCATAAATCTCCCAAGTGGCGACTCTGAAATAAATAAATAAATTCCGTTTCGATTGTCCTTTAATTGAAAAAACTCCCTTCCGCGTCCATTTGCGGCGGTGCAAGCGAAAAAGGAGGTGTGACAGCTCTGGCGACTCTGCTGGGGACGAACCCTGAATCTCTGGTTCAGGGTTCAGAATTCGAGCTTAGATAAATTGTTATATTTGGCTTTATTTATTATTTGATCTTATTACATGTTTTGGCCTAAATGTGCAAAATGATGCTTTTTACCGCTTTGATATTATTTGAACTGTACATATAAACTGTGCCGAAACCTTCTCTTCTCACCTCTGGGGATGTGCTTACTGGTTGAGACTCCCTATTCTGTTAGTGTCATACCCTGAAATAAAAGAGGCTCGGAAAGTTTCTAAGCCGGCTGGCCTTTTGGTTCCCGGAAAGGAGCTCCTTCCTCAACTCGAGTTGTCCGCTCGGGTACACTGTCTAGAACATATACCCAGGTTGAACCTAGAATAACTTGACTTCATGCCTGATCCCTAGTAGGAACGTTTTGCTTCATGTTGCATTTGACTTAGGGGACTCAACACAGGGGTTGGGTCCGTGTAGGACAAGCAACCTGAAATGAAAAAAGACCATCATGCTGCATTTTATTTGTTTTGCACATTTATTTGCTTCAGATCTGCATGCTGACCGGCTTTTGAAATCGGGAATTTTTGAAAAATTGTGAAAAAGAGAAAAAAAAATAGCAGTGTAGGGAGATAACTACTTATTTTTAGAAAAATAAAACCAATGTCCAAGTAGTGTCAAAACCCTGTCGAAATTTTGAAAAATGAAAAAACAATTGTCTTTTTTAGTTTGATTTATTTGAAAAGCAAAAGAAAGGAGTCTTGTTTACAAGTTTAGTTCATGTTGGGCGAACTACGCAGGTCTGATTCTCACGGATGTGAGATACGTAGGCAAACCTCATCGGTTCCGGCCCCCAATTTTCAAAAAAAAAAAATCTTTTACTTCCTTCTTTAGAAAAGTTTTTCTTTGCAACCCCAACTTTTAAAAATACAAAAAAAATATATATATATATTCTTTTAGTTGCTTCTCACAATCAAAAAATACAAAAATATTTTCATTCTTCTTTCGAAAATTGAAAAGAAAATTCAAAATTCGGAAATATTTTTAGAAGCATTTCTTTCATAAATTCAAAATAAAATTCCAAAAATATTTTCTTTCTTCTTTAAAAGTTTTTCTTTCAAAATTCCAGGAAAAGAAAATTCAAGAAAAAAAAAATCTTTCTTCTTTAGAAGTATTTCTTTGCAAAAATGCTGAAGAAAAATCAAAATCCAAAAAAATATTTTCTTTCTTCTTTATATGTCTTTCTTTTGAAAAGTTCAAAATCCAAAAAAAAAGTTGGTTTATTTACTTTATTCCAGATCTTTCCGAACTACGCAAGATTTGATTCATGTTCCCACATGATACGTAGGCAACCCACATCAGGTTTGATCACCATTAAAAAAAAGTGAAAGAAAAAATGCACAAATAAAAAATATTGATAGTAATAAGGACCGACTGAGTCCATTCTAACATATTTTGTTTTGAATTGTGAAGAAAGTTGAGGTAGTCGGTTTGTGGTAAGATGGAAACACAAGATCCAAGGAAAATGATAACTGACATCGAAGTTGTTACAAGTGCTCAAGAGACTCAGGGTCAGAGGGTTCAATAAGAGTCTACTGTGCCGGAGAAAAATAGAATACTGAAACAGCAAATGACCGAAGTGTGTCAAGCATGGGCCAGTGGTCAAGGACAACCTCGTCATGAGTCACAATTTGCAATACAACAATAGAAGTACCACTCTCCTGAGTACCACTCGTACTCGTTTGATCTTCCTGCAAAGATTGAAGAGCCTGCCCGAAAGATGGTACAGGAAGAAATGACCCAAAGAGTGAAAAGCTTAGAACAATGGTTGAAAATAGGCAAGGGTTGGCAGGTCAAAAGAGTGTTACTTTCAAAGATCTATGTATGTTCCCCGATGTCCACTTGTCGCCTGGTTTCAAGACTCCCAAATTTGATAAGTACGATGGACATGGAGATCCCATAGCCCACCTAAAAAGGTATTGCAATCAACTGAGAGGTGCGGGAAGAAATGAAGAATTGTTGATGGCTTATTTTGTGGAAAGCCTTACTGGAGTAGCCTCCGAATGGTTTATGGATCAAGACACCTATCGCTGGTATGTCTGGGATAACATGGCACAAGCCTTTGTCAAACAGTTCCAATACAGCATCGACATTGCCCCAGACAACATTTCCCTTTCAAACCTGAAGAAGAAACTAAGTGAAAGTTTCAGGGAATATGCCATTAAATGGAGAGAGCAAGCAGCTCGAGTTAAGCCACCCATGGATGACCACGAGCTAATAACTGTCTTCCTTCAAGCGCAAGAGCCAGATTACTTTCAAAACATGATGTCCGCAGTTGGCAAATCCTTCTCGGAAGCAATCAAAATGGGAGAAATGGTAGAGAATGGTCTTAAGACAGGCAAAATTATAAGTCAAGCAGTTTTTAAAGCCGCAACTCAGGCTGTCCGGGTTGAGTCTGATAATTTTAGCGACACAAATGAGAAGATTGAAGAAATCATGATGACATCAGGGTCGAGAAGAGGTCCCATGAGAACATCTCGAAGGTATGAGCAGCCTCCTCAAGTTTTCCATGACTCCCCTGAGTAGTATTATCCACCTCAGAACCCTCAATACTCTGTTGTTCCGCCTCAGTATGTTGCCCATCCACCAAAACACCCTAGAAGGCGAGCACGAGCATCACAAAATCTCCAAAAGCCTCCACAAAATTTTTAGGTGCCCTATAACCCACATCCAAGCCAGAGGTATAAAGGGGAACAAAGGTTGAAAGATAACTTTACACCAATAGGAGAGTCCTATGAAAGCTTATTTTAGAAGTTAAAGTATCACGACATGATTGCACCTATTCATCCAAATCATGTGGACCCCCATGCAAGAAGCTTTGACCCTTCTAAAAGGTGTGAATACCATTCCAATGCTCAGGGGCACAATGTTGAAAGCTGTCGGGATTTGAAAAGAGAAATAGAAAGGATGATCCAGGAAAATCTGATTGTGATCCAAGATAATGACACCCAGAATATCGCGCAGAATCCTTTACCTGCACATCTTGATGAACACTTTGTGGGGAAGATGCCTGGTGACATGGAGTTTGAGAATCCTCTCGGGAGCTTGCTGACTGAAGTTAATGATGTTGAAATTGGAGAAGGCTTTGCTAATTCTGATGAGCAAATTTGTGGCTAAATGTCAAGTCTAGCAATTGAAAAGTCATTCCCTCCTCACTAGGAAGGAATCTTGGTAGCTTGTTTTGATATTTTTTCTATTATCTGAGTTATTTCAGGGTGGTGATCCAGATTTTATTTGTTTTATTGAGTCAAACCCTTCTATCCCTCCATTCTGTTTGTATGAGTCTTGTCTGTCTGTTCTGTTGCTATTAGCCGGGTTATTTTAGGGTTGTACTCGGATTTTAGGTTGCTTGTTTAGTTGTCAAACCCTTCCATCCTTACTCAATAAAATACAGTTTGTCCTTTTGTGTCATTCTATTTCTAGTTCTTTTCTCGCTAGTTCTAATGACATGACATGCATGCGAAAATTTTGGCCAGATCTTAGAAACTGATTTAATCTGGAATTGGATAAAAAAAAAGTTGAAGTACTTTGGAACAAAGTTCGAGTAAAATTCACCTTCAAATCATTGTGAAGATCGGGTTTGAGGAAGAATCAATTGAAGTTTGTTGGAAAGTTTGACATTAAGGGATGGAAAGTGTCTTGTGACCACGACACACCAAGAAGACAGACATGTTCGTCAATGCTGGGATCGCGAAAAGATAGCATGATTGGCATTCTCGAGGCTAGGAGGCCCTTTTTCCGCTAACCAAACACTTTATATCCTTTGCCACCCCTTTGAGCATGTGTTATTTTCTTTGACCACCCTCTTTTGGAATCAAGTTTAGAGTAAAAAAATGAAAAAATAAATAAATAAAAAGAGTCCATGTCCCAAAAGTACAAACTGGGGCAATTCTTCGAAAGTTCCAAAAAAAAAAAAGGATTGTCTGCCTCCAAAAATAAAAGCTGGGGCAATTTGTTTTGAAAAAAAAAAGAAAAAGAAAAAGAAGAAAAAAAAAACAGAAAGAATGATGAAAATTATAGTTATATCAGATGTTTGAACTATGTTCGACCTGATTCCTTAAAAAATAAGGATACGTAGGCAGCCTCACAGTTCGGTCCAACCAAATAAGAATTTAGAAGAAAAGAAAAGAAAAAATAGAAAAATCCAAAAATCCCCAGCATCTGAAACTGGGGCAAAAATTTTATTTCACTTTTGAAAGAGTCGATTCCAAGAGTTGTAAGTCTACAACCCCTCATTTTGAGTCTACTTTGAGCCTTCATGTCGGCCCTTCTTTCCAACCCTATCCAAAACCTTCCAAATAAAGACCTCCTGATATGCCTTCAAGAATGCTAAGAGAAGCATGCAATGAGCAATGGTTGTCACGCAACATATAACACTGTCAGGATGTTTGCACAAGAAAGCAAAAGAAAAAGAAAAATAGAGAAGAAAAAAGAGAGAGTCTTACTAGTGAAAACCCTCACGGGCACTGTAAGGCAACGGTAAGCAGAGATGAATAGATGAGAGAGACTTGTTGGTGAAAACTCCTCGGGGCACCATTAGTCGAAAGTGAGTCGTAAAGTTGATGCAAAGGTTTGGCACGGATAGGCCCGACTCTAAAGATCATAAGAATGGTAAAAGGGAAGATTTGGTCAGTTTGACAGATCGGTTGTTAAGTCCAAATGCATGTTATGAATATTAAGGTTAGTTATTGAAAAAAAATAAAAAAATTCTTCCTTCTGTCCTTCCGACAGGGGCATTTCTTGTTAATATTTTGTTTCTTTGAGTCATTGTGTCCTTCACCCTGAGTCAGTCCTTCTCAAAACAAGCAAGAAAAGATGTCAAAATCTGCTACCAACTTTTCAGTTGTACAAAGTAAATTTGGCCAGCAAACTCAGTTGTTAATGTCAACATGCCTTGAGGATTCACGCAAAATCTCCCCCCTCCAAGACTCTTGTCAGCTTACTTGGCGCAAGAAAAGATAACTGGTGATTCTCTCTGATAGACAAATTGCTCAAAAAGCAGGAAGTCATTCAAGATATCGGAAAAGGTCACCTAAGAAAAGATCTCCGGTTGGGATAAGGCTAATTGAGCTAGAAATACAATAGTACCCGGTGTGAAACAATTAGGGTTGATGCAGAGCAAAAGGCTATTGAAGCCGACTCAAGTTGATCGAGCAAAATCCAAGCTGCTCAAGACCAAAGGCCACAAACCGACTACCATTTTCAAAACTGACAAATTTTTCTTTGTGTGAAACAGGAACAAAGCAGGGCAAGGAAAATGGTTCAAAAAAAAAGAGAAAAAGAAAAGAAGAAAAGAGCCGACAAAGGGAAGTTTCTCAAATATTTTGTCTTTATTTGTCTTGCTATTGTGCATAAAATCATGCCATTGATCTTCACATTTTTCCTCCTAGGATAAAAGTCCTAGTCTGATGGATTTTCCTTTCAATATAAATCTTAGTCTGATGAATTTCCTCCTAGGATAGAAATCTTAGTCTGATGAACTTTCTCCTAGGATAGAAGACCTAGTCTGACGAATTTTCTCGTAAGATAAACGTCTTAGTCGGATGAATCTTCTCCTAGGATCAAAATCTTAGTCTGATGAATCTTCTCCTAGGATCAAAATCTTAGTCTGATGAACTTTCTCCTAGGATCAAAATCTTAGTTTGATGAACTTTCTCCTAGGATCAAAATCTTAGTCTGATGAATTTTCTCCTAGGATAAACGTCTTAGTCGGATGAATCTTCTCCTAGGTTCAAAATCTTAGTCTGATAAATTTTCTCCTAGGATAAACGTCTTAGTCAGATGAATCTTCTCCTAGGATCAAATTCTTAGTCTGATGAATCTTTCTCCTAAGATATAAAACCTAGTCTGACGAATTTTCTCCTAGGATAATTTGAAAAGAAAAAAAAAAGGAAGTTTGAATTTGAAAAAAAAAAGAGTCATTTTTTAATTTTCTTAAGATTATCAATGTTTAGTTCTCCTAAAATCAGGAGCCCGCCTGGAGAATGGAGGTGTTGAAAATTTTAAGAAGTTATTGAAATCAGGAGCCCGCCTGGAGAATGGAGGTGTTAAAATTTAAGAAAGTTGTTGAAGTCAAGATCCCCCCCTGAAGAACAGAATGACGATTTATTTTTCGAAAGTTGTTGAAGTCTCGCCCGCCTGAAGAAAGGAATGACGCTTTATTTTTAAAGTTGTTGTTGAGGTCAGGAGCCCCCCCCCCCACCTGAAGAATGGAATGACAATTTATTTTTCAAAGTTGTTGTTGAGGTCAGGAGCCCCCCCTGAAGAACAAAATGGTGATTTATTTTTCGAAGTTGTTGTTGAAGTCAGGAGCCCCCCTGAAGAACAGAATGGCGATTTATTTTTCGAATTTGTTGTTGAGGTCAGGAGCCCCCCCTGAAGAATAGAATGACGATTTATTTTTCGAATTTGTTGTTGAGGTCAGGAGCCCCCCCTGAAGAACAGAATGGCGATTTATTTTTCAAAGTTGTTGTTGAAATCTCCCCCGCCTGAAGAAAGGAATGGCAATTTATTTTTCGAAGTTGTTGTTGAGGTCAGGAGCCCCCTCTGAAGAATAGAATGGTGATTTATTTTTCGAAGTTGTTGAAATCTCGCCCGCCTGAAGAAAGGAATGACGATTTATTTTTCAAAGTTGTTGTTGAGGTCAGGATCCCCCCTGAAGAACAGAATGACGATTTATTTTTCGAAGTTGTTGAAATCTCGCCCGCCTGAAGAAAGGAATGGCGATTTATTTTTCAAAGTTGTTGTTGAGGTCAGGAGCCCCCCCTGAAGAACAGAATGACGATTTATTTTTCGAAGTTGTTGTTGAGGTCAGGAGCCCCCCTGAAGAACAGAATGGCAATTTATTTTTCGAAGTTGTTGAAATCTCGCCCTCCTGAAAAAAGGAATGGCGATGTATTTTTCAAAGTTGTTGTTGAGGTCAGGAGCCCCCCCTGAAGAACAGAATGACGATTTATTTTCAAAGTTGTTGTTGAGGTTGGGAGCCCGCCCATATAACAGAGGAATACATTTCAGTCTTTACATTTTAAGTTGAAGAAGTTGGGAGCCCGCCCATATAACAGAGGAATACATTTCAGTCGTTACATTTCAAGTCTGGAAGTTGGGAGCCCGCCTATATAACAGAGGAATACATGGAAGTTTGAAGTCAGTAAAGCAGAGGAATACAACCGAAATCCCCAGCGGGAAACAACAAAAATTCCCAGCAGATGAAGGAAGTTCAAGATTCGATGGAAAAATAATGCGAAGCTCCCGAGAAGGGCATAAGCAGTTCGAGATCGGCAGTCAAGGGAGAATACAAGACAAATCAGAAGTAAAGAAATGCCAGAGGAGTCACCGAGACATCAAAGCAACAAGAGACACAAGAGCATGACTGAAGATCTAGATAAGATTTTGTAATTCATAGACTATAGTTTAGTCTAGCTTCTTGTTTTCTTTCAGCATGGTGTAATGAGGAGGTCGGCAAGCAGTAATAACAGCATGCAACAGCAGTAACATTGCAGTCCCATGGTAGTCTCAGCTACCAAAACATCCCGAACTACATTAACATGATTCCCTTTTAGCCAGGGATATGTAGGAAACCTCTGAAGCAAAGGTTCAGTTAAATCTTTCAAAAAATTGCTTCATACGGAGTACTCGGATGGGCAAAAATCGCTCGTATCTGCTTACTTTATCTTTGCACGAAAACTCTTCGTGTTTTCGGACAAAGAGGGGCAGTTGTAAGCACGAGATTTTTGCCCTATGTGAGAATTACTCCCAAAAATTCAAAATAAAACAATTTTTTTTTGTGTGCAATTTTGAGAATTTTCGTGGCATTTTTGGATAATTATTTGTATTTGCCCGTGAATATTTATTTGTTAAATTAATAAAAAATACAAAAATATGTCGCATTTGCATTTAGGATTTAATTCTACAATTAGGAGCAATTAAGTTTGTTTTACAAGAACAAAAAATCATAAAAATAATGTACGTCACATTTTTGGCATTTAATATCCAAATTGTGTGATTTTATCGTAATTGCTATTTAATTGTGTGTTAATTGTTATTACGAGTTAATTTGAACTTTTATAAATTAATTTAGTTCTATAGGATAATTTAGGATTTTAGAATTTAGTTTTAGTTTAAGAAAAAATAAAAGAAGAAGAAAATCGGACTGGGCCACCTTTTAAATTAAATCAACCAAGCCCAAATCAAATAACCCCTTATCCAACCCAAAAAAAAAAACATCGGGTCGACCCGGCCCGGTCCGCCCCATAACCCCAAACAAACTCCCCCCCTTCTTCCATTTTTCATTTTTGAAAAAAAAAAGAAAAAAAAAAACTAACCTAAAAACCTAAAAAAACACCAGCCCCTGAACCCCCTTTCCAAAGGCGAAGAGTTCTGTCTTCTCTCTAGGAAGAGAAGGAATAGTAATTTCGTCATCATTTTCCGATCATAACTCTGGCATCCGGTGGTGGAATTAACCAAACTTGGTGTTAAAAGATACATAATTTCCTTACGAATAATACCCAATTGGTTTAAACTTCAGATATATAGTCAATTTTTGTAGATCTTAATTTTATTTTCACGAGTTACTGTAGCAGACATTGTTCTTCATTCAATTTTAGCGATTCAACTAATTCCAGCGCTACTTTTCAGCACAACAGCTTGTTTTGATAACGTGAAAGTGTTCTCTTCTCTTCTAAGATTGGTTTGAATTAAATCAAAATTACTGTTTTTTACAATTTGGACTGTGAAATTGGATTCACAGCCATAAGCAGTAAGTAACGTGAAGCTAATTCGAATTACAGTAGCATCGTTTTCTTGCAAAGCTGCTGCACCTTTGTCATGTAATTAAAGTGCTAAAGAATTACAACTGTAATGAACACACAGGAAGGTGGCCAGCCACCTTTTGTGGCTGCGCTGCCTACCCAACCTCCTCCAAACATTGCACAAACATCAGGGAACACAAATAACAACAAACAACCGATGTATTACTCCAAAATTCTGAAACCTTGCACTTTAAATGCTGCAATGCATGAGCAACATGAAGTTGAGCCAATTCCCATTCGTCCATCTACAATATTGAATGGAGAGCATGTTATTCAGTTCACAGAAGCAGAAGTAGAAAGGATGGATATCATCGAAGGATTACAATATGCAATAGTTGGTAAATGTTCTAATGGCAGCCCAGAAATTCAACAACTGCGTAAGTTAATACCAATTCAATGCGGAATTAAAGGTGAGTGTAATATTGGATTTCTAAGGGATAGGCACATTTTGATTAGAATGGCGTTAAGGCAGGACTATCTTCATTTCTCATCTAAAACTCATTACATAAAGGACAGGGATGGCTATCAATATCAGCTTAGGCCATTGATTTACGACTCAAAGTTTAGAGCAGATGAAGAAACACCCAAGGCAATGACTTGGATTTCATTCCCAGGTCTATTGCCAACCTTTTTTGTGAAGGAATGTCTATTTTCTCTAGCTACAGCAGTAGGTAAAACTATGCATCTAGACATGGCAACAATTAATAAAACTAGACCTAGTTGTGCTAGGGTGAAGGTACTAGTTGATCTACTTGCAGATTTGCCTAAAAAGGTGAGGATGGACATATTCAATAAAGCTAATGGAACAACAAGAACTGAATGGGTGAGAATTCAATATGACATGCTGCCTAAATACTGCAGACATTGTAAACTTCAAGGGCATGATCAATTTGAATGTTGGAGGATACACCCTGAACTATATGTGGAGAAGGAGAATGCTAACCAATCAGATACATCTAAGAAGTGGACTCACAGCCTATAATGATTTTATCTAGTGGAAATGTCGTGGGTAATGTGAATGTTACAGCAAAAGAGCAATGGAAGGAAGTGAAGGACAACAGAGTTAGAAATGTAGTAAATCAAAATACTAGTCTCAATAATAATGGAATGGAGATGGAACCAGCTAAGCAGCTTGAAAACAATAAGAACAAGGAGGGTACAAACACTGTAGATAGACAAGCAGAAGCACAAAGCAACAGTGGCAAGGAATTGGTGGCAGTAGACAATGAAGATAATGATCATGTTCAAGTAGCTAACAAGTTTGCAATATTACAAGGGATGGATGAAGAGGAAGAACCTGTTAATCAATTGGCAATGGTGGCAGCTAATGCAGCAACAAACAGTCTAGCAGTTCATAACCAAGCATCTACAAAGCAAAAACCAAAACATATGGTCAATAATGAGGGAAAGCTAAATCCAGCAGCACAAGCTTTTTATCTTAACTCATCGGGGATTGGTTCGACTAATGGTCTAGTCAATAGAAATGAGGCATCAAAAGCAAAAAACGATATTGCACAATGGGTAGAAAGAAGTTTCAAGGATAAAACAGGAGATGGAATAGTGAAGATCAATACATCATGCCAGGAAATCCCATCACAAGATACATTAGTGAACAAGGAACTTAATAAAACTCCAAATTCTCAAGTAGAAGGGTCAAAATCATCTACATTTAAAGAAAGAGTGCAACGCTGTGGAGGCAGGCTATGGGATGCACAAAGGGAATACGATTCAGAGGAGAACGAAGTACCACTAGGAGCACAGCTGATGAGGAACCAAATAAGAAGGACAAAGAAGAAGATGAGCAAAGTGTAAATGAGCAAAGTGTAAATGGAGAGCTCCATGACAATGACAACAATACAACTGGTAATTTTTTAATAATGGGAAGATCAGAAATTGTTGAGCACAACAATAATTATCAGATAGTAGAAGTCACAGAAATTAGAAACTATGAAGGAAGAGGCCTAAAGGTAAGAGATCCTGGAGGAACAGAAGACGATAAACTTCAGAAATCACAAGAAGACCCATAAGGACACAACACAATAGAGAAGGAGAAACAACCAAAACAAAAAACACAAATAGTAAATGTTACTGTTACATTGGAGAAAAAGCAGTTGTAGCTGTTAAAACGAGGATAAGAGAAGGCCTTGGTCCCTAAAAAGAATGCATTTGGAGCTACATCAGGAGGGAAGGAAGACAATGAAGAAGGAAAAGAGCCTAGTAGATCAGGATACGGCATGGATCACGAATCAACTACCCAACACCTTATGAATGCTGCAAGGCAAGGTGACTTATCACCTACGCAAGTGGAAAAGGCAAAATCAGCAGCAAAAGGTAAGAAGAAGCAACAAAAAGATAATTTTGCAGCCCCAAAACCTGGGGTGCACACAAGGAGAACACTAACTAAATCAAACAATCAGTGATGAATGCTCTCATTTGGAATATAAGGCCAGTCAACACACAGCAGGCCTTTGAAAGGTTGACAAAAATGCACAGGCAAAATCACTATGAATTTGTAGGATTAATGGAGCCAAAGCAACAAGCAAAAAAAATGGAAAGATATAGAAACAAGATAGGACTTGCACAAGCAATTTCAAATGTTTCCAACAAGATCTTGGATTTCATAGATGAGGTATTCAAGGTAACTATTATGTACAATATGGTGCAATAATTAACACTACGATTGTTTCATACTGAATCGCATGTGGAGTTTGTCCTAACATTGATATATGCTAAATGTGATGCAATTGATAGGATAGAATTATGGGATTCATTATATGCAATGGCAAGGGATATGGATGCACCATGGCTTGTAGGAGGAGATTTTAATGTAATATGGGACGAAGAAGAGAAGTTTGGTGGATTACATGTGTCATTGAATGAAATTGATGATTTTCGACACTGCGTCAACACTTGCAATCTCTTTGACCTTCGATTTAAAGGTAGCATATTTACATGGTGGAATGGGAGAGCAGAGGAAGACTATATATTCAAAAGGCTAGACAGATGCTTGGCGAATCTTCAATTCCAACAAACATTTCCAGGAATAGAGGTGCAACATTTGTCAAAGACTGGTTCCAATCATAGTCCAATGTATCTGAAGTGTGGTATTGAGACTCCACCAATAAAAAAAGCCTTTTAAGTTCTTGAATTTTTGGGTGGAACATGCAACTTTTAAAGATGTGGTGAAAGAGAATTGGACAGCTGATTTCAGTGCAAATCCTTATATTCTTTTTAATCACAACTTAAAAAAAATTAAAGAAGGCCCTTTCATTGTGGAGTAAGGCTATATTTGGAGATATTTTCCAAAAGATAGCAAGCATGGAGGAGGTAGTGATGGTTCATGAAGCAGAATTTGAATCAAATCCTACAAGGATGAACAGGGAAAGGCTACAAAAGGTTCAGGCAGAATTGATCAAATGTCTTGCACTAGAGGAGAAATATTGGCAACAAAAGGCAGGCATGACTTGGTTCAAGGAAGGGGATATGAACACTATGTTCTTCCATGCACAAGTGAGAGGTAGGAGGAAAAGACTTCAGCTTAACACACTTCAAAATAGTGGAGGAACCTGGATTGAAGAAGAACAAAAAATTGCAGAAGAGGCTATCAAATTCTACGAGGAACAGTTCACAGAAGCAGCTACTATTTCATCATTTGATATCGTAGAGCATGTTCCTAATCTGATTAACACTGAGCAGAATACAGAATTGATTAAGCAGCCAACAAAAGAGGAGGTTAAAGTGGCAGTACTCGGACTTAATGGTGATAGTGCTGGGGGCCAGATGGTATGACAGGCAAATTCTATCATTCTTGTTGGGACATAATAGGGGATGACCTGTATGACATGGTGAGGGATTTTTTCAATGGTCATGAGCTACCCAAGTGTGTAACACACACCAACCTAGTTCTGCTACCAAAGAAAAAAGAAGTTACCACTTTTTCTGATTTAAGACCAATAAGCCTCAGTGACTTTTCAAATAAGGTTATATCGAGGGTGGTACATGAAAGGCTAGTGAAATTTCTCCCAAGTCTGATATCGGAGGAACGGTCAGGTTTTGTTAAGGGCATGAATATTGTAGAAAACATCCTTATAACTCAGGAGATAGTAACTGACATTAGGCTTAGAACTAAGGCTGGACCTAATGTCATCCTGAAGCTAGATATGAACAAAGCTTATGATAGATTATCTTGGCTATTCCTAACCAAGGTACTGAGAAAGATGGGATTCACATAAAGGTTGATAGGGACTGTCTTTGGATTAGTTTCAAACAATTGGTATTCTATTCTAATCAATGGTCAAGCTCATGGGTTCTTTAAGTCCTCAAGGGGAGTAAAACAAGGTGATCCTGTATCTTCAACTTTGTTTATCTTGGCAGCAGAAGCATTATCTAGGGGTCTCATGCACTACATATTAACCTGTATTTTTGTGAATTTGGGATGCCAAAGTGGAGTCCAAAGATCAATCATTTGGCTTATGCAGATGACATGATTATTTTCCCATTCTCAGATGAAACATCTCTGATGCTGATTATGCAAGTGTTGAATGCATATGAAGTTTCATCTAGGCAGTTTATTAACAAGACCAAATCAGTTGTGTACCTGCATCATTTAATAGACATGGAAGTGGTCAGCAAGGTGGAAAGGATCACATGCATTCATAGGAATGATTTTCCTATCATATATCTAGGTTGTCCTATATTTTATGCAAGGAGAAAGCTGGAATACTATCAGCCCCTAATTACTAAGGTAATGGACAAACTGCAATCATGGAAGGGTAAGTTATTATCAGTAGGGGGCAGGGCAGTTCTCATATCCCATGTACTGCAAAGCATGCCTATGCATCTATTATCAGCTGTAAACCCTCCAAATTATGTGATAAATAGGTTGCACAAATTGTTTGCTCAGTTTTTCTGGAGCAGCTCTGTAGGAGGAACTAGTAGGCATTGGGCTTCATGGAATACCTTATGCATGCCAGTTGAGGAAGGAGGAATAGGTTTCAGGTCACTGCATGATGTAGCAAAGGCATTATTCAGCAAGTTGTGGTGGAATTTCAGAACAAAACCAAGCCTATGGAGCTCTTTCGTATGTCAGAAATACTGTAAAAAATTGAATTCTGTAATTGTTCCATGGAAAACGGGGTCTTACATTTGGAGAAAAATGTTGGAATGCAGAGATCTGATTGAACATCAAATCTTTTGGCAAACAAAAAGGGGATCCTCACTATTTTGGTTTGAAAACTGGACAGGTCTTGGGGCACTATATTTTTTAGTTCCTCGGGACTTTACCATTGATGAAACTGTACATAATGTACATGATGTTACCTTAGATGGTGAGTGGGATGTGGACAGGCTATTTGAAAAGCTTCCTGAAGATTTAGCAATACACATTCTGGAGAAAATCAAACCACCTTCACCTCAGCAGGTTCTTGACATGCCTTGTTGGATGCTGGAAACAAGAGGATATTTCAGTGTTAAGTCAGCATGGGAGTATATGAGAAGAAGAGACGAACCAAGAACAGCTTATACGATGATTTGGGTAAAGGGACTGCCTTTTAAAATAGCATTTTTCATGTGGAAAGTGTGGAAAGCAAAGCTGCCTTTAGATGATTTCTTGAAAAGAGTAGGCTACTGCATGCCATCAAAATGTTGGTGTTGGGTACAGCCTTATGAGGAATCTCTTCAGCACTTGTTTTTTAGATCAGAAACTGCAAGGACAACTTGGAAGTATTTTCTATCGAGGGAAGGAATAGCTGTGGAGGGATTATCATTGCACCAAGCAATCACAAAATGTTGGACTGCAAATGTGTGCTTAAGGCTCAAACCAGTAATGTAAGAACTCCCCTCATGTGTAGTCTGGGAACTCTGGAAAAGAAGAAATAGTATGAAGTATGGTGATGTTGTGACAACTAGAAGTGTGATTTATCAAGTTTCATCAAATCTCCAGGCATTGGTGAAAGTGAGAAAGCCTGGGATGGACATGGTACCTCACAAATGGCAAGATCTATTAGCTATGATGGAAAATTTCACTCCTAAACTTAAGGTTACCAAAGTCATGTGGGAATTTCCAAGTGCAGAATGGCTAAAAGTTAATACAGATGGTGCATCGAGGGGAAATCCAGGCAGGAGCTCAATAGGTTTTTGTATAAGAAATGAAAATGGTGACATAGTCAAGTCAACAGGGAAGGAGATTGAGGAGACAACAAACACAGTAGCTGAAGCGAAGGCCATGGTAGAAGTACTAAGGTTCTGCAGATTTCATCAATACTCTCATGTATGGCTTCAAACTGACTCAATGTTATTAAAAAAGATAATGGATGGGATCTGGAAACCACCATGGATCATATCTAAGAAGGTAGAGGAAATGTTGCAACTAATGAATGGGGGCAATTACACTGTTACTCATATTCATAGGGAGGGCAACAAGCTGGCAGATCACTTGGCTAATTATGCTTTAGATCATGGAGAAATAGAATACCAACAATTCTGGCATCTAGATGCACATGGAAGGAGGTTAGTTAATGAAGATAAGTTGCAATATCCAAGTCTAAGGGTGAAAGTGGACAGGAGATAAGAAGCAAAGATAAAAGGAAGAGCAGGAGCCATGTTAACTTAATCAACCAATATATTCAAATCCTAAGGGAGGAGGATATAATGGTTGGTATTTCTAACTATCTTTTCTCTCGTACAAGTGCCATTACGAGTATATTATCCTATGCTTTCAGAAAGCCAATGCGCAATGACTTGGGAATGTCTTGTTTTCCATCAAGACAAAAGGAACGACAAAGGCAGGCACGCCTGGAACAAATGCATGGGATCAAGGAGTCATCGTTGGAAGCAAAATTCGTTTTTTTTGTAAGCACGCGCCCAGCAGCTTCAGAGAATATGAAGGCATGCGCATTGGGATAACAAAACTGGATGTAATCAAAGACATGGAATACACGTATGCTTCTAGCATTACTATATGAATGAATGCTTCAAGATGTTTGGGTCCTGGAGATTACTCGGTCGACGAGCTACAACAATTGGGAGGACAGTGTAAATTCTAACAGGGATGCACGTCTGTTTTCAAAAGGATTTGCACACTGGCATACACATGGGAAAGAAGGCATGCGCATGGGGATTCGAAAACAAAAAAAAAATGGGACATGCATTTGCTCGTTGGCAGTGTAACGAAAGATGGACAATGAATTGTTCACGCTGTAGTTCATTCTTTTGGAAATGCAATGGAAAGGTTTGCAGCACATTGAAAGGACATCAAGACATTAGCATGATGCTGGTTATTTTTTGGAAATACAAACTCATGTATCAAAAGGAGAAAAAGCATGTGAAGCATGGGTTCAAATACCAAACAATGAAGTTGATAATGCAGACAAGCACATTGTAGGCATGTGCATTACTTTGGGTGCAAATGCCAAGGACCTTGGCCCCCTCAATAGTGTGGGAATATCAAGGGGACATCACATGATCAAGTGTGGGAATCGGATTGCTACAGTAACATTAAGCTATAGTACTGTATGCTACAATACCGTATGCTACAATACCGTATGCTACAGTCGCCGGAAAAACCAGCAACGACCACTCCACATGAGCGACCACCATCGCTTCTGCTACATCCAGCAATGAACTCGATCATCACTGCGTCAAAAACAAAAATGGGTTGAAAACAGTGATGTTTGTTCAGGCGCGTCGAGTTTCCGTTCGAACTCGGAATTCAAACTAGTAGGTTTCGTTCTCTTTTCATTTAGTTTTCATTCAGTAAATTCATCTTCCACTCCTTTTCTTCTTTCTATGATTATGTTCGTGTTCCGATAGGTTGGTTTGAATTCGAACCCAGGTCTTTGTTTGTGTTATAGATAATTCGTGTTCATTTTTGTTTGAAGTTCGTTAGTTTTTCATAAAGTGATTTAATGTCGAATGTCGAGTGATTTAGTTTGAATCATTCATATTTGTTTATGTTGGATTTAATTCGTGTTCATTTTTTGTTTGAAGTTCGTTAGTTTTTCATCAAGTGATTTAATGTCGAGTGTTTATGTGTTGGTCTTTAGTTTTTGATTTAGTATGAATCATTCATCTTGGTTAAGATGTTTTTTGATTTAGTTTGATGTCAACTGATGATCGAGTTTAGTGATTTGGATTTACTTGTTTGTTCTGATGAGTTTGTTCGGATATGAATCTGACTTTGTTGTTAATTCATGAACGTTGTAGATTAGGAGTTTGTTTGGCGAGTTTATTATGCAGAGTTTGATTATTAGTTGTCAATTGTCAGGCTTGATTTGGTTATAGCTGTTGTAGTTTGATTAATTGATTAGGTGAATTAGTTATAGCTGATATGGTTTTGGTACAGATTGAAAGGGATGGAGGTAGAATGGTAAATTGCAGTATTTTCAGGGGCATTTTCGGGATTTTAAGTTTTAAAAAAATGATTAATTTGAGTGTTCTGTCCACTAAGTACTAATAATATTAAAATAATACATTGTTTAATACATGGTGGGGGGACAAGACAAGTGGTAGTGGGAATTAATACATTATTTAATATAGTGGGGGACAAAACATGCGGTAGTGGGGAATAAGGGAATTAAATAAAGAAAAGATATGTGGTAGTGGAAACTAATATATTTGTTTAATATAGTGGGGGACAAAACATTAAGTAGTGGGATTCAAAAGGGGGATGGGGAGAAGATGGTGGGATTTAATTTAAATGCTTCAAGTTTGGCTATAAATAAGAGGAGGTGGACACAAGTTAAAGGGGAGATTTTCTGAACACTAAGGGAGGACATTCTAAGAGGGAATTTTCTTAACATTAAGGGAGGACATTCTAAGGGGGGATTTTCTGAACATTAAGAGAGATTTGAGGATTTTTCGGAACAGAAAAAACATTCTAGAAATCTAAAGAGAGAGTAGTATACACCCGATATATACTCTGCATACACTGGATATACAGAGGGAGAATTCATTTTGAAAGAAAAAAAAATCGAAAAGGAAAAAAAGGGGGACGGATTTTGGACATTAAAAATTCAAAGTTTAAGAGTGAAATACAAGCTGAGTTTTTACCCAAAAGAGTTCAATAGGGTGAGAGCTAAATACTGAAAAGTGAGGTCTTCTTTACTATTGAAAATCAGAATCAGTTTGTTACCGTTTAATTGAGGTTTTTTTTAAGTGGTTTCTTGAGTTGTTATTCCTGGTCTGCATTGGTTTGCGTTGATATTGTTTCATTGAGTGTGCTGGAATTGTGTTGGTTTTCAAATCTGTCACTGGGTGTCTCGTTTGCTGGTTGTTGCTGGTTATTGTTGTTGTTGTTGTATGCTACTGCATTTCTGCTGATCTTCCTCTTCTTTTGCTTCCAATATCAGGTACACAACTGATACGCTGGTTACTGTAAGCTGAAACATGAAGCATGAATACAAATAAAGAGTTGAAGTTTTAATTTGATTTAGTTTTGTTACTGATTGTACTTAGGACATTCTATACACTACTATTTTGTAAAAAAAATTCTGCCATTTCTGTATAACCGGACAGTGTTATAGTAATGTAGTCAATAATGTCCCGTTGTTTTAGTTTGGTTATTAGGTAGTATAGGTTCAAATGCATGTTAAATAAAACCAGGCCAGTAGACTGTTTTGATATCATGGCAATCTAGCTCCAACAATCAATTGTTTGAATTTAGGATTAAAACTAGACCCTTAAGTTACTTCATTCCAATTAATTGCTCTTTCTAAAACTTGCATGTAACTTGCTTAGTTAGATACTATCATCTTATATCTCTGTAAGTGCAAAAATTGTGAACATGTGTAGAAATAATTAACTAGGCCCAATATTGGAATAAGACGGCCCAAGTCACGTTTAATACTACATGCGGTGAACCTGGGCCCACGTTGGCCAACGGGCTGTCCATATTATGTTTACATTCTGATTTAACAAATTGCGTTCGGAATCCGACTATAACAACTCGTAAGCATGTAAATAAATTAGGACCTTTTCTCCTTTATTTTTAGAGACAAATTTAATAGAAAAAATGTAGGCACTTTAGGATTATCCTTTTAAAATAAACGAGATGAGCCTCGCCCAATAAAACGCACAAGTTGTGTGGCCCTCAATAATTGGTTAATAATTGTATAGACTTCGGGATCGGTCGTTTAGCAAATCTCACGGCCTTACCCAAAATAATGATATGCTAGTCGCTTTAGGCGCGCCTTTAATAATTTACTTTCTTAAACTCAGGTGCACATTTATGTGACCCAAATCCAAATCTCAACAGAGTCGAAATGTGTCGATAACCACGGGTACATTGATGTGACGTGGTTCGAGATACGTTTTTCACAATGTTGTAATTCTCTGTTAAAATAATAATAATAATAATAATAAAAGAGGTAAAGAGTTTAAAGTTTGCACATAAGTTCATAATTGTATCAAATCAGATAATTAAGCTAAATACGACAGTTGAGCGACCGTGCTAGAACCACGGAACTCGGGAATGCCTAACACCTTCTCCCGGGTTAATAGAATTCCTTATCCGGATTTCTGGTGCGCAGACTGTTAAACAGAGTCATTCTTTTTCTTGATTCGGGATTCAACCGGTGACTTGGGACACCATAAATCTCCCAAGTGGCGACTCTAAAATAAATAAATAAATCTCGTTTCGATTGTCCTTTGATTGAAAAAACTCCCTTCCGCGTCCCTTTGCGGCGGCGTGGGCGAAAAAGGAGGTGTGACAAGTGGTAGAACCACATTGAACAAAATGGGTATCGTTTGACACTCTA
Organism: Nicotiana sylvestris; assembly: GCF_000393655.2. NCBI lineage: Eukaryota > Viridiplantae > Streptophyta > Magnoliopsida > Solanales > Solanaceae > Nicotiana > Nicotiana sylvestris. Next base: position 168,197,994 of record NC_091063.1, read on the forward strand.
CAGGAAAATTACACTATATTACTAGATAATTTTTTTTATGTATGTTCACTATACGTTGATTTCCCTTGACTTTTCGATGTATCTAATTATTTATATTTTAATACCTCTTGATGAAAATTCTGGCTTTGTCACTGTGTACGAATTAGTAAATCTGGATTTATGCGAGGAAGTCCCACATTGGTGGAGTGAAGCGCTGCATAACAAAAGCGACTCCATACCCAAGGGTCGAACTCAAGACTTCCGGGTTTTGGCTAAGGATGAAGAAATACTTTTTACTCAACCACAAACCTTGGTTGGCTATCTCTCTCTGTGATGACCCAAAAGGTCATTACTTGATTTACAAGTCAATTCTGTGTTCCGAGGCCTTAAAACCCTAATTTTATCTCACCTCAATTTTTGTGTGCGTTACGGGCGTATATCCGGAACGCTTTTATGTGAAAATTTGATAAAATTGCTAATTTTGCCTTTAAAATTGAATTTAAGTTGACTTCGGTCAACATTTTGGGTAAACAAACCTGGACCCATGATTTGACTGTCTTAGAGGGTCCGTAGAAAAATATGGGATTTGGGCATATGGCCGAAATTGAATTTCGAGGTCCCAAGCCCGAGAAATAAATTTTTTGAAGAAAATTGTTTAACTGAAATTATAAGAGTTTTTGGAAATTTAAATGTGTTTGAATTTGATGGTATCAAGCCCATATTTTTGTTCCGAAATTCGGTACAGGTCTTATATGGTATCTAAGTTGTGCCTGTAAAATATGGTAAGAAATGGAATTCATATGACGTGAATCGGACCATCGGTTGTGAAATTTAAAACTTAAGAGTTCTTGAGATTTTTCTTTGATTTTGATGCTAAACTTGAAGTTATAGGTGTTATTTTGGTGATTTGATCACACGAGTAAGTCTGTATGATATTTTTAGGTTAGTGTGCATGTTTGGTTTGGATCCCCGAGGGCTCGGGTGAGTTTCGGATAGGGTTCGGGATATTTTTACACTTAGAAAAGTTGCAGAGTTTGCTGCTTCTGGTGCACAGACGTTTTGTGCTTCGCGGTCGCGAAGTCATTCACCCGATCGCGAAAGGGAAACAGAGCTGGGGAGGATTTTACCCTATGCGAATGCAAGACCTAGGTTGCGAACGCGGAGCATTGGGGGGTTTGCTCTACGCGAACGCGACCGGTCAATCGCGAACGTGTAGCTTTAAGATGGGCTGGTGAGGGAATCTAGGGAGAACTATGCGAATGCGACCCCTTTATCGCGAACGCGAAGGCAGGGCTGGGCTAAGCCTTCGCGAACACGAAGCTTCTCCCACGATCGCGTAAGTCCTCAATTGACAACTCTTCGCGAACGCGAAAGTGCTCAAGCGAACGCGATGAACACTGTCGCCCATCATTTAAAACAGTAGCAAAATCGGGAATTAGCCCACAACTTCATATTTTCAAAACTAGAGAGCATTGAGGCGATTTTCAAGAAGCAAGTTCTTCCCCAAAGTATTGGTATATGATTTTAAACCTTTTTTTTTATTTCCCTTTGCATTTCATCAATCTTCATCCAAAAATCTAGAGTTTTTATAGTAGAAACTGGGAATTTGGGTAGAGTTAGGGATTTTTGAATAATTGGAATTTAGATCTCATTTTAGGGTCGGATTTCGAAATCAATTGCATATTCGGGCTCACAGGTGAATGAGTAATCGAGTTTTGGTCCAAACCTCGAGTTTTGACCAAGCGGGCCCTAGGTCGATTTTTGACTTTTTGGGGGAAAATGATGAAAAACCTATAATTAAGCATTGAGTATGAATTCTTTAGCATTAACTGATGTTGTTAAATTAATTTGGGTTAGATACAAGTAAATTGGAGGCGAATTCTAAAGGAAAAGCGGCGTTTGAGGCTTGAGTTGGTCGTGGAAGTTTGAGGTAAGTGTTTGGTCTAACCTTAGCTTGAGTGAATAGGTATTGTGCTTTATTTGCTATGTGCTAGTTTATTGTACGACGTATAGGTATGGTGACGAGTATCTATAAGTTGGTGTCAAGCATGCCCGTGAGTCTTAAATTATGATCATTGTGTTTCTTAATAAGTACTACAATTGCCTAAATTGTTGATTATCCATGTTGAGTAAAACTTATGATTATTTTCTTGGTATTGGTTTATTATTGAGAATTGGCTCCAGTTGAGGTTCATTTGTGAAGTTAACTGTTGGTACAAGTTTGGTTATAGCTTATTCTCTTGCTGGGACGTATTTAATTCTTATTGTTGATTCCTTACCGAGATGTGTTTATTCTTGTTGTTGATTCCCTTGCTGGGATATTGTTGTTGCTATTGTTTGGGTGAGGAAAGAGACATAAAGCACGAAGAATAATGTCGTACACATTCATACTTATGCATATGGTGAGGAAAGAGTGATAAAGCACGAAAGATGATGCCCTTGTACATTTACATTGATATTGATGCATATGGTGAGGAAGAGAGATAAAGCACAAAGGGTGATGTCGTGCACATTTTCATTATTTGATTGCATTGGTGAGGATTGAGAGTAAAAGCACGAAGGGTGATGTCGTGCACTTATTGCCTATTTGTTATGACTTCTTGCTGTTATCGGTTCAAGTGCCTTAATTGTCTTATTCCACTATTACTGTGATTCTTTATGTTGGTATTTTTCCCAATGGCATGTTATCCCTCCCCCGTTACTTTTGAATTACTTCTATTACTGTTATTCTGCTAGATACTGTTTAATTGCAGGTTATTTATTTGTTGTGTCCTAGCCTCGTCATTATTTCACCAAGGTTAGGCTCGACACTTACTTAGTACATGGGGTCGGTTATACTGATACTACACTCTGCACTCTTTTGTGCAGATCTCGGTACTGGAGCATATGGACCTTAGCTAGAGGTTGTTGTCTTCAGTCCATCGGAGACCCAAGGTAGTCCTGCAGGCGTCCGCAGGCCTTGGCGTCCCTTTCCTATCTTGTTTTCTTCTGTTCTTTTTTATTTCAGAGACATACATGTATTTATTTTGTTCAGACCCTATTTCTTAGATAGTCCGTGAGATTGTAACACCAGTTTTGGGTGGTTTATGTTTATGAATTTGTATTGGTATTAGCTAAATTGTCAAATTTCGTTCTTCCACATTATTATTTTCGTTGTTTATCATATGTTAACTTGAAATTGTTAAGAGATTTAAAAAAAATGAAAAGGGCAAATTAATTGGATTAGTTGGCTTGCCTAGCTTTCTTTAGTAGGTATGATCACGACTCTCAAAGATGGAAAATCCGGATCGTAACATCTCTGTGAGTTAGTACCCTATCTTTCGACAATGTAACTGTGCAGTCTAACTTGCCTAGCTATCTACTCTTTGTCTAAACAAGAAAAGAAACCTGACATTTTTAATGGTTAAGAAAACAATAGATTCAATGTATGTAGTCGATTAAATGTCTAGAGAGGGACAGTTCAGTTTGTGGACGTTATCTGTATATAATTTGAATTTGATAATAAGGTACAACGAACAGTCAAAATTTTTATTAAAATGAACTTATTTGGATAATTGCTTGTACTTATGCCTACACTCTATAGTTCAAAATTGGAAACAACCAATGTAAAGATTCAACCTGTTGACTAGATCAAACACAATTATTTTAAATGACAGAGACTGAAGAGAAGGCCTACATTATTGTTCGTGTGGCCAGTTGCCATTTTAAAAATAATTTCACTATTAATATTATTTGCGAAAGAAACATTTTTTTCATATTGATTACGATGTTTAGGAATATGCCAAATATTCTAACTTAAAAATAATGTGCAGTAACTTTTCTGTAGGATGTGAATATGCTAAACTTTATCTCATAAAATTCTATAACTAATGTCCGTATATTCATACTCACGCAAAAGATTAGACATTTCAATCTTCATATAGTACTCTAAATCTTATCATTCTTTTTGAGAAAATATTTAACTGTCATTCTTGTATTATTATTTGAAGGGAAAATTGGAGCAATGATAAAGTTGTCTCTATGTGACCTATAGGGTACGGGTTCGAGTCATGAAGTTAGTCACTGATGCTTGTATCAAAGTAGGTTGCCTACATCACACCCCTTGTGCGACCCTTCCCCCGGACCCTGCATGAACGTTGGATATTTCGTGCATCGGATGGGCCTTCATTTTCTTGAATTATTATTTCTGGTGTTTCAGTGTGACCTATAGGTCACGAGTTCGAGCAGTGAAATCAACTACTAAACTCTCAGCAAAATAGGCTGCCTACATTACGTCCCTTGGGATGCAGCCCTTCCCCGAATTTTGCATGAGCGTTGAATACTTTGTGCACGGGACTGGCTTCCTTTTTTGAATTATTATTTGTCGCCAATATGCGAGGCTTATCCGTTTATGATCTTGTTATAAGTTATTGCATTAAATCAGAGGCGAATCCAGGATTTGAGGCTTATAGGTTCCTACCGTAATTTAGATTAATATGCAATAATAACTGTGTTTACATTTAGATATTTACAAATATTTAGTGAATTTCTTAATATAAATATAGAGTTTATGCAAAAGTTACTGGGTTCCCGAGAACCCATATTGTATACTCTAGATCCGCCCCTGCATTAAATTATGTGACGTACAAAATAGTTGTTATAAGTTTCTAGTTAGAAAGTAGTAAATGATCTTAAGTCTATGCTTCTAAGACTTCTAAATTTTAAATATAGTTATATATTGCAAATGAGACCAAGTCTTCAAATATTCAGACTTGATTATCGTTATTCAAACAATGAGCAATTAGATTAGTGACTGTTCGTAAGCTGAAATCCTCCAAAGATCTTGCTACATATTATTTTATTTGAAAATATGTAAGCACCCACGTAATAAATTTAGAAGTTTAACACTTTAAATACATCTGTTACATTTTTTATTGTTTAATATTTTTGATTTATTGCTCCTACCCAATGCTAATGGAGGGACTATACATTCGATGTCACGCCAAATCAAACTTTTAAAAGTAAAAAGTACAAATAAAAATTGAAATATATACTATATTAATGTGACACACTTTTTTTACTAGTCTTCTGCGGAAATAATGACGCATTTTTATGTTTGAAGTAATTTAATTTTAAATTCTTTATTTTATCCATTTTACTCCTAATAAGAAGTTTTTATAGTATTCACAGAGCTTTTACTTTTTAAGCTTTTAAAACCATAAGTTTCAAACAACAAAAAAATTCTTAAATTTCGTGACGAGTCAAACTATGTAATATAAATTGAAAAAGGAGTACAAAATTAATATACAAAACACTTGTGTTAACATTTATTGATTTAGTGTAAATCAAATAAATTTTGGATTACCAATAAAAGAGTGACAGTTAAAATAGTCAAATCTCTAGGCGGCTGGTGTTTTCTGTTTAATACGTAATTCAACTGTTTAAGCTTAATTACTAAGCTTGAGTTTACAAACCAAATCATGGACACAAGTGAACTGATGTTCAGAATTTCTTATAATTCAAAGTTTTTCGTGGTCAAATCATGAGTCATTCACTAACTGCTGGTCATAATCGATGTTCTTTATCAGTTTAAGTGGACACTATTGTCATGTAAACATGACGGCGTCTATATCTGACACTCTTTCGTCGGAAAATTATAATGTATTATATTGTTAGATAATTATTTTTATTTTATATATACACACAATATGTTAAATATCCTTAACTTTTGTATGTGTTTAGTTTTTTATCCCTTATTAAAAATACTGGATCCGCCACTGAATAACATGTCAATTAATGTAGCAGCTAAACTCATACCAAATTACATTTACACTCTTATAGTCTAATCTAATGAGAGAAAAAAAAGGTTTATCTAATATTTGGCGCAAAAGTAGTGCTTGTTCTAGAAAATCACGTTAAGGGAAAGTATGATTCATTTAAAGAATTTGAACTAAATTCAATAAGAATAAGGTAATGGATTAAGGATGGTGTAATTCAAGGCCTTTTATAAATTCTTTTTAATGTCCTTATATACTTAATATAAGACATTATATACATATGTCTAAGAGTTTAATTAAGGTAAATACTCACTCACACCTGTAATTACAACAAACCAAGCAAATAAAGTGAAAATACATATCGCTTGATCATGATTAAGTGATAAATATGTGTATCAAAGATATGTATCTTGCATTTATTGATTTGATATAAATACCAATCAGATAAATTTTAATAGTAATTAGTTCCTGGCGGCGAGGTAATGACAGAATTCAATATAGTTCTTCTATATGCTATTAAATGTTTTTAGTCGAAGTAGAGACTTTCATTATTAGGCTGAAGATGCTAATTACTGATAAGCTTTACGTCAATCCATTGAATGAACAAGACTTCCAGAAGATTTCAAAACAATTGAACAAGAAAACTTTTTCTTCAAGTGAATTAATCTGCTGCTAAAAGTATCAGATATATATTCCAAACCGCTAATGATAAAGAGGTTTTTGAGCTTGAACTTAGATCAAAGGGTCTCAATTGACACCGCTTCGCCTGAAAAATATAATGTATAAAATTATTTTTAAAAATGTATATACACTATACGTTAAATTCTATTGGCTTATTCGTGTGTTTATTCCTATGTGTTTGCAGGAATTGTTAAAAATATAATTAAGTAAATAAAAGTATATTCTCTCTAACAGCTTAATCTTTTAGATTCACACTTCAATAGAAATGTGTAGAATCTGAAAATAACACTTATTAATATTTTGTTTTTGTCCAAGGATATGAGAAAAGCATTGGGACTCCTAATTGGGAGTTCATATATATATATATATATATATGCTTTCTATGACAAAATTATTTTCCAGCATTTTATTGGCGGAAAAATGAAAGAAAATCCATTCCATTAATCACTTATTAGCAGGCGTTAATGTAAAAATTTATCGGCGTCCGATAAACCATATGCGTAATCACTTGTACGATATTTGCCATATGTATTTAATATTATGACAAATTAAACTCTAGAAAATGATCCAAAAAATGCTTACCATGTTAAAGTATTTTCTATCGAGACATTTTCTATGTAAAACATTTTTCTTTACACCAAATGCACTTTTAAGAATTTAGAAATAGTAATATGATATATCTTAATGAATGCCTATTTAATTTAATCAAATAACCTTTCAATGGCTTGGACCGTTTGTGGGAATTTCCCTTAGTCTGCTGTGTTACTTCAGTCTCTTCCTAAGGCAAGATAGTCTATAGTTCACCTAGGTGGATTGTTTAATTTTATGTCCCTTATATTCTTTGAATTATTTAATTTGTCTCATACGTTACAATAATGCAGTGTTCATAATTTTCTCCTTAAATTGTCTATCTCATAAATGCCAAAACTTTTCTTAATATAATATTTCTTTTGATTCTTTGATGAAATATATAAAAATGCGTAGTTGTTCTATATTAAGATTCAATAACTTATCATACTTCTTTTTATAAATAGAGTTTAAATATATAATATCATTATTGTTATAACCTCTTTATACCTCAGGGGGGATATTTCGTGGTAATTACGGGCTAGCCCCTTCTCAATTTTGTATTTGAAAAATAATTACTGTGGTGGAGTTTCACATTCCACATGTAAAATTTCAAAATAATTCGAAATGACTATTTGTGAATTTTATCCGAATATTTCTCGTCTAATTTCAGTGTTCGACTCTCCTCCGGCCCAATCCCCGTTGGGCTTCTTATCTTGCTTATGGACTTATGAAAATTTACGAGCAAGTTGCGCGTTTGGCCCATCAATCAAAAATTAGTAAAAATTGTGTGGAGTAGCCACTTTTTAAAGTGGTATTTACTTTTTATCCAGTATTTTCAATGCTTAGCAATAGTAGCCACTAGTCTATTAAAATTAATATGAAAAGACGATGTTATCTTTTCTTCTATCTCTTTCATGTTAGGGAGAAGAACCGTACCGCCGTGTGTGATAAGTTTATTGTTTTTAGAAGAAACGCAATACAAACAACAACACTTGCATTTTCTTTTTCCAGAAAAGTGAACCCCACATCAAAATACTCAGTCAGAACTACAAACATATTTGTAAACTACTATTCTCCACATCAATATACGTTCACTAAAAAATAAAACGAAATTAAATAGAAACAATAAAGGAAAACCTTTTGTAGTCCATTTCAGCTAGTGAAGGAATTGGAGATAACCGCCATAGACATAACCAACACCCGTGAACTTAAAATTATAAGTTCAAAAGTTAAGGACACTTGGTCCTGAACTTAGACTAACAAGCTCAAAAGTTAAGGACAATAGGTCCTGAAGTCCTGAATTTATACTAACAAGCTCAAAAGTTAAGGACAATATGTCACGACCCAATTTAGGATCGTGATCGGCGCTTAGGAGCAAGTACCCCCAAGAAAGCCTCATCGATATTTTACAGAAAATCGGGCAGAGTTTCTCCTGTTTTTGGACTATCCCAAAAAAATTTCCTGTCTCAAATCAACAACGAAACATCCTAATACTATACGAAATAATTGACAACTTGTCAGTTAACTAAAACAAGTCTACACCATAACTAAACTACCAACTAACCACTAGAAATACGAATTTATCTCCAACTTTGATAAATGAGAACGATACTCAACATACGACTATAATAACAAAAGAATACTCATGAAACTAAAATAACGACTATGGAGTGACTCTAAGAATTCAAAGAAAAGGCCATAACAATAAATAAAATCTCCGCCCACGCGAACAAGTGCGAGGTTCACCAAGAACTATCAACCTATGCGCTTTAATTAACGAAATTCTCGCCCGCATCAACTGCTGTCTCTGTAAAAAAAATTTAGTGGGGAATGAGTCGCTAGCTCAGTGAGTAATAACACTTAACTACAATCTTTTTTATTGGGGACAAGTCAAAAAAACATGCTAGTATCTCAAACAGAAAATAACATCAAAATGCCCTTTCAGAAACAATAAACAATTTTCAGTCTCATCATGTTTTTCTTGTAGTATAATACTATTGACAATTTCGTAATAAGCTCGGTAACCACTGTATAATATCAATATTCATATTCTCGGAGGTTTCAATAAACGGATCATGTAATCGGTATAACTGTGGACTTCTTTGCAAGAAGTCGAATATAATGGTAGTCCCTATTCGAGGGAAATCGGTAATGGTATGCTAGTTCTACCTTCCCACTAGCGAGGGCTATAACGGTAATCGGTAATTACAAAGTGCACCAGGTCTAACGAACCCACCGTCAGCAACGGGATCCTTCAATGTCTACTCCCATTTATACTTGTCTATGTAATTCGTATATATATATATATATATATATATATATATATATATATATATATATATATATATACTCGTAGAAAATATTTAAAAACAATACAGGGCTTTCGGTTCTTATCAAGTCATATAATTTCATTTCGATAACAGTAAATTCAAGTAACAGTAAAATAAATCTAGTGAAAATAGAAATATTTAAAACCACGGTAACCATCTCAAATAACTATTTCGGTATCATATCGAGTAAAAGACTTGTCCCACATGCAACTCAAAATAATCGGTAACATATTCATCTTAAAAATCATGTGTAAATCATGCAAGTTATGAAAACACAAATTGCGGTAAGATTACTGCTCACCGAACTCGTGCCAAAATACCAACTTCTTCACCTCAAGCAACTCGTACAAATTCCTCCAATCAATCTAAAATTGCATAATATCGATCTCGTGTTAATTTCCTTATTTAGGCTAATTCATAGCTATTTTAGAATACCCAATCATCGGGGTTCATGTTTGAGTCTTAATTTGTGAATTTATATTTACCCACATATGAGTAATTACAAATTTATCAACTCCAACCTATTCATATAATTTATTACTCCAAATTTCATAAAGTTCTATTGATTCTTTAGGAAGAAAATTCTCAATTGTGTGAATGAACTAGTGTAATATCTATTACTCTGTAGAATCATCCAATCAAGAGAATCGAAATTAAAATCTACCAGAAGAAAAAGTTCAAGTAATACCTGTAAGAGACAATGTGCTTAATATTCCTTAATAGTTATAGTTATGGCTCCAACGCATTGCACCCACTTCTTCCTCCTTTTCTCTTTTCCTTCTTTCTTCTCTGCTCGTTTCCTTTTTGTTTTCGTTTCTGCTGAAGCCTTTGCTTCTTCCCCTTCCGTAACCCTTGTTTTTTTTTTCCTTTTAGTTTAGAGAATGGGCTTCGGCCCTTTTGTGCTTGCATCCCTTTTTTCCTTTTATTTTGTTTTGTTTTATTTGTTAGTTCCCTTTATTTGGATTTAAATTATTGGGGTATTACATCTTTCTCACCTTATGAAATTCGGTCCCCAAATTTAACTTAAGTACGTACCTGTAGACTGAAATAAATGGGGAAACTTCGCTTGCATATCTTTTTCTACTTCCCAAGTAGCTTCTTTAATGTTATGATTTCCCCATATAACTTTAACGAACACAATTTATTTTGACCATAGCTTTCTTACTTGTATATAAACAATTGCCATCGCCTCCTCCTTGAAGATAACTTCTCATCAAGCGGTATAGTTGGTGCTTCAAGCACCTGAGATGAGTCTTATATACATTTTCTTAGCATTGAGATATGAAACACTGGACGAATAAAGGACAACTCAGGAGGAAGTGCCAAACGATAAGCCACAACTCCTACTCGGTCTAGTATCTCATACGGTCCTATAAACCTGGGGCTCAACTTGCCTCTTTTTCCAAACCGCATCACACCTTACATAGGGGAGACTCGCTGGAACTCCATGAAGCTGGACAATTTCATTCATAAATATTTGTGCATACCTCACTCCACCGTATGTAGTCTTCACTGGCAAAAAGTGTGTTGATTTTGTCAGTCGATCTGCAATTACCCACACTGAATCATAACCTCTAAGGGTTCGTGGTAGACCGGTGACAAAATTCATAGTAATTCTTTCCCATTTTCACTATGGAATCTCAATTTGTTGTAGTAGTCCTACGGGTCGCTGATGCTTAGCCTTGACCTGCTGACAAGTCAAACAACTAGAAACAAAGTTAGAAACATCTTTCTTCATACCTTCCCACCAATAAAATTGCTTCAAGTCATGGTACATTTTTGTGGATCCAGGATGTATGGTGGATTTAGAGTTTTGGGCTTCTTCAAGAAAAACATGTCTCAACCTATCTACGTTTGCTACACATAGCCTGTCACCCATTTGAAGAACACCATCACTTTCAACAATCATATCCTTGCTTTTACCAGCTAAGGCCTCATCTCTGTATTTGTATAATCGTTCATCCTCATATTAGGTGGCCTTCATGCGCTCAACTAATGAAGACTTGGCTTGAGCATAAGCCAACAATGCCTCTGAATTTCCAACACTAAATCCAATACCCGTATCTTCTAGTCTCTGAGTATCTTTGGCCAAAAGTCTCTTTGCAGGAGCTATATGTGCCATACTCCCCATAGATTTTCTACTCAATGCATCAGCCACCACATTGGCTTTTCCAGGATGATACAAAATAGAACAATCATAGTCTTTGATTAGTTCCATCCAACGACGTTGCCGAAGATTCAGATCTCTCTACTGAAAGATATACTTCAAACTTTTATGGTCAGTATAGATCTCACAAGTTTTGTTGTGTAGATAATGTCTCCAAAATTTTAGAGCAAATACCACTGCAGCCATCTCCAAATCATGTGTAGGATAGTTTTGCTCGTATTTTTTCAATTGTCTCGAAGCATAAGCTATAACACAACCATTTTGCATGAGAACACATCCTAATCCCACCCTCAAGGTGTCATAGAATACTGTAAATCTTCTAGAACCTGATGGTAAGGCTAATATTGGTGCAGTTGTCAAACATGTTTTGAGTTTTTGAAAGCTCTGCTCAGATTCCTCCGTCCACTGAACCTTTGCATTTTTCTATGTTAGCTTGGTCAGCGGCACTGCTATTTTGGATAAATCCTACACAAATCGCATGTAATAGCCTGTTAATCCTAAAAAGCTACAAATCTCTGTAGGAGAAGTAGGCCTGGGCCATTTCTGCACAGCTTCTGTCTTCTTAGGATCTACCATAATTCCATCTTTGGAAACAACATGCCACAGAAATGATACCGAGTCTAGCCAAAATTCATGCTTCGAGAACTTAGCATAAAGCTGATGTTCTCGCAATATTTGCAACACAATCATGAGATGGTCCTCGTGTTCTCCTTGGCTACGAAAATATATCAGGATATCATCAATAAATACTATTACAAATCTATCTAGAAACGGCTTGAACACCCTATTCATTAAAAACATAAATGCCGCTGGAGCATTAGTCAGTACGAAAGGCATCACAAGAAACTTATAGTGCCTGTATCGAGTTCTGAAAGCAATCTTAGAAATATCTTCATCTTTGATTCTAAGCTGATGGTAACTAGAACGAAGGTCAATCTTTAAAAAGTGGGCAGCTCCTTGTAACTGATCAAACATGTCATCTATACGAGGCAAAGGATATTTATTACGTATTGTTATCTTGTTCAACTACTTGTAGTCAATGCACATTCTCAGGGGTCCATCTTTATTCTTTACGAACAGTACTGATACACCCCATGGTGATACACTAGGTCTAATAAAACCTTTATCTAACAAATCGTGTAACTGTTGCTTTAGCTCCCTCAACTCTGCTGGTGCCATTCGATATAGGGGTATCGATATGGGCTGTGTGTCAGGTAGCAAATCAATACCAAAGTCTATTTCTCGTACTGGAGGCAATCCTGGTAAATCCTTAGGAAATACATCAGAAAATTCTCTCACTACTGGTATATTTTCTATACTAACTGTTTCCTTTCTTGTGTCATTTACAATAGCTAAGATACCCAAGCAACCTTTCTTTAGAAGTCATTGAGCCTTCATAAAAGATACAATTTTGCAAGTCTCTGGAACCTTACTCCCTTTTAGAATAAAACTGGGTTCATTTTGTATCTCAAACTTTACTATCTTTGCATGACAATCGACTATAACATAGCAAGAAGATAACCAATCCATTCCCATCAGCATGTCAAAGTCAATCATATCAAGTACAATAAGGTCATCTAGAGTATCTCTACCCTCAACCCGAATCTGACAAGCACGATACACTATTCGGATAATAAAGACTCTCCAACAGGAGTAGCAACTAGAAAAGGATTATTCAATAGCTCATGCGGTCTACTAAAACTCAAAGCAAAGTACGAGGACACATAGGAGTGAGTAGATCCCAGATCAATTAATGCAAGTGCATCAAATTAACAGACAGAAAGAATACCTATAACCACATCATTCGAGGCCTGAGCATCCTGTCTAGTAAATGCAAAAATTCTCGCTTGACCTTTACCAGCATTCCCTTATCCTTGATTCACGGTAGCACGGTCTCCAGCACCTCGACCTCTATTTCCTGTACCTGTAGCACCTGAAGTATTACGAGTAGTCTAAGTCGGTGCAGCTGACTGAATAGAAGCCTGGTTGAAATTTCTCGGAGGCTGAGGGAAATCCCTCAAATGATGTCCTAATTGGCCATATTGATAGCACTCTCCAGTTAGAACACAACATTGGCCCAAATGTAATCTACCACAGGTCTAGCATAATGGCATATATCTACCTAGAATTATGATGTCCAAAAGATGATGGTCCTCTATTACCTTGTATGTGATGTGGTCTGTATGTGGACTATGAAGACATATGTGTCCCTGTCTGAGAACCCTGTTCTTGTTGTCCCTGATTTCCTGCTCTTTTATTTTCACTAAAACCGCCACTGAAAGCCCCTCATATCTTGGCCTTTTTACGTAAATCACTAGCTACACGCTCATCACGTCCCTTATTTTCAATCTTTCTAGCAAGGTCGACTACATCAGAGTAGGATAAAGTATTCATCTGTAGGGCTACTGTAGTGTATATATGACCAACTAATCCATCCACAAACCTCTGAACTTGAGCTTCTTTGGTAGGCACTAAGTAAGGAGCATATATAACCAACTTATAAAACTTAGTGTTATATGTTGACACATCCATATCTAGAGTCTGAACCAATCTCTCAAAGTCTCTAGCATATTTTTGCATCAGGCTGCCTGGAAGAAAATGATTCTTGAACAACTTAGTGAACCCGTCCCCATGTCAGTGGTGTTGCTCCTGCTGGCCTTCCTAGCAATACAGTTTCATTCCATGTGTTGGCCATATCCTCTAGTTTGTATGCTGCGAGATCCACGGCTCTCTCACTAGAACATCCAAGAGCACATAATGCCTTGAGTGTCCCATCCAAGAAACTTTGAGGATCTGCTGAAACATCAGAACCTGTGAATTTTGGTGATTTCAATTTCAGGAACTCTTGTAGTGATACTTCCTTATTCCCGAAAGTATGAGTCTGTGCAGGTGCTTGTGTCTGTAAAGTAGCTTGAGGAGCTGCACTTCCACCATGAGTAGGCACTAATGCCTCTAACACATTCAATAACATTGCCACTGCGTCTAAAAGTAAGGAAATAGTAGGTACAACAGTTGGCACTGGTGGTGGAACGTCTTTAACTCCCTGCCCTTGCACTTGATCTTGCATAGCAGCTTGGGGTTGACCCATGTTCCCAACTTCAGGTTGAGGAGCAGTCTGTCTTCTAGTTTAATGAACCCCAACTTGACCGCCACCCCGGGTAATACCACGTCCAGCAGATGAAGGTGTGCGTGTCCTATCCATCTGCAAAAGAAATACTCCAAAAACAATCTCAAGTTATCTCAACGCACAATCAAAGAATGAAAGAAGGGAAAACAGTCCTAGTTGTTCAGTAGCCTTAAGATCATAAGTATGGGCGCCTACATACCCATGAAATAAGACTCTACTAAACATTGCTCTATAACTCGGGACTTAAAGCCTAAGCTCTGATACCAACTTTGTCACGACCCAATTTAGGATCGTGACCGGCGCTTAGGAGCAAGTGCCCCCAAGTAAGCCTCATCGATATTTTATAGAAAATCGGGCAGAGTTTTCCCTATTTTGGACTATCCCAAAAAACTTTCCTATCTCAAATCAACAACGAAATATCCTAATACCATATCAAATAATTGACAACTTGTCAGTTAACCAAAACAAGTCTCAACCATAACTAAACCACCAACTAACCACTAGAAATACGAATTTATCTGCAACTTTGATAAATGAGAACGATACTCAACATACGACTATAATAACAAACGAATACTCATGAAACTAAAATAATGACTATGGAGCGACTTCTAAGAGTTCAAAGAAAAGGAAATAACAATAAATAAAATCTCCGCCCACGTGAATAAGTGTGAGGCTCACCAAGAACTATCAACCTGTGCGCTTTAATTAACAAAATCCCCGCCCGCGTCAACTGATGTATCTGTAAAAAAAATTAACGGGGAATGAGTCGCTAGCTCAGTGAATAATTACACTTAACCATAATCGTTTTCATTGGCGACAAGTCAAAAAATATGCTAGTATCTCAAAAAGAAAATAACATCAAAATGCCCTTTCAGAAACAATAAACAATTTTCAGTCTCATCATGTTTTTCTTGTAGTATAATACTATTGACATTCTGTAATAAACTCGCTAACCACTGTATAATATCAATATTCATATTCTGGGAAGTTTCAATGAACGGATCATGTAATCGGTATAACTGTGGACTTCTTTGTAAGAAGTTGAATATAACGGTAGTCCCTACTCGAGGGAAATCGATAACGGTATGCTAGTTCTACCTTCCCACTAGCGAGGGATATAATGATAGTCGGTACAAGGTGCACCAGGTCTAACGAACTCGTCGTTAGCTACGAGATCCTTCAATATCTACTCCCATTTATACTTATCTCTGTAATCCGTATATATACTCGTAGAAAATATTTTAAAACAATACAGGGCATTTCGGTTCTTATCAAATTATATAATTTCATTTCGATAACAGTAAATTCAAGTAACAATAAAACAAATCTAGTGACAACAGAAATATTTAAAACCACGGTAACCATCTCAAATAACTATTTCGGTATCATATCGAGTAAAAGACTTGTCCCACATGCAACTCAAAATAATCGGTAACATATTCATCTTAAAAATCATGCATAAATCATGCAAGTAATGAAAACACAAATTGCGGTAAGATTACTACTCATCGAACTCGTGTCGAAATACCAACTTCTTCACCTCAAGCAACTCGTACAAATTCCTCCAATCAATCTAAAACTACATAATACTGATCTCATGTTAGTTTCCTTATTTAGGCTAATTCATAGCTATTTTAGAATACCCAATCATCGGGGTTCATGTTTGGGTCTTAATTTATGAATTTATATTTACCCACATATGAGTAATTACTAATTTATCAACTCCAACCTATTCATATAATTTAGTACTCCAAATTTCATAAAGTTCTATTGATTCTTTAGGAAGAAAATTCTCAATTGTGTGAATGAACTAGTGTAATTTCGATTACTCTGCAGAATCTTCCAATCAAGAGAATCGAAATTAAAATCTACTAGAAGAAGAAGTTCAAGTAATACCCGTAAGAGACAATTAATGCTTAAGATTCCTCAATAATTATAGCTATGACTCCAACGCACTGCACCCACTTCTTCCTCCTTCTTTTTCTCTTTTCCTTCTTTCTACTCTGCTCATTTTCTTTTTTTTTGTTTTTTGTTTCTACTGAAGCCTTTGCTTCTTCCCCTTCCATAACCCTTGTTTTGTTACTTTTTTTTTTTCATTTTAGTTTAGAGAATGGGCTTCGGCTCTTTTGTGCTTGCATCCCTTTTTCCCTTTTTCTTGTTTGTTTTATTTTATTTGTTAGTTCCCCTTTTTTTTGGATTTAAATTATTTTGTAAACGTCTAATATGTCCTCACTTAAAATATTGGAGTATTACACAATAGGTCCTGAACTTACAGTTACAAGTTTAAAAGTTAAGGACAAGTAGTCCTTAACTTAGAGTTACAAGCACAGAACTTAAGGACAGGTGGTCCTGAACTTCGAGTTCCAAGTTCAAAAGTTAAGGACATGTAGTCCTGAAGTCCTGAACTTAGAGTTGTAAGTTCAAAAGTAAAGGACATGTAGTCCTGAAGTCCTGAACTTAGAGTTGTATGTTCAAAAGTTAAGGACACTTGGTCCTGAACTTTATGAGCAGAAGAGTGTTTTCGTCCGGACAGGTAAAGTTTATTAAAGTAGTGGCTAAAGACTAAAGACATTTTAAACAATGGCTTAAAAGTAAATACATGTATTATTAGTGGCTAATCGTGCACTTCCCCCAAAAATTATTACATTTGCTAGTCAATATACACAAAATATACATCGATTAGTATAAATTATACAATTTATATTATGCATTAATATATAAAATATATGTATTTTTGACTATTATTTTTTAGAGCAGTTATACAATGTAATTTTTCCAACATTATTGAACAAGCAATGCACTACAGGTTACGATATCCAATGGCGTAGCTACTTAGAGTGAGGGTTGTTCAATTGAACAGTCTTCATTAGAAAATTACATTGAGTATATAGATTCCTCAAAATTACCAACTAGCCCAAAAATAATAGGCTAAGATTCAACATCCAACTCCAATAGGTTCTCAAAATTACTATTTAATTTTTAAAAAAGATTCCTCAAACTTTTAAATTAATTTTCGAATCAGTAAATGTGACTCAAATATTAATCCAACAAACTAAATTCATTTGGGTGGTGAAAATTAGATTTTTAACAAGCTTAAATATGTGGGTTTAAATTCCGAATTTGATTTTGTGAGAAATTTGGAGTGGGTGTTATTTAGACATGTTAAAATAGTATAAGAAGATTGTATATAAAATTTAAAGTTATTTAATGGAGATTGGACTGGTTTTGAACAAGAATTGCGACTGAAAATCGTAGAATAAGTTCGTCTACAGACGCTTGTATAAAGGTGTATTATAGTGTGTAAGGTGTGTTTCTACACTCATATACACTACTATACAAGATTATACATAATTATACAAAAAACTGACTTCGTCCTCTTCCTTGCGTCTTTTCTGAAATTTAACTCAAATCTACTCCAAATCACTTCACATTTAAAATATAAACTCATTTTGATATTTTCAATCAATTGGAATAACACCCAATCCAAACAACTAACAAATTTTAAAAAATCCATTATCAAAAGCAAAGCTTTGAATGGTCTTCAATGGTGGACTTCTAATCTTCAATTTTCTTACATTTCAAGCAGGTGACACAAGAGGAGAAGTAGAAAATACATGGTCCCTTGAAGCATATGTAGAAGATGTGAGAAGAAGAGAGAGCAATGGTTGTAAGAACACAAATTTTTAATTTGCTAGTGCTTTCAAAATATGTATAATGTGAGCTAGGTGGTGTAAAACTTTGATAATAGGTGAATTGGACTATAATTAGGCCCTAAAGAACCACCTTCTTGTATAGTTTTTATGGTAAAAAGTGATAACAAAATGCTCTGATTAGTGTTTTTCATGCGTTGCAGGCTATATACAATAAAAAAAAGTCTATGCAGTACTTTTGGGATCAATTACGGAGAAAAAGAGGCCAATCGTACAATATCCGCTAAGTGCACCACGCGAAGGCAGCAAAACCAGAACTGGAGATGGACTGCCGCGGTCCCGGCGTAACCGTGGCCGGACCACGGCAGAAGGCTGTTGCAGATTCTGAGAGGCTAGTTGGCCGCAGTCCTGGGGTAACCGCGGGCGATAGGAAGCGGAAAATTGAGGGACTGAAGTGCAAAAATACGGGATTTTTAGCCCAAAACCCTATATTAAACAATAGAACTCGCCCAAGGGAGGAATGTAATATTTTAGAGAGTACTTTGGCAAGAAAAACAAGTGTGAGAGATCACCTAAAATATCATATTTTCTTCTTCTCTTTATTTTTCTTGCAATTTTGATCATGAATATTTTCATAGTTTATTTACTCATTGTCATGAGTAGCTAAATCCTTTGTCTAGGGTTTTGATGGAACCTATCGAAGGATGAACTTCTTGATTATGTTAATATAGTTTGCCAGTTTAATCTCTATTTGTTCAACTACGTGTTTGTTGTAGTTAATTGACAGGATCCTCAATTAGTTGTGCCTAATTAGTGTGCATAACTCGGGAGAGAGTGCATATTTAGGTGATTGTTGAACAACACCACTCCCAAAGTATAACAGGGATCTATAACTGTGAGTTTAAAGATGGGATTAGGGATAACGAAGTCTTGGGTGCAATCTAAAGTGAACTGTAATAAACAAAGCCTGCTAGTGTATCTCGGGAGAGTGCGTCTAGTAAATTATCGTGATTACTCGGGAGAGATTCACGGTAAAAAGAGTGTTCATGATTGATAGAGATGTGTTGGTAAATCTATATGAAACATAAACAGAAGGGATTCCATCAATAGGGGAAATCACTACCTTAGAACCTTCTCATTATTGTTCACAACTTAAGCATATTTAGTTTACAACTGTTTATTGACTTTCAATCTTAGTTATTAAATATACCATCAACTGTTATTCACAACGTTTGGGGAAGTTGATTCTAAAGAATTTAGTAAGTCCAACGAAAGTAATTGATAGGTTAATTCTCTGTGGATTCGACTCTAGGCATAAATACTCAGGTTATATTTGCAACGTCCGCATTATCCTTTTATAAGGCATAGTTGGGCGTGATCAAATTTTAGCGCCGTTGCCGGGGAATTAATGGTGTTATCAATTACAATTGAAAGAAGTACAAAAATTCTTATTGTAGTCATTTTTTCTCTATACCCAATTTTTACATTGAAATTTTAACGTTTGTTGACTTGGTTGCACATGTGCATGCCTAGAAACTCATCGAGATCTGGTGAAGTATTTGAAGCATTATCAGATCCCGAGAAAATTTTCAAGGCCTTGAATCGGGCAAATCGGAAAAACAAACAACAACCAACAACTACACAATTTGAAACAGTCATGGGGGATCACGAGGAAAACCCAGCGGTACCAATAGTGCTAGAGGCTGCTCTCTATGACTGGGCACAACCCACAACTGAAAATCTGTCCACAACCATTGTAGTTTCGCAGATACAGGGTGAGTCATTCCAAATTACGAATAATATGTTGCACTTGTTGCACAACAAGGGACTATTTTCGGGGTCGCAAGTCGAAGATCCTCAACAGCACTTGAAGAACTTCCTCTCTATCTGCAAAACCCAAAGGTAGCCCAACGTAACTCCTGAAGCAATCAAGTTGTTATTGTTTCCATTCTCAGTGACAGGAGCTGCCCAGACTTGGCTAAACTCACTTTCCGTAAATTCTATAACAACTTGGGATGAGTTAGTCAGGCAATTCCATAATAAGTTCCACCCACCCAATAAGACTGCTCAACAAATTGATGAAATTTTGAGTTTTAAACAGAGACCAATGGAGACACTGCATGAAACATGGGAGCACTTTAAAGGGATGCTGGTTATATGCCCGCACCATGGTATTCCAGATCTGATGTTGGGGTAGTGGTTTTAAATGGGATTGTTGATGCTTCAGCTGGTGGAGCATTTTTGAGCAAAACATGGAGAGAAGGCCAGAGTCTGCTTGACAAGATGGCACAAAATTCGGGATGGACAATCAGGAATGCACCTATCACTCCAGTGGTTCACTTAGTGCCCTTAGATCCATCCAACTCTATGGCTGAAAATATGGCCACCTTATTGACACAGATGAGTATACTCACCAAAAAGGTGGAAGAGTTAGGGCAGAAGCAGTAGGTACACATCGTAGATACTACCAATGGGGGCTTGTGCGCATCTTGCATTAGTCAGCCAATCGGTAACCAATGGAATGCAGAACATGATCATTACCACTACCTTGAAGACATGAATTATGTGTCTAATTATGGAGTCCAGAGACAGGGTGGTCAGAATTAGGGCCAGCAAAATCAGCAATATAGGCCAGTCCATCCATAGTTAAACAATGGAAACATGGGAGGTATGAGACCCCCTAACAATATGGCACCTTACCCCAGGCCACAGGGATATAATAATCAGAATCAGCAGCAGGGGTATCACCCTCCTCAGTAGCAGCATGGTGGAAGGCAGGAAGATGGGTTTGCTAGACTTGAGGCAATGATGCAGCAGGTTATTGGGTCTAATGCAAAGATTAATGAGAGAGTGGATGCACATGATGCAGCAATCAAGAATATTAAAGTGCAGGTGGGCCAAATTTCTATGTCTCTGAACAATCATCCTCATAGGACACTACCTGCAGACACCCAGATAAATCCAAAAGATCAAGGCCCAAAGTAGTTGACGGCGGTAAGTCTACATAATGACAGAGATCTGGATGTAGAT
The DNA here is from genome assembly GCF_000393655.2 of Nicotiana sylvestris. NCBI lineage: Eukaryota > Viridiplantae > Streptophyta > Magnoliopsida > Solanales > Solanaceae > Nicotiana > Nicotiana sylvestris. Next base: position 168,219,287 of record NC_091063.1, read on the forward strand.
AAAGAGAGGGCTCGAGAAACTAGACAAGTTGAGACACTTATACCAGTGTCGATTTTGTTGGATAAGTCAACGAAACTGACGGAGGTGCCGGTCCAGCCTGCCCAGGAAGAAAATAGCATTCAGAATGCAATCGAGAAAGAAGCTGAGACAATCCAGGAACCAGTAGTTGATGTAGCAGTTGATTGGGAAGAAGAGACCTCCTGCACCTTTCCCTTAGAGGCTGGCTAAGTACCAAAAGGAGGAACAATACAAGAAGTTCTTCGAATGCTGAAACAAATCCAGGTAAACATACCATTGATTGAAGCTTTGAAGGAGATGCATGGGTATGCAAAAATGATGAAGGACTTGATGTCCCGAAAGTTTGATTTCCAGGACTTGGCCACAGTTACTCTTACTCAGACATGTAGTGCAGCGGTGACTAGACCAATTGTAGAAAAGCTGTCTGACCCAGGGAGCTTTACAATTCCATGCACTATTGCTAATTTTGCTTTTGCTAAAGCACTGTGTGATCTAGGGGTCAGCATCAATCTTATGCCCCTGGCGATTTACAAGAGTCTAGGCATTGGAAGAGCTAGACCCACCTCTATGTTATTGCAGCTAGCTGACAGGACAGTGAAACGACCCTCTGGAATACTGGATGATGTGCTAATTCAGGTAGGGAAATTTGTGTTCCCTGCAGATTTTGTGATCTTAGACTGCAGAGTGGATGAAGAGATTCCCATAATTTTGGGAAGACCATTATTGGCCACAGGGAGAGCTCTCATTGATTGTGAAACCGGGGAGCTCAAGATGAGATTGAACGATGAGGAGATAACATTCAACGTACAAAAATATATGAGGCGACCAAGTAAATTCACCAATTGTTCTCTTATTGATGTCGTGGATGTAATTGTAGAGACTGATGATGAGGTGCTAACCATTGAGGACCCCCTTGCTGCATGTTTAATGAATTTGGATGAGGTGAATGGAGAGGAACTGGCGGAATGGGTGTTGGCATTAGAGGGTAGAGGGTTCTGGGATAGAACTCTAGAATTTGAGCCCTTGCACTTGGAAAATCGAGAGACTCCTCCAGCCAAGCCATCTATCGAAGAACCACCAAAGCTGGAGTTAAAGCCATTGCCCAACCATCTCAGGTATGAATTCCTTGGACCTAACTCCACATTACCTGTTATTATCTCATCTAGTTTGTTAGATGTGCAGGCGCAACAACTCTTACAGGTACTTAAGGAGTGCAAGAATGCCATTGGGTGGACCATGGTAGACATAAAGTGGATCAGCCCCGCCTACTGTATGCACAAAATTCTACTGGAAGAGGGACACAAACCTTCCAGGGAACACCAAAGAAGGCTGAACCCTAACATGAAGGAAGTGGTGAAGAAGGAAGTAATAAAGTGGTTAGACGCGGGAATTATCTTCCCAATCTCTGACAACAGCTGGGTTAGCCCAGTTCAATGTGTACCTAAAAATGGTGGCATAACGGTAGTTAAGAATGATAACAATGAATTGATCTCTACAAGAATAGTCACGGGCTAGAGAATTTGCATGGATTATAGAAAGCTAAATCTAGCCACCCGGAAAGACCACTTCCCACTTCCCTTCATTGATCAGATGTTAGACAGACTGGCAGGGAAGTCACACTTCTGTTTTATGGATGGGTACTCAGGATACAACCAGATCTCCATTGCACTGGAGGACAGAGAGAAGACCTCTTTCACTTACCCTTATGGCATTTATGCCTTTCGGAGGATGATTTTTGGCCTATGCAACACACCCGCCACATTCCAACGGTGCATGATGGCCATATTCACTGAAATGGTAGAGGACATAATGGAGGTGTTCATGGATGACTTCTCAGTGGCGGGGAATTCATTTGATGAGTGCCTGATAAATCTTACGTGTGTGCTGAAACGGTGTATCGAGACTAACTTGGTTCTGAACTGGGAGAAGTGCCACTTCATGATACAAGAAGGCATAGTCTTGGGGCACCGGGTGTCAAGCAAAGTAATTGAGGTGGATCGTGCTAAAGCGGATGTAATAGCAAAGGTACCTCCTCCAACTTCAGTCAATGCAATCAGAAGCTTCCTTGGGCATGCCGGTTTCTACCGGAGATTCATAAAAGACTTCTCAAAAATTACCAACCCTCTCTGTAATTTGTTAGAAAAAGATTACCGTTTCTTGTTTTCTAATGATTGTAGGGTAGCATTCGAGGAGCTGAAAAAGAGACTGGTCACAACACCTATCATTGTTGCCCCCAACTGGGAGCAACTATTCGAACTCATGTGTGATGCCAGTGACTACGCAGTGGGAGCATGCTGGGATAGTAGAAGGACAAGTTGATGCCTCCAATCTACTATGCTAGTAGAACACTGAGTGTAGCCAGCTGAACTATACTGTGACTGATAAGGAGATGTTGGCTGTGGTGTTTGCTTTCGACAAGTTCAGATCATATCTGATTGGTTCTAAGGTAATTGTATGCACTGATCATGCAGCTCTCAGGTACTTGATTGAGAAGAAGGAGTCTAAGTCGCGCCTGATTTTTTGGGTGTTGCTGCTACAAGAATTCGACCTTGAAATTCGTAACCGTAAGGGCATAGAGAACCAAGTCGCTGATCATCTATCACGACTTGAGGGAGCTGAAAATGCAGTTGAGGTTGAAGATATTCTGGAAACCTTTCCAGACGAGCAGCTGCTCACTACTAATCTTGAGGAAGAGCCATGGTATGCAGACTTTGCAAATTACCTGGCCTGCGGTATAGTTCCCTATGACCTTTCATTTGTACAAAAGAAAACATTTTATCATGACTGTCGCATTATTGGGATGAGCCTTACCTGTTTAGAATTTGTGTTGACAATATTATCCGGAGGTGTGTCCCCGAGATAGAACAATCTTCTGTTTTGTAGGCTTGTCACACATCGGCTTATGGAGGACATTTTGGAGGGGTGGGGACAGCTGCGAAAGTGCTTGAGGCCGGATCTTTTGGCCAATAGTGTTTAAAGATGTGCACTAATGGGTGAAGGGCTGCAATGAATGTCAGCGGACCGGGAACATTTCCCGTCGCCATGATATGCCCATGAACCCAAATCAAGAGGTGGAAGTGTTTGATGTCTGGGGGATTGACTTCATGGGTCCCTTCGTCAGCTTCTATGGCAATAAGTACATACTTGTTACTGTGGATTATGTGTCCAAATAGGTAGAAGCTGCAGTGTTGCCCACTAATGATGCAAGAGTGGTGGTGAGGTTTTTGAAGAAGAACATATTCACCAGATTTGGGACACCAAGAGCGATTATCAGTGATGGAGGTACTCACTTCTGTAATAGAGCTTTCGAGAAGTTGCTTGCAAAGTATGATGTACGCCACAAGGTGGCTACCCTTTATCACCCGCAAACTAGTGGGCAGGTTGAAGTGTCCAACAGAGAGATAAAGAGCGTGCTAACCAAGACGGAACGCCACAAGAACTGATTGGGCGAAAAAGTTAGATGATGCACTCTGGGCCTATATAACTGCTTTTAAAACAACGATTGGTATGTCACCATATAAGCTGGTGTTCGGGAAGGCCTGTCATTTGCCAGTGGAACTTGAACATAAAGCGTGGTGGGCACTAAAACAGCTGAATCTAGACATCGAGGCTACGGGCACAACGAGAATCACAGAATTGCATGAGCTCGACGAGTTCAGACATCTTGCTTTTGAGAGCACAAGGTTGTATAAGGAAAGAATGAAGAAGTTGCACGACAAAAACATTGTGGAGAGAAATTTCAATCTTGGAGATATGTTGTTGCTTTATAACTCACGATTAAGGCTATTTTCGGGTAAACTCAGGTCACGATGATCTGGACCATTTAAAGTGGTCAAAGTTTTCCCTTCAGGTGCTATCGCGATTGCCACAGAGAAAGACACTCGTACATTAAGAGTCAATGGGCAGAGATTGAAACTATATGTGGGCATGAGGGAACCAAAGGAAGTGTCTGAGCTACAGTTGACTGAACCACAAAGGTCGAGCGAGCCTTAAATGCGCTCATCTGCGTCGTGCTGCGACGTTAAATCAGGCGCTGTATGGGAGGCAACCCACGAATGTGTTGTAAGTGTAATGCATAACTTCACGAAAAAAAGAAGTAGCAGAAACACGCCCAGACCGCGGTCCCAGCGTAACTGCGGTCGGACCGTGGTCAAAGATCTCCTCTGAAAGAAGTCTACCATGGTCCCAGCGTAACCGCGGTAGGACCGCGGTCAAATACCCCCTTTGAAAGAGGTCTACCGCGGTCCCAGCGTAACCGCGGTAGGACTGCGGTAGACCAGCTCGGGCCAGGTAAGTTGCAGATTTTTTTTTCTTCCTTCCCTCCTTATTTTTAATAAACCTTACCCCCCACTATTCCCCCATCCCCTTCTTTCTTCTCTTCTCTCTTTCACACCATCTCCTATCCCTCAAACCCCCATTGTTGCCCCCCCTTTCTTCTCCATCTCTCTCCACAACCTGTCCCTTCCATTCATCCTCAAGGTAAGCTTCTCTATTCTTTTCTCTTTCTATTACATAACTTAGTGTAATGAGTAGTCTAAATTAGTTTCAATTAAACCCTAGGTAGTGTTTTAGTGTAATTTTTTTATTTTTCTTTCTTTTCTTTCCTTTTCTCCATTATTTGCTTCTTTTGGCCATGATTGATGTTTAAATGGTTGGGTTTTCATTGTGCTTAACTTGGGGGCGATTTTTATAATGTTTGGAGGCCTAAACAAATTTTTTAGGGTGAAGCTTGGTGGAGGGGTCTAAATGGCCGAAAATTGGGGTGTGTTGTCAAATTTTGGAGCACTTTGTGCCCTTCTTAGTTTGTGGTGGTGGTCGCATTTGACATGATTCGCTTGTGGGAGATTGTGTGGGGTATTATATGGAGGAATTGTAGAATTAATAGTGGTGTGAGGGAAATAGTGGAGGTTGTCAACTTTGGGCACCTTACTAATTGGGTATACTGGCATTGATTGACAAAAGGAAACAGTTTGGTGCCATCGGGTGGCAAAGTCTGAGTACCCATCAGACTGGCACATGATAGAATGCATCTGATTGTTACCCTGAATTGTTTGCAGGTAATATTGCCCGAAAAAGGCGAAATATAGATCTCGGCAAGCACTTCCCAAATGCCAATATATGATGCCACCAGGTTCCCGTCACAGGAGGCAGAGGATGCATTTCATGCAAAGGCCACCAAAAGCTTTGTCCCTGAGATTCATGTTGACAGGGCTGCCCTCCATATGGAAAAAGCAGAAATGTATGAGGAAATCAGATGGAGGGAGATGGAGCTCTTGTTTGATGAACCTGAGACGGCAAACCCAATATTAGTCCGGGAGTTCTACGCGAACTGCCCGGAACATTTGTGTCGGTCTGTGATTGTGCGGGGAAGGGTGGTAGATGCCTCAATTCTGAAGATTCTCCAGGTCTTGCAGCTGCCCCAGTTCACTGGTGACATTGATCATTACCACGACGACCAAGGCGTCACTTGGGACACTATGATTGAGACAATCTGCACAGGGGGTCGACCAATCTGGCTACATAAAAACATTACCCTTCACTCCAAGTCATTCACACATGAGGCTAAGTGCTGGTTCACCATTATTTGCAGCCGGTTATTGCCCACGGGCAACACGATAGATGTGAACCACCTACGGGCTCTATTCGTATGGTGCATCATCACCAAGAAAGACTTTGATGTGGCGAGAATTATTGGAGATGAAATGATCCTTCGGTCACCTCTGCTATCTAAGGGGTTTTACTTCCCCTCACTTGTGATGAGGTTGTGTCTACTGGATTGTGTCCCCACCTATCCTACAGATGGAGCTTTGCCCGTAAAAGCGGCATTCAGAGCTTCAAAGATCACAGTGGGTAGAGATGCACCCACAACCATTGATCTTGATGATGAGAATGACGCCCCAGTACCCATGGCACCATCCAAGAGATCCTATGATGGAGCCGGATCCTCTCGGTGACCCCATACTGGGGTAGGGTTCTCTAGATCACAGTCCAGTCGACCCATGTTGTATTCTTTGGAGGAAGAGGTGGCAGATCTTCGCTCCTCGGTGGATAGCCTACATGTGCGTATGGATGCCATGTCTCAGCGGCAGGCCAGGTCTGAGAGCTGGATGATAGCTTGGTTCCGTGCTTTGGGGAGGGCTTGTCATGTGGATCCCAGCACCGTCTCCGACTCTGAGTGATGCTTAGGGAAGTCTTCTTACCCTTCTGCACTTTATTTGTGTTATGACATAGGGACATGCCATATTCTTTTTATGCGGGGTGGGAGACTTGCTTTAGTGGTGTATTGTTAGTGTACATATACATTGAATATGTTGTAGTTCTGTATCTTTGTTGTTGTGTATAATTGGTTGTACTCACCTTAGAAGTAACTGACTTGGACCAACGATGGACAATTGTCGACGGGTCTCTTGAGGGTCAAAGTCGGGTTTAAAATAAATAAATAAATATAGGAGACTCTTCCTGAGAACGGACCACTTGGACAGTACTCTTGAGGGAAGTAGTCCATTTAGATTTTTTTATTTTATTTTTCTTTTTAGGTAGTGTAGTAATTCCTCCTTGGTTTTTCTTTTGACCACGGTTCTTTTCTAAGGGTTTTTCTTGAACCGGGTTAGGTAGATTTTTCTTTAATATTTTTAGGACCCTTAGGACTCTATTGGACTAAGATGGGTGAGGTCAAGAATGCAACTCGTAATGTACACACCTGCAAATAACTAAAACGAACTTAAGGGTGCGACGTCTAGGCTCGTTTGTAGACTCGTAATTTTATGCCTTAATTCTGCACACCTTGTCTTTCTTGAACGCTCACGTGAGTGTGTTGACAAACTAATTCGGAATGAGTTACATGCCAAGTATGTGTGAGATAATACTTGTATTCTGTGCTTGCATGCGATACCTAGAACTTGCCCTGTGTGTTTGCAAAGCGAAATAGAAGTTGTTTGGCCTTAGAGATGATTGAGACATTTCCTTATGTAGCCTGTATAATTATGAATCCACTCGTACATATTGCTATAATTAACCCCTTCGAGCCTGAAGTCTGTTCTTTGATAACCTTACAATAACCTACATCCTTGTGTTTGAATAGTTTGACTGTTTGAACATGTATCTCCTAGAAGCACTTGAATCGTTAAAGAGCATATAAAAGTCAAAGTGTGGGGTAGTAATGGAGTGGGAAAAGAAAAATCAGGAAAATACTTGAATGGTGCAATGGCTGTTAAAAGAAAAAAATAAAAATAAAAAAAATAAAAAATAAAAAAGAGGCCAGTTGCACCTAAAGAAAAGTGGGGGTAGCCTGTGAAACAAGTGTGGAAGAATGATTGGGTTGAACATGGAAATTGGAATAAAGGGAACGATTGTATTAAAAGTGCTTAGGGAGGTTAGTCACTATATCCAAATATATCCCACCCATCCCTTAGCCTACATTATAACCAAATAAAGACCTCTTGATCTTGGACTGAACAACTCGATTAGTAGAGTATTACACTAAGGGCAAGCTTATGGTGTATCTGTGTGGCATGTGAATGTTCTTTGCTGAGAGTGAGTGGTTTCGTTCTATCTATAGTTCCTTGTTGCTTGATTTTATGTGTGTGGAACTTCTCTCAGAAATGTGATGTGAGGGCATGTGACTCAGGAAGAAAAAGCAAGTTTTCACCTCTGTTTAGAGTAACTAGAGTAAGCACGAGTGTGGCATGGCATTAGAGTCTTCATCTGAGGTGTGGTTGTTGCACTGCTTAGATTGTTCTTTCATAATGGCGGGTGTGACATAAACTGGGTAATGCATCGAACGATTAGGCCTAGAAGTGTGGTTCAACTTGCTCGAGGACGAGCAAAGATTTAAGTATGGGGTGTTGATAATAGGTGAATTGGATTATAATTAGGCCCTAAAGAACCACCTTCTTGTATAGTTTTTATGGTAAAAAGTGATAACAAAATGCTCTTATTAGTGTTTTTCATGCGTTGCAGGCTATATACAATAAAAGAAGTCTGTGAAGTACTTTTGGGATCAATTACAGAGAAAAAGAGGCCAATCGTACAATATCCGCTAAGTGCACCACGCGAAGGCAGCAAAACCAGAACTGGAGATGGACTGCCGCAGTCCCGGCGTAACCGCGGTCGGACCGCGGCAGAAGGCTGTTGCGGATATTGAGAGGCTAGTTAACCGCGGTCCTGGCGTAACCGCGGTAGGACCGCGATAGGAAGCAGAAAATTGAGGGACTGAAGTGCAAAAACACAGGATATTTAGCCCAAAACCCTATATTAAACAATAGAACTCGCCCAAGGGAGGAATGTAATGTTTTAGAGAGTACTTTGGCAAGAAAAAAAAGTGTGAGAGATCACCTAAAACATCATATTTTCTTCTTCTCTTTACTTTTTTTGCAATTTTAATCATGAATATTTTCATAGTTTATTTACCCATTGTCATGAGTAGCAAAATCCTTTGTCTAAGGTTTTGATGGAACCTATCGAAGGATGAACTTCTTGATTATGTTAATATAGTTTGCCAGTTTAATCTCTATTTGTTCAACTACGTGTTTGTTGTAGTTAATTGACAGGATCCTCAATTAGTTGTGCCTAATTAGTGTGCATAACTCGGGACAGAGTGCATATTTAGGTGATTGTTGAACAACACCACTCCCAAAGTATAAGAGGTATCTATAACTGCGGGTTTAAATGTGGGATTAGGGATAATGAAGTCTTGGTTGCAATCTAAAGTGAACTGTAATAAACAAAGCCAGCTAGCGTATCTCAGGAGAGTGCGTCTAGTAAATTATCGTAATTACTCGGGAGATATTCACGGTAAAAAGAGTGTTCATGATTGATAGAGATGTGTTGGTAAATCTATATGAAACATGAGCAGAAGGGATTCCATCAATAGGAGAAATCACAACCTTAGAACCTTCTCATTATTGGTCACAACTTAAGCATATTTAGTTTACAACTGTTTATTGAATTTCAATCTTAGTTATTAAATATACCATCAACTGTTATTCACAACGTTTGGGGAAATTGATTCTAAAGAATTTAGTAAGTCCAACGAATGTAATTGATTGGTTAATTCTCTGTGGATTCGACTCTGGACATAAATACTTAGGTTATATTTGCAACGTCCGCATTGTCCTTTTATAAGGCATAGTTGGGTGTGATCAAACTTAAAAACATGAGCCATTTTTTTGTTTTGGTGTGAAGTCATGTGTATTTTTTTGTAATTCTTTCAAATATATTTAGTCGTATTTTGCTACATTTTATAACAAAAAGACTTGAAAGTGGAATGTAAAATCGTAATATTTTTTTGTTATAAACGATTGTCATCAAGTATAATACGAGAAGTTTAAGTTACATTATAAATTGTTCAATAAAAGGAAATATGATAACAAGCTTGTTAGTTCTTCCATCTCATAAACACGGAAAGAGCTTTTTTTTATAAAGTTGCCCAGACAGCTGTCTAGGTTGTATTGTATTCAAAAATGTGCAAGAGGAGGGCTAGACCTTACCTCAGAAAATACAACAATGGTGATGCAATCACCCCAAGAGAATGCCAGGAGGTTCATATATATACACACCCTCCTTCCTGAAACTAAAAACAAAATAACTAACAAAGAAATTCGACTTTTCATACTTTGTTCTTATACTAGGAAGTTGTCATTTATCAAGTAGGAAAGGTCCTTTTACATTGTTGGGTAATTGTTGGAATGAATGAAATATCCTTCTATGATTTGTGGTGATAGCCAATTAGCAAGACAATTCGCTACTTGGTTACCTTCTCTGAAGCAAAGTCTGACAGTAGCTCTAGTCTATTTAACTATGAAGGAAGTTCTGTCTATCACCTTTTTTATCTTCACATTGTTTGTATCTCCTTCCGCCAGCATATCTACAATGACCTTTGAATCCAATTCGAGAGAGAAATTAGTGTCTCCATTTTGATTACACCATTTTCCTCCATACTCTGCTGCCTTAGCCTCTGCCATGTGTAGACATGTGATTTTCGATCCTCCCCAAGATTTTTTATATTTTAGCATGTAAATATTTAGTTTAGGCCTAATATAGCTATTTCAACTCATTTTGACTCTTTACTTTATTTTATTACAAGAAAAATAAAAATAAAAAATATATATTTTATTTTATGTATTTTGCAAAAATATATATAAAAATGATACCTTATTTTTATCTTTATAATACACAAAAATAGTTTCATGTTTAGTTTAATTAATTAGGATTAGCTTTGGATTGTGCAGTATTTTTATCTTATTTTAAAAGGAGTCAATTAAGGTGTTGGATCACAATTTTAAGAGTTTTAGAGCCCAATTCTTGGCCCAATTTGGATTAGTCCATTAAGCCTATGGACCCTTCTAGACTCTTCTTTGGAACAAAAACAAATAAAGAAAACCTTAAGAACTTAACACAAAAAGACCTAGGGACTAATTGGCCAAATATACAAAAAATACACCTAAACCTAGACTTTACATATAGGTAAGGCCTAAAAAAATCTGAAGGGGGATACACTGAAGAGCGCCGTTTGGACTGAAGATGAGAGACAAGATCTGAAATTCCCCCAGGTCGTCTTCTTCATGTAGCAGCGCCTATCCCCCCACCCTTCTTATTCAGTTTCGAAACCTCCATCGACGCCTGCTCTCTTCAACAACCGACGAACCAGACCACCCTTCAACTCCGTCTCTCATCAAACCAGCGACCCAACGAGCACAAACCCCGACACCAGCCGCTCCCTCATCAGCGAACCCGCCGAAAAACGAGCTGAAAAGGACCACCAGCGGCTGCTTATCCACCTTGTTGGCCAACAACCTTTCAGCCTTTCCTTCTTTTTGAACTTAGATACACACAGCCATTTTCACCTTCTTCTACACATCAAACTCGGTAGAAACTTTGAGCAGAAACTGATATGGGTGTGATCTGAATGGTTGTTCGAGGTTCCGGTGCTGCTACATTCTCCGTCGAGTCCGTGTCTATTAGTCGAGCGTAGAAACAGTGTTGTGAATGAAGCCGTGTTTCATCGGAAGTTCATCATTATTTGACGTCGAATCATTAGCATAAAGGTCAGTAGTAGCTCGTTCCGTTTTCTATGAAGGTTTAGTTTCCGATTTGTTCCGTTCATTGTATTTTATTTTGTTACTATGTTATTAAACACATGTTTTTGTTTTTTTTTGTGAAATATGTATGAGGGAGGCATTTTGTCATATGATTTGTTTTATGTTTTTAGTTGATATTAGTTAGTTAGAAAATTTTCAAAGCGTAATTTCTTATTGGTTGTCTGTTCTTGATTCCAAAATTCTTGGCATTTTTTTAATTACAAAATTTTAGTTTCAGACGTGTTATGTGCCTATATTAGCTGTATTTTTCCCATTAGAAATTAAATTGAATGAGAAGAGGAAAAAGGTTTTAAGGATAGGTTTATATTTTAGACAAAATGGCTTTGCTTAATAGATTTTAGTTAAACAATGTAACACTGCCTAGTATTCCCATTGCAGGCTTCGTAAATTTCCTCAAAATCCAAATTGAATATGGGTTCTTACATTGGCACGTTATTTTTGGTTTTAATTACTAAAGTATCGATATGAATTTGTTCAGCCGTCCATTTCAGTAATTGGCCTCCTAATAATGGTTTTGGTATTTGATAAATCGGATTTGCAAGAGATTAAATAGTCCGCCAATACGTGTGGTTGCTTTAGGCGCGTAACTTAATAATATTACCTTCCTAAACTCGGGTGTGCATTTCATGTGACCCAAATCAAAATCTTAAAACGTTGACTAAAATGTGTTTAGGATTGCGGGTGCATTTCATGTGGCGCGATCCAAAGGCGCATTTTAAATGACGCTCAATCTTCTTCAAAATATTAATTAAAAGCGGTCAAAAGTTTAAAATGGCATCATAGGTTAAAATGTGTTTCTAGAATCAGAGAGTTAAGCCGAATATAACAGTTTGAGCGACCGTGCTAGAACCACGGAACTCGGGAGTGCCTAACACCTTCTCCTGGGTTAACAAAATTCCTTACCCGAATTTCTGTGTTTACGGACTGTTAAACAGAGTCAAGCTTTTTCCTCGATTCGGAATTCAACCGGTGACTTGGGACACCATAAATCTCCCAAGTGGCGACTCTGAATTTATAAATAAATAAATCCCGTTTCGATTGTCCTTTAATTGAAAAAACTCCCTCATCTACTCCCCTCCGGGGTGTAGGTAAAAAGGAGGTGTGACAACTCTGGCGACTCTGCTGGGGATCGAACCCAGAATCTCTGGTTCAGGGTTCAAGAATTCGAGCTTAGAATAATTGCTATAGTTGGCTTTATCCATTATCTGAATTTGTTACATGATTTGGGCCTAATGTGCTAATTGATTGCTTTTATCGCTTTGATATTCCGTGAATTGTATATAAACTGTTGGAAAATCCCTCTTCTCTCTGAGTCTTCTAAATCATGAAGAAGTGTGCACTTCGTGTGACTTCTTTTCAGTTAGAGTCATATCCCAAATTTAGAACGAGGTTCGGACAAGTCGCAAAGCCGGTGAAGCTTCTATATTCCCGGTACGCTGCCCCCCTCGGCTCGAGGTGTCCGCTCGGGTAAGCCAGGTCTAGAACCATAAACCTATGTTTTAAACCTAGTATAACAAGACCTCATGCCGGATCCCTAGTAGGAACGTTTGCTTGCATCACGTACATTTGACTTTGGGGACTCAACACAGGGGTTGGGTCCATCTAGGACAGGTGTACCCAAAATAATCGACCATCTTGATGCATCCTATGTGCTACATGTTATATTTTTTCAAGGGTAAAAGAGTCATTTGGCGGACCAATGATAATTGAGGGCGAATGAAAAAAAAGAGAAAAAAGAGAGGCTGAAGTGTGAGGATGAAGCGAGTAGGGCCCATTTATATTTTTGTTACATTTAATTAAGAAACAAAAAGAGCATGGAAACTTCAAAAAGATTTTGCACTTTTTATCATTTTTCAAAAATAAAAAAAAATCGAAAAAAAAAAGAAAAACCAAAAAGATTTTATATGTTTCGTCATTTTTCGAAAAAAAAAAGAAAAAAAATGTGTTTTCTATATGTCTGTTGTTTTTTTATTATTCTCGCCCGTATCCAATATGCCCGAACTACGCATACCTGATTCTCGTCTTTCGAGGCGTGATACGTAAGCAACCCACATAGGGTCCGGTCTTCCTAGTAAATCATAGGTTCTTGGCTTTGCGGGGTCATAGCCAAATTTTGCACTTCTACCTCAACCATGTCTTCCATGTGTCTAGTAGGGAGTGTTATTGTCTCACATAGTGTTGATTTAAAGTTTTCTCACACAGGTGTAGATTTATTTACCGAAGTTTGAGCATGACAGACATCCCGTGACCATCCGGTCAGGATCGCTCAGTCAGGAGTTGCTTGAGGAGATTTGTTTTACTTTTAAGTTTTGAGTCTGTTCTTCATTTTATGCCGTCTTTTACTTTCTAGTTTTGTACAGTAATGTCAAGCCTTTTGTTATTGTATTTTCTGCTTTATATTTGGAAAATATGTTGTAACTCAAAAATCCAAAAAAAGAGATATTGCATTTTATATTTCGTTATAATTTTTCTTTAGAATACTAATTCTAGAAATGAGAAAATTTTGAGGTTGTTTTTCCTTTAGGCAATTAATATCTAGGACTTAAAATGAATTGTTTTTATGTTTCCTTTAGTATATTAGGACCAAAATTCAAAAAAAGAGAATTTTCTTTTAATACTTCTTTAAAAGCTTTCTTTAGGGTGTTAATTCCAAAATCCAAAAAAAAATTCGTTTGAGGTGTCTCTCTGGGAAATTAGTGAAAAATGAGAAAACAATTCTTTTATTTTCATTAGAACATTAGGATATTGTACATAGAAAAAATATTTTAGCTTTTGTTTATAATTAGAATTTTTGTAGGTAATCAAAATTGAAATCCAAAAGCATTTTGTTATATCTTTTTCATTGCTCGTTTCAAAAAATCGCGTCAGGATATCAAATGAAAAATTCAAAATATGTTTCTGTGGTTTATTGTTTAGATTTCCTCCTTAAAAAACGAATCAAAAAATATAATTTTTCTCTTCTAGGGTTTTCTTTAATAATTTCCCACGGAGTATTTGTCTTGAAAAAATATATATGAACGTTAAGAATGAGTTTAAAATAGGTTATAGAACATTGAGTCTAGAAAATTCAAAAAGAGATTTGCTTCTTTTATTTCCCTTTTCTCTTCGGAATAGTCACTAAGATAAAAAGAGAAAAAAAGAAGAAAAGGAAAAAGGAAATGTTAGTTTATGTGCTTTACTCTCGATCTTCCAGAACTACGCAAAGATCTAATTCATGCGGCGTCATGATACGTAGACAACCTACATAGGGTTCGATCGAATTATTTTTTTATTATTAAAAGAAAAAAAAGAAGAAAAAAGGTGAAATTGTGGGATGTGAGATATGAGAGAAAGAAAGAGTGATGATTAAAAAAAGAGAAATGAAGGAAAATGGGCAAGCCAGCAAGTGCTAGAAAAGCAAAGAAAAGAGAGGTTAAAATGAACAAATTGGGATGATGTCAACTGACCTTTGTACCCTCGAAGTCATTTTAGAACCGATAACTGTGGCTAGGTGCATCGCACATAAAGTGAGATTATCTTATGTTAAATTCCCTAACGCTAACGTGATGGCTTCATTTTGTTATATTCATAGCAGAAGAGTGGTTGGTTTATGGTTTTAAAGTGGTAACTCTTTCCTACAACATAAAGTCAAAAGGCAATGGTAGGCAACAACAGAATTGAGTTGGTTGACACCGGCGCTCGAAAGGTGGAACAGGACAATAGGTTGATTGAAGAGGTAAAGATGTTAAAACAACACATGATGACATGCATCAGGCTTGGATGACTAGGAAGGAGCCACCCCTGCCACCACCTAGCTCCCTAGATGCTGCACTTACCCAAACTCTGGACATAATGCCAGATGATCCTCCATACCCTCCAGATCCACCCGCTTATCTCCAAGCTCATGATGCCCAATATTACCCCTCAGAGATTGCCCACAAGGTTCCCTACTCATACAAACAGGGCCCCAGGGATGAGCCTCATGTTGAAAATGAAAGGTTTACAGAAGAAAAGGGAAAGATGGGGCACCCAGGAGACTGAAAGGCATAGAACAATCCTTAAAGAACAAGCAAGGAACGGGAGATCAGGGAAGCATGGCTTACAAGGAACTGTCTGTGTCCCCTGACGTTCGCCTGCCCACGGGGTTTAAAGTGCCAAAATTTAACTTGTATGATGGGTGTGGGGATCCGGTAGCCCACCTGAAGGTTTATTGCAGTGAAATAAGAGGTGTTGGAGAGAAAGATGACTTAATGATGGCATATTTCAGTGAGAGCCTGACTGGGGGCAGCTTTGGACTCGCATGCTCGTCAAGATGTTAGTAAGTGGCCTACATTGGGTGACATGGATCAAGATTTTGTTCAATACTTTCAATACAAATCAGGCATTACCCCAGACTGCTCCTCCATATCTAGAATGGGAAAGAAGCCGGAGGAAAGCTTTAGAGAGTTTGGGTTCAGATGGAGGAAGCAGGCTGCTCGAGTCAATACCCCGATTGGTAAAGAAGAAATGGTTGAGATTTTCATACAATCCCAGGGACCCATCTACTTTAGTCATTTGATCCCGACCCTGGGGAAACCTTTCAATGATGTGTTAAAAATGGGGGAGCTAGTAGAAGAGGGAATCAAGTCACGCAAAATCATGAGTTGTTCGAAAGACATTCAGAACATCCCAGTAAGCTTGGGTAGAAGAAAGAGAAACAGAAAAGATGATCCGATGGACTTTCCTGATCAACACTTCCAGCCTCGACATCGTCCCCATGGATATCCTTGTGCATTAGACGACCCTTCCCAATGCTACTTCTCTTCATAGAACCCCCAAAGTCATACGTCACTCTCCCAGTACCCAGCTCCACAAAATGCCTATCTACCCCTACGAGTCTACCGAAACCCCCTGGATCAGGTTTCCAGCCCAATCAAGCATTTAAGAACGAGAGGTTGCGGAAGAAGAAAACCTTCACTCCATTGGGAGAGTCATATGCCAGTCTATTCCAGAGGCTAAGGAAATTGGACATGTTGAAGCCGATCCAGATAAAAATGCCAAACCCTCTTCCAAAGAAGTTTGATTTTTCTCAAAGGTGCGCATATTATTCAGATGCCTCGGGGCATGACATAGAGAAGTGTTGGAATATGAAGAACGCGATTCAGAAGCTTATTGATGTAGGCGACATTGTCGTGCAAAATTCAGACGCAGCAGACACTAGCCAAAACCTGTCACCTATGCATAATGAGACGCATATGGTGGGGATGATTTATTTTGAAAAGGAATGTGAGAATTCTTCTGGGATCCTAGGAGGTCCACGTGCTATGAAGCTTTCAGTGCTATCGTAGGTTGATCCTAAGAACGAGCAGGCAAAGGGAACCCAAAGGCAATCTGTTAAGAACAATGTGGTGGAGACTTGTGAAGGTCCTAGTATCGTTGATGCAGAAGTCAGTGGCTAAGATGTTGAGTTTTGATGATTGGAAAGACGCTCCTTTCTTGGTTAGCCAGGGAGGAGTTTGGTGGTTTATTTTGTTGTCATTTCTTCTATCCGGGTTATTTTAGGGTCGTAATCCGGATATTGTCTTGTGACTCAAACCCTTCTATCCTTTTATTTTGCGTAGTTTGTTTAGTCATAATAGCCCGTTTAGTGTTGTCTAGGTTTGTAACCCCAGTTTAGTTTGTTTGTTTTGTTGTCTAAACCCTTTCACCATCTGTCTAATGCCATTTTCTGTTTTCTGTGATTTCTAGTCATTTTCGTTTAGTTCTCTTTTCTTTTTATAGTTCTTTTCCTGTTGACTCTAGTGACGTGACATGCACGCGTAATTCTCAGCCTGATTTTAAAAGTCAATTTAATCACGAAGCAATGAAACAATGTTGAATATGTAAGGACATTTGAGGAAAATAAGTAAAGGCATTTTGAGATCACTTCAAGCCCGAATTGTGTGAAACTGGGGCGTATAGAACATAAAGAAACACTATTGAAACGCATCCTGCCTTGTCAGGTTGAAGCTAAAGGCAAGTTTGCCCCATGTTGGCAGGGGTCATTCATGGTAACGAGAGTGTTGTACAATGGTGCTTTGTATTTAACAGATGTAGAGGGCAAATGTGTGGATATGGTTATCAATTCTAATGCAGTCAAAAGATATTATGTATGATTCCTTTGGTTTGTTTAATTGTGTTTGTTTGTACTGGGCATGTTTTGAAGATTTGGAATGACGAAGGCATTTTGTTTTGCTATCTAAACACTTTATCTTTTGTTACCACCTTTGAACCTTATTTATTTTCTTTCATAACACTCTTTCGGAATCAGTAGCAAATATCAGAAACACAAGCGTGAAAGATAAGAAAAGAATGAAAAGAAATAGAAGAAAAAAGAGAGAAGGAAAGAAAAAGAAAGAGAAAAAAAAAGAAGAAGAAAAAGAAAAGAAAAGAAAAGAATAAGAAGAAAAAAAGAGAAGAAAAAAAAATAACCACAACAAAAAGAGAAAAGGAAGAAAGAAAGGAAAGATGAGAAAGAGGAAGAACAGAAAAGAAAATCACAACAACAAAGCAATTTCTACGTCATGAACTACATTCGACCTGATTCCTTTTAAGGATACGTAGGCAGCCTCACGGTTCGGTCCCATCAAAATAAAAATTCAAAAATACCCAAGCAAGAAACTGGGACAGAAGTTGTGGTTGTTGTAAGAAATCTCATTTTGAAAGTTGTAATTTTGAACCCATGTGAATTGTTTTGAGCCTTTGATATCCTTTCTTTTTAACCCTATCCAAAAGCCCATGTTACGGTCTAAAGAAGAACCTTTCGATCAGTCTTCGAGAGGTTTCAAGTCAAGCAAGGAGAGGTAATTCATATCAGGGGCAACACTCTGGTCCAAGCGGAAAAATAATAAAAATGAGAGAGTCTTATTGGTGAAAACCCTCACGGGCATCGTAAGGCGACGGGAGCTGAGAGAAATAAAAAATGAGAGAGTCTTATTGATGAAAACACTTGCGGGCACCATAAGGCGATGGTAAGTTGAGAGAAAGAACAAAATGAGAGAGGCTTGATGGTGAAAACCCTTCGGGCACTACAAGTCGAATAAGAATTGTGAATCAGATTGGATAATTGGAGCATTGAAGCCCAGTTTCACTGTTTAGGGGTATAACAGGAGTTGAACATCAGACTTGCTCAACAGAATAGGCCACATGTGCATGTCATAGTCATTAGAGTTGGTATCCACATCTGATAGGTTTCTACTTTGTAGTTTTCTTGTTAGGGATCATCTCTTTCCTTTGTCCTTTACTCTGTTCCTTTTGTCTTGTTTACTTCCTCTTCTTGAGTCTGTTCGGTGAAAATAGGTGAGAAATGACTTCAAAATTTGCCACCAGCTTTCCAATTTCATAAAACGGGATCTGGCCAGCACATCAAAGTTGCATAAGTTAGGAAAGAACGACGTGCGCACTGAGTTGGTAACAATCAACATGCTTTGGGATTCATGTGAAATACAAAGGTTTGGTATATATCAATTCATGAACAATACAACAGATGGAGGGTGTAGGGTGAACGGATCAAAGGTATTTTCTATGATAAGATTGACAAAAAAAGTGGTTAACCAGGGACAAGCAAGGTCTTCCAAGACGAAATCAAAGTTATAATGGCAAGGGAAGGAGCAATAAACCTCAAGGCCAATGTTGGTGGGTTAAGTCAGGAAAGAACAACATACACATTGAGTGGACGGTAATTGACGTGCTTTGGGATTCATGGGAGACACAAAGGTTGGTAAATGTCAGTTCATGAGTAATGCAACAGATAGAGGGTATTTGGTTTGAACGGAGAAGAGGTATTTTCTGTGATAAGGATGACAGAGAAAGTGATTAGTCAAAGAACAAGCAAGGTCTTCGAGTGGAAATCAGTTATCATGAGAAGTGAAGGAGCAACCGCCCTCAAAGTCAAGGCCACAAACCAACCATCATATTTTTAAACTGACAAGATTTTTCTTTGATTTGAAACAGGGGCAGAAAATTTCGTTTGTTTCGGAGAATCCCACCGCAAGGAAAGGCAACCACTAGACAGTTTTGACCGTAAACTCTCAGGACCCGCCTGGATAATGGGATTTAATTTAAAATTTTCAGGACCCTCATGGATAATGGGATCTAGTTTTTATGTTTTCAGGACCCGCCTGGATAATGGGATTTAATTTAAAGTTTTCAGGACCCTCCTGGATAATAGGATCTAGTTTTTAAATTTTCAGGACCCTCCTGGATAATGAGATTTAGTTTTTTAAGTTTTCAGGACCCTCCTGGATAATGGGATCTAGTTTTTAAATTCTCAGGACCCTCATGGATAATGGGATTTAATTTAAAAATTTTAGGACCCTCCTGGATAATGGGATTTAGTTTTTAAGTTTTCAGGACCCTCTTGGATAATGAGATTTAGTTTTTAAATTTTCAGGACCCTCCTGGATAATGGGATTTAATTTTGAAATTTCAGGGCCCTCTTGGATAATGGGGTTTAATCTTAAAAATTCTCAGGACCCTCCTGGACAATGGGACTTAGTTAAAATTCAAAACGTTCATGAGTAACAAGATCTAGCTAGGCTCTACCTTGAGGAAATATAAGTTTGGCTTTGAAGTTTTCATGCTTAGGATAAGATTCAATTTGAAATTTTAAGGACCCTCCTGAATAATGGGACTTAGTTTAATACCTCCCTTAGATGCTAAGATTTAGCATAAGTTTCACCGTTAGGAAGTTGAATTTAGCTTTGAAATTTTCACCCTTAAGATGAGATTTGATTTTAAATTTCAAGACTCTCCTGGATAATGGAATTTAGTTTTAGGTGTTCAGGACCCGCCTGGATAATGGGATTTAGTTTTAGGTATTCAGGACCCGCCTGGATAATGGGATTTAGTTTTAAGGTTTCAGGACCCTCCTAGATAATGGGATTTAATTTTTTGTTGTTAGGACCCTCCTGAATAATGGGATGTAGTTTAAGACTTTCTTAGATAACAAGATGTAGCAGGAGTAACACCTTTAGAAGATATGATTTAGATTTTTAAAGCCGTCATTTAACTAGGAGTTTTTAGGACCCTTCTGGATAATGGGATTTAGCTTTCAAATTCATAGAGATATTTGGTAACATGATTCAATGTGCCCAGTATCAAACCGGGGCAGACGTTTTCTTTGTTTTGTTTATTTTATGGAAATCAGGCGCCCACCTGGAGAACAAGGGAGTACAATTCAAGTTTTATCTTTCAAGTTCTTATTGATATTTGGTAACATGATTTAGTTTTACACTCATATCTGTGCCCAGCCACCAAACTGGGGCAGAAAATTTTCATTGTTTTGTCTATTTTGTTGAAGTCAGGAGCCCGCCTGGAGAGCAGGGAATACATTCAAGTCAGCAGTCAGGAGCCCGCCTGGAGAGCAGGGAATACATTTCAAATCAACAGTCAGGAGCCCGCCTGGAGAGCAGGGAATACATTTCAAATCAGCAGTCAGGAGCCCGCCTGGAGAGTAGGGAATACATTTCAAGTCAGCAGTCAGGAGCCCGCCTGGAGAGCAGGGAATACATTCAAGTTCAGCAGTCAAGAGCCCGCCTGGAGAGTAGAGAATACATTCAAATCAGCAGTCAGGAGCCCGCCTGGAGAGCAGGGAATACATTTCAGTTCAGCAGTCAGGAGCCCGCCTGGAGAGCAGGGAATACATTTTAAGTCAGTAATCAGGAGCCCACCTGGAGAACAAGGGAGTACAATTTAAGTTTTAGCTTTCAAGTTCTTATTGATATTTGGTAACATGATTTAGTTTTACACTCACATCTATGCCCAGCCACCAAACTAGGCAAAAAATTTTCTTTATTTTGTCTATTTTGTTGAAGTCTGGAGCCCGCCTGGAGAGCAGGGAATACATTCAAGTCAGTAGTCAGGAGCCCGCCTGAAGAGCAAGGAATACATTTCAGTTCAACAGTCAGGAGACCGCCTGGAGAGCAGGGAATACATTTTACTTCAGCAGTCAGGAGCTCGCTTGGAGAGTAGGGAATACATTTCAAGTCAGCAGTCAGGTGCCCGCCTGGAGAGTAGGGAATACATTCAAGGTCAGCAGTCAGGAGCCCGCCTGAAGAGCAGGGAATACATTCAAGTCAACAGTCAGGATCCCACCTGGAGAGCAGGGAATACATTTCAAATCATCAGTCAAGAGCCCGCTTGGAGAGCAGAGAATACATTCAAGTTTAGCAATCAGGAGCCCTCTTGGAAAGCATGGGAATATAATTCAAGTTCATCAGTAAGGCGCCCACTTGGAGAGCAAGGGAATACAGTTCAAGTTCAACAATCAGGCGTCCACCTGAAGAAAAGGAAAAGCATCTCAGATTGCAGTTCAAGTCAGCAACCAAAGAATCTCACGGCAAAAATGCGAGTTAACAGTCTGAGGTGATCAATAGAAGTCAGTCACAATAAAGAAAAAAAGAGAGAAAGGCAAAAAGTGAATCCAAATGCAGAAGTTGATGGAAGATGTGAACTGCTTAAGACATGGTGGAAGTCACAAGCACTACATGTCCGGTCTTGATCCAAAAAGTTGTAGAAGAACGAGCTAGCACCTGCAACTAGCAAGCGTCAAGGTTCAAATCTAAGGTCCGCATGAAGAACCATTCAAGACTCAAGATCAAGCTTCAGAAGACTTATAGATAAGAATATTGTAACTCGTAGTTGACAGGATTAGCTAGTCTTTTTCATGTTTTGATTTTTGATATAATAACAGGACTGCGGATCGGAACCTCGGCGGAACGGCACCTCGACCGACTATCCACCTCGGTATACTCCATCATCTCACTAACCTCTGAACTACACGTGGCCTGATTCCTTTATATCCAAGGATATGTAGGCAGCTCAGATACCAGGGTTCGGTCACATTCCCCTTTTTCTCTTAGTTTTGGTCTCTTTAAATAAGTGTCGGGTCAAAATACCTGTCTAGTCGTTCTTTGTCCGAAAATGCTTCACATTTCCAGTCAAAGAGGGGCAGCTGTAGACATGTGATTTTCGACCCTCCCTAAGATTTTTTATATTTTAGCATGTATATATTTAGTTTAGGCCTAATATAGCTATTTCAACTCATTTTGTCTCTTTACTTTATTTTATTACAAGAAAAATAAAAATCAAAAAATATATATATTACTTTATGTATTTTGCAAAAAAATATATATAAATGGTACCTTATTTTTATCTTTATAAAACACAAAAATAGTTTCATATTTAGTTTAATTAATTAGGATTAGCTTTGGATTGTGTAGTATTTTTATCTTATTTTAAAAGAAGTCAATTAAGGTGTTGGATCACAATTTTAAGAGTTTTAGAGCCCAATTCTTGGCTCAATTTGGATTAGTTCATTAAGCTTAGGGACACTTCTAGACTCTTCTTTGGAACAAAAACAAATAAAGAAGACCCTAAGGACTTAATACAAAAAGATCTAGGGACTAATTGGCAAAATACACAAAAAATACACCTAAACCTAGACTCTACATATAGGTAAGGCCTAAAAAAATCTAAAGGGGGGTACATTGAAGAGCGCCATTTGGACTGAAGATGAGAGACAAGATCTGAAATTCCCCCAGGACGTCTTCTTCATGTAGAAGCGCCTAGCCCCCTACCCTTCTCCTTCAGCTTCGAAACCTCCATCGACGCCTGCTCTCTTCAACAATCGACAAACCTGACCACCCTTCGACTCCTCCTCTCATCAAACCAGCGACCCAACTAGCACAAACCTCGACACCAGCCGCTCTCTCATCAGCGAACCCGCCGGAAAACGAGCTGAAAAGGACCACCAGCGGCTGCTTATCCACCTCGTTGGCCAACGACCTTTCAGCCTTTCCTTCTTTTTGAACTTAGATACACACAGCCATTTTCACCTTCTTCTACACATCAAACTCCGTAGAAACTTTGAGTAGAAACTGATATGGGTGTGATCTGAATGGTTGTTCGAGGTTCCGGCGCTGCTACGTTCTCCGTTCGAGTCTGTGTCTGTTAGTCGAGCGTCGAAATAGTGTTTTGAATGAAGCTGTGTTTCATTAGAAGTTCATCATTGTTCGACGTCGAATCGTTAGCATAAAGGTCAGCAGTAGCTCGTTCCGTTTTCTATGAAGGTTTAGTTTCCGATTTGTTCTGTTCATTGCATTTTATTCTGTTACTATGTTATTAAACACATGTTTTTTTTGTGAAATATGTATGAGGGAGGCGTTTTGTCATATGGTTTGTTTTGCGTTTTTAGTTGATATTAGTTAGTAAATTTTCAAAGCGTAATTTCTTATGGGTTGTCTGTTCTTGATTGCAAAATTCTTGACATTTTTTTAATTGCAAAATTTTAGTTTCAAACGTGTTATGTGCCTATATTAGCTGTATTTTTCCCATTAGAAATTAAATTGAATGAGAAAAGGAAAAAGGGTTTTGAGGATTGGTTTATATTTTAGACAAAATGGCTTTGCTTAATAGAGTTCAGTTAAAAAATGTAACACTGCCTAGTATTCCCATTGCAGGCTTCGTAAATTTCCTCAAAATCCAAATTGAATATGGGTTCTTACATTGGCACGTTATTTTTGGTTTTAATTACTGAAATATTGATAGGAATTTGTTCAGCTATCCGTTTCAGTAATTGGCCTTCTAATAATGGTTTTGGTATTTGATAAATCGGATTTGCAAGAGATTAAATAGTTCGTGAATACGCGTGGTTGCTTTAGGCGCATAACTTAATAATATTACCTTCATAAACTCGGGTGTGCATTTCATGTGACCCAAATCAAAATCTTAAAACGTTGACTAAAATGTGTTTAGGATTGCGGGTGCATTTCATGTGGCGCGATTCAAAGGCACGTTTTAAATGACGCTCAATCTTCTTCAAAAAATTAATTAAAAGCGGTCAAAAGTTTAAAATGGCATCATATGTTAAAACGTGTTTCTAGAATTAGAGAGTTAAGCCGAATATAACAGTTGAGCGACCGTGCTAGAACCACAGAACTCGGGAGTGCCTAACACCTTCTCCCTGGTTAATAAAATTCCTTACCCGGATTTTTGTGTTTGCGTACTGTTAAATAGAGTCAAGCTTTTTCCTCGATTTGGGATTCAACCGGTGACTTGGGACACCATAAATCTTCCAAGTGGCAACTCTGAATTTTTAAATAAATAAATCCCGTTTCGATTGTCCTTTAATTGGAAAAACTCCCTCATCTACTCCCCTTCGGGGGTATAGGTAAAAAGGAGGTGTGACACCATGGTATTACTATCACAACTGATAGAAATAGAAAATGCCATAATCAGATCCCCTTGACTGTCCATACTACCTCTCCAATGTCTACCTTGCTATTTTCTTTGCAGAAACTACCATCCGTATTAATCTTGATAGTGTCGGGCAGAGGGAATTCCCATGTAACTTGTATTCATTTTTGGGGTGGTCTGAGCCTCTCAATTTTGTCACATAATAGGGGACATTCCATTTGAGTATAATCACCAGGAACAATGTTAGCAATGACAGGTTTCAAAGTCCAAATGATTTGGTGTCTCATAGTGTTCAGTTGAAACTTCTTCTGTTTTCCATATCTGCACGCATTCCTTTTGTTCCAGAGTTCCCAACATATGATCGTGGGAGCTATTTGAAGAATTTGATTGTGCACTTTATTGTTGGTAATTGTCTCCAACCATCTCTTAAAGGTAGCAATAACAGGTTCATGTTGGTGTTTGATTCCAAGTGCATTTCCGATATTATTCCATATGAAGTTGGCAACTTCACTACTATTGAAGACATGTTGCACTGTTTAGTGCATTTCCGATATTATTCCATATGAAGTTGGCAACTTCACTACTATTGAAGACATGTTGCATTGTTTCAACTGCGCAAAAGAGCAATAAGAACATCTGGAAATAATGTTAGTACCAAATCTGCAAATAACATCATCAATTTAGTTTTGAAAATTCTTCAAGTAATAAAAGACATTTTGAATGGGATAGACTTATGCCATATTTTGTTTATGAAATTATTCTTATGTTTTTTGAATCTAATAGAGTGCCATGTTGAGTTAGAAGAAACGTTTACGTCATTAGAGATAATCCAAACAGGAAAGTCGTCCTCATTTGGATCCCCAATTTCCAGGTGAGCAATATTATCAGTGATATGAGCAGGGAGAGTTTCATTGAGTTTGTCAATATTTCATTCTCCATTATTCATGAAGTTTTTCACCTGTAATTTAGTAGATCTCCATTATTGCAAGATGAACTACTATTTGGATTAATTCTTCGTTTCCATTTGTACAAATAACACGGTATAACCATTTTTCGGGCTGGTCATTCAAAAATAGCTAGCGTTTATTAAGTCAATAAAAAATAGTCACTATTTTGCTGCAATAGAGATCGGTCCAGCATAATATACTGGAGTTCGGTGCACCTGTGTATGAACTCCAACATATTATGTTGGACCGGTATACTTTGCTGGCTCCAGTATAATATACTGGAGACTGGAGCACCGGTGCTCCAAACTCTAGTATATTATGCCGGACCGGTATTCTTGCTGGAACTCCAGTATATTATGCTAGAGTTATAGTGTACTTATGCTGGAACTCCAGTATAATATGCTGGAGCTCAAGTATACTTATGCTGGAACTCCAACATAATATACTGGCGTATTTTCTGGATTTTGAACAGTATTTTTGAATATAAAAAATGGCTAAATTTCAGTTACTTTTGAAACTGAGCTATTTTGAATGACCAGTTGTAAATCTGGCTATTTTTTAATTTCGCCCTTTCCACTCCAAGCCGGCCCACAACCCATTGGGTCCATCGTACACCCAACAGAAGCTTTTTGAAAATTAAACTCTTTAATTTTTATTACATATTTGGACATTAAATATTTCAGCTTTTCAAAATAAATTTATATATTTAAAATACATAAAAATATTAAGTATAAATTATATTAATTAATAATTTAAAAAATTTAAATGACATATAAATATTTATGACCAAAAAATAATTCGATTGACTCCGAGATCCGAACAGTTTCCCGGAATTGCGATCGAGAGATCAGTAGACAAAAGCCACCGATCTCAACTCTCATTGACGGTAAAACCAGAAACTTCTTCTCTTATCCACCACCTCGAATCAAGAACCAATTCCTATACACTAAGCTTCCTCCTTGCATGCATTACAAGGTGACACCTTTCAATGCTACGTGTCAAATACCCACAACACCATCCACGTGTCACTTCCTAACCCTTCCTTCCTCCACGTGTCCAATCAAATTTCTTTACCACCCCAATATATAGCACGTCCTAATTCGGAGAACCACCACGAACATAATTTTCAGTATACTTACTCTTAAAGTTCCTAAAGTGAAGAACAAAACTTTGATTTTCTTCTTGCGCGCGTTAGTCTTAAATTTTAAAAGCAGAAGCAATGGAGTCAAGACAAGCAGTGAGAGAAGAAAGGGCTGCAGTGAAAGAAGAAAGAGCAGAAGCTGCTGCAAGATTAGCAGCAGACGAACTCAGTGATGTGAACAAAGAAAGAAAAGCTCAAGAATATGAACAAAAGCCCGGTGTTATTGGCAGTATAATCAAATCTGTTCAAGGAACTCTTGGACATGCTAAAGAAGCAGTCACCGGAAAAGCCCACGAAACCGCCGCCGTGACAAGCGACACCGCCGGAGTAGTGGCGGAAAATGCAAGACATTCAAAAGATGTTGCTGCTGAAAAAGCTAAGAGTACTGCAACTTCTGCTGCTGAGAAAACACAACAAGCTAAAGATAGTACAACTGGTAAAGCAGTAGAGTACAAGGATTCTGCTGCTGATAAGGCAAAGGAAGCAAAAGATGCAACTGTTGGAAAAATGGAAGAGTGCAAAGATTATGCTGCAGATAAAGCCAAAGAAGCGAAAGATAGTACGACTGCTAAAGCAGTAGAGTACAAGGACTATGCAGCGGAGAAGGCGAAACAAGCAAAGGATACAACTATGGAGAAGGCGAAACAAGCAAAGGATACAACTATGGAGAAAGCGAGAGAAGCAAAAGACAGTACAACTGCTAAAGCAGGAGAGTACAAGGACTACACAGCAGAGAAAGCGAAAGAAGCAAAGGACACAACGATGCAGAAGACTGAGGAATACAAGGATTACACGGCCGAAAAAGCGAAAGAAGGCAAAGATACCACAGTGGGCAAATTAACAGAGTTGAAAGATTCGGCTGCTGATGCGGCGAGACGTGCCATGGATATGTTAACAGGAAAAAAGGAGGAGACAAAACAGAAAGCCGGGGAAATGGCGGAAGCTACGAAGCAAAAGGCGGAGGAGACGGCGGAAGTTACTAAGCAGAAGGCGGAGGAGACGGCGGAAGCAGCAAAGCAAAAGGCACAGGATACTAAGCAAGCTGCAAAGGTTAGCCGTTTATAGCCTTCTGCTTAGTTTCTATTTAGTAGAATGTGGAATAAAACTATGGAATAAAATTATGGCCTTTGTTGTACATTTTTTTATGATGTCAATAAGATATTGCGCCAAATTTTAGAATGTTAATTATTGCCTATTAGATTTAACTTACGTTTTCACGGGACAAAGTAAATATTTTTTGCACTATAACTTTAGTTTAACCTATTATATATCTGGAAATAATAGGAAGTTAAAAAAGATTTAAGTTATTGATTCGATCTATGTGAGTTTTAGCTTGTAGGCGCTATGTTTTTCTATGATAACTTGTGTTGTATTGAAAAAATGATTTTTTACATGTGAACATATTTTAACCTATTATAGCAAGAAATACATATATTTTAACCTGTTATAGTGGAAATATTATAGCAGGAAAAGATAGGAAATTGAAGAAAAAAAAATATTGAATCCACCTATATGAGTTGTAGCTTATAGGCACGATGTGTTTTTATATATATAAACCTATTTCTATATTGAAAAAATAATTGTTGCACTCTTGAGTATATTTAACCTATTATAGCATGGAGTGATATGAAATAAAAAAAAATTAAGCTATTGATTCTACCTATATGAGTTGTAGCTTGTAGGCACTATGTTTTTTTATATAAACTTTTTTCTACATTTTCAGTGTATAGAAGTTCAATATATATAGTTAAACTCTCTAGGGTTGATAGGTATATTGTTAATAATGTCATTGCAGGAGAAATATCATGAGACTGAAGAAGCAACAAGGAGGAGAATGGACGATATGAAAATTAGTGAAGGTGGTGATTACGAGAAAAGGGATGAGAATAAGGCGGCGGCGGCTTCCGGCGGCGGTGGTGGTGGTATTTTTGGTGCACTTGGAAGTGTGCGAGACGCGATTAAAGACACATTAGCACCATCTAGCATGCGTGACACTACTACTACAGATGAGACGCGTAGCACCGGAGGATCAAAGATAGTGGTGGACGTGGAGGATACTCCGGCGGGGAGAACCGCCGCGAGGCTGAAAGTGGCCGATCAGATTACTGGTCAGACGTTTAACGACGTTGGAAGAATGGATGTAGAAGGCATTGCCGAGGTTGAGGCCAAGGATGCCTCTGGGAAAAATGTGAAAGTGAAATACTAGTAGTTGGGGTTCTGATTAGAATATATATTTGCTGCACATTTTGGTCATGTATTTTGTGTAATTTTTAAGTTAGTTGTGTTATATGTTTGTTTGTGTTACCAAGTAAAATATGTATTAGTATGAGATTTCTGTTCGGTTTCTTTTTTGTCTACTTTCCTTGTAAGGATTTTATAACTTGATGTGCCAGCGCCTTCCGTTTATGAGAAACAACTACTTAGTTATCTAAGGGGCTGTTCGAATGGGGTCCTAGGCGCGACGCGAATCTGAATATAGTCGGGTTTCAATAGGAGTGCCGGACACCGGATGGAAAATAAATTGCGAGTATAGGGAGACAAAAAAAATTGAAAAATGATATAGAGATACTTGTATTTAAGTCGCGTCTTAAAACTAAACTTAGTTATTTAAGCCTAGTATTACGAATAGAAGAGAGCGAAAAATATTAGATCAAAGCCACCTTTGCTGCTGGAGTTGATCTAATATTAAAGTGCTTGTTTCTACACACTTTCTTTGATGGCCTGAAGTTATGCATCGGGTGTGTACTTATTTGTTCCAATTGTTATGGATAATATTTCTATTTAACGAGTCAATGGAATCACCACTAACTTTTCATTTTTACAAATTTAAAAATAGAACCAGAGTCAGCGCAATGAGTGGATATCTTCCAGCACTAGGTGGGCGTGTGGTTATATCAAATAATCTGATAATATGAGTATTGTTCCATAGTTTTGCTACACTCTATTTTGCATAAGATAGTACTACTATAGTTCGAGGCGGATTTAAGATTCCATTTTTTTTTATTTTTTTTTGGTTTGAAGATTTGACGGATTTATGATTTGAATTTTGTGGAGCTGGGATGTTACCATGTCACGACCCGAATTTTTCACTATCGGGATCGTGATGGCGCCAAACATCACACTTGCTAGGCAAGCCAACGTTAGAGTGTCATTAACCAATTTCCTTTATAACTCATGAATAAGAGTAATCAATTTAAAACCACTAATCATAATTGCGGAAGTAACTAAACAATTTCTTTACATATAGATACTATAACTGATATTATCACTATTACTATCCAGAATTCGGTGTTACAACTCCACGAATATACTATGAATATCTACAAATATCGGTTTGAAAGAAATTACATCTGTTTTGAAAGAAAAGAAAACGGGATTTTAGAAACATAGGAGGGGACGCCAGGGCCTGCGGATGCCAACAGGACTACCTTGGGTCTCCTAGATGAAGTGTTTGCCACTGACCTCTCGATCAGCCACTACCAGCTCCAAAATCTGCACATAAAGTGCAGAGTGCAGTAGCAGTACAACTGACCCCATGTACTGGTAAATGCCGAGCCTAACCTCAACGAGGTAGTGACGAGGCTACGGCGGGGCAATTTAAATATAACTTGTATACAATGTGTAATAAAGCAGAAAAAAATACGGAACAAAATGAAACAGTAACTTGGAAGGAAAGAATACAGAACTCTGGTATCTTATCAATAACCAGCTATAACCAATCCTTAAATGTAAAGCCAATTATAAAATAACTTGCACGGTATAAGAGAGGTACATAAACACATAAACTGATGCGGCGCACATCCCAATTCCACCATATAATCAATATCAATACGAATGTTCACCCTTATTATTCCATTTCAATCCACCCTTATTTCTCCTGTTGCGGCGTGCAACCCCATCCCACCAGACAATAGCATTTCACCCTTATTCCTTCTCAATATATCACCCTTATTCCTCCTGTTGCAGCGCGCAACCCGATCCCACCATATCAGCACCAATCATACAATAAGAACATGGATTTCACAATTTAGCTTAAAACCTCCACAATATTTAAGCCTCAAACCAAAGTAAACAAAAGGCTATAAAATTATGAAACTTCACTCAATTAATACTTCACAGCGAGACCAACCAAAATATACCATGAAACACGGATAAACTAACTTAACCCAATAATAAAATACAATATAACTACGGAACAATTAATACCTTCAATAAAGAAAACAACATCTAACAAGAAGCAAATAAACATGGAAACACCAACAAGCATGTAGCAGTTAAGACAGGAAGACAATATATCAAGAACGGGGAAAGAAACAGGCTAAATAGATAATCTAGCGGCGCATAGGTACTCGTCACCTCACCTATACGCCACACATATGGATTTTCATATAGAAATTAAGTCGGGGATCCCTATTCTCTCAAGTCAAAGTTAGACACAACACTTATCTCAATCCAACGGCCAACTCAACGTTCAATTACCGTTTTTCCTCTAGTTTCCGCCTCTGCCCCACTCGTATCTAGTCATAATTAACTTAACAACATCAATTATCGCTAAAGAAGTCAATTCTAATACATAATTATAAGTTTTCCAATATTTTCCCCAAAAGTCAAAAATCGACCCCGGGCCCGCTTGGTCAGAACTCGAAATTTGGACCAATACCTGATGGCTCATTCACCTCCGAGCCCGGATATACAATTGGTTTTGGAATTCGACCTCAACTTGAGGTCTAAATTCTCAAATTTTGAAATTCATAAGTTCTACCCAAAAATCCCTAATTCCACCATGAAAATTTTATATTCTAGGTTGAAATCTTGTAAAAAGAAGTGAAAGATTGAAGGAAATGTGTTAAGAATCATCTACCTATGATTTGGGGAATGAATAAATAGCCATTGAAAAATCGCCTCTTAAGGTTTAGGTTTTGAAATTTTGGGAAATGAATCAAAAATCTCATCTAAGTCCCTTTTACACAGCTGCAAATGTCGCATTTGCGACCTGAGCTTCGCAAATGCGAAAAAGCTATTGTCACACCTCCTTTTTACCACCCGAGGGGGTATGTAAGGGAGTTTTTCCAATTAAAGTGACATTATTTGAAATTGGATTATTTTATTTATTTTTTACAGTCGCCACTTGGAATAATTTATTTTTTGTGTCCCAAGTCACCGGTTAATTTTTAAATCCCAAATCGAGGAAATCTTTTGACTTCATTTAAAAGTCTACGAACCAGAAATTCTAGATAAGGAATTCTGTTAACTCGGGAGAAGGTGTTAGGCATTCTCGGGTTCCATGGTTCTAGCACGGTCGCTTAGCGATTTATACTTAACTTAAATTGTTTAATTACTCATTTTAGGACCTATGTGCATTTATCCCTTTAACCGCTTTTAGTTGCTTGATTATTCGTAATTTTGAAAATTATCTTAAAAGGAGCCATGCGTATGTGCACTCATTTCGTTTGGCGCGTCAAGAATAATGTCACGCGTACGTGTCCATAATTAATCACGCTTTATTAATATTAAGAAAGTTTGGTCAAAGTTGCGCGAACGCATACCTCGATTTATTATTATTATTTTTTTAAAAAACTCATAATTATATTATACGAACGTATACATAATCAGATTTATTTATTAATATGTGCCTAAAGTATACTAGCACATTTGAATTTTTTCCTAATCTTTGAGATTGTTGTGATGCCATATTTATGAACAAGACATTATTGGGGAGCAAATAGGTTAGCTAACATGATCTATTACTTGGCTAAATTCCTTATGGTCCAAGATTCACCTTATGGCTCATTATTATTCTTTGCCAAGAAAGAAACAATTCTAATTTTTTCATCTACCCGATTAAAAGCATTTATTCAAGAACCCAAGATTACATGTACCACAATCGAAATAAAAACTAATTTAAACAATTTAAACAAAAACTAAGGCATGCTACTCAAACAACGTAGAATCACAAATCAACCAACACACGCACCAAGCTATCATAACATAATAAATAAGAATGAACATTGAGAAATTAACCTTTTTTGATGAATAACGTTGAAAATTGTAAAGCAGTCGGCTAAACAAAGCAACAATTCTTGGACATAAACACTAAGATTACAGGAACCTCAAATCGACACTGAAATGCTCATACTCGGACTCTCACTTCCTCAAACGCCAATAATTCTGCTTAAAGGAAATAATGAGCTAGCTCGTAAATCCACTGGAAGCTCCACGTGAGAAGGAATTCAAAATGAACGCCGATTTTAGCATGACTGGGATTTATCTCCACATCCAATTGTTCAATTCCATTTGCGGAAAACCCATTTTTTTCATGAATCAGAAGGAATCCGCCGTTTTAGCTTAGAGTGCCCTGGTCTAGCTCTTTTCGAAATGGGGTCTGTCGTTGTTTGGGTTCTAGCTCTAGGAATTAAAAACTTAGAGTAGGATTTTTATAATTGGGTATTTTATACGAAGGTGGGAAGGGATGATGGTTATTGGATTAGAAAAAAATAGATGGCTAGGATTAAATCTTGCACTTGAGTGGGTTAATGGGTTGGGAAGAATGGGCTAAGAGTAATTGGGTTGGACCATGTCTTTTGGGTTTGAACTTAAGCTAAAAAGACCAAATAATACAATGTATCTATAAAAACGTAAAAATCACTCTAAATTAAAATAAACTAATATAAAACTAAATACTACGAGTGAAACTATTTTTTTGTATTTTCAAATGTTATAATACTATAAATATAAATATACTAATTGACTTTAACCTAAAGATGAAAAATATTTTTTTGTAATTTTTACTTTTTGTGATAAAAATAAAGTAAAAGAATTAACACTATTTAGAATAGCGATACTAAACCTAAATTAAATATTTACGCCAAAATATGTAAAATCTTTGGGAGGGTAAAAAATTACATGTTACAGCTATCGCAATTGCAAATTCCTTCACAGTCCTGCTGCCTTCGTAAATGTGAGGAAAGTGTCGCAATTGCGATCACTGGACCTCGCAAATGCGAGTAAAAGATCGCATTTGCGATCCTTACCCCTCCCAGACTCCCTTCGCAATTGCGAAGGTAACCTCGCAAATGCGAGAACTACTGGCCAAGCTTTCCTTCGCATTTGCGATGAAAGCCCCGCAAATGCGGAACCTGCAAGGTTCGTAATTGTGATGCCTGATCTCGCAAATGCGAGATCAGAGGCCTGCAACAAGTTCAGCTATACTAGCAAAATTTTTTAAGTTCCAAAACATCCCGTAGCCTATCCGAAACTCACCAGAGCTCTCGGGACTCCAACCTAAACATGCACACAAGTCTTAAAACATCATACGAACTTACTCGCGCAATCAAATCGCCAAAATAACATTTAGAACTACGAATTTAACACCAAATCACATGAAATTCTTAAGAACTTGTTGAAATTCCTCTTTTCTCAACCGGATACTCAAATCTCGTCAAATCAACTCTGATTTTCACCAAATTTCACAGACATGACTTTAATATTATATTAAACTTGTACTGGATTCCGGAACCAAAATACGGTCCCGATACCAACAAAATCGAGCATTAATCAATTTCTTTAAATCGTTAGATTTTCATACTTACAATTTTTAACAAAAATTCATTACTCGGGCTAGGGACCTCCGAATCTGATTTTGGGCATACGCCCACGTCCTATATTTCAATACGGATCCACCGAAACTTTCAAAATATGAGTCCGGATCCGTTTACTCAAAAAGTTGACCGAAATCAACTAAATTTACTTTTAAAGGTAAATATTATTATTTTTCTTAAATTTTCACATAAAGGCTCTCCGGAAACGCGTCCGAACTGCGCACGCAAATCGAAGAGAGATAAAATGATGTTTTGAAAGCTTCAGAATATGCAATCAAGTTCTAAAACATAAGATGACTTTTTGGGTCATCACATTCTCTACCTTTAAAACAACCGTTCGTCCTCAAACAGACATAGAAAAGTACTTGGGCTGGGAAAATGATGGGGATATATGCTTTGCATATCAGACTCGGACTCCCAGGTAGCTGCCTCAACAAGCTGACCTATCCCCTGCACCCGAACTGAAGGAAAACTCTTCGATCTCAACTGACGAACCTGCCGGTCTAAGATGGCTACCGGCTCCTCCTCGTAGGTCAAATCCTTGTCCAACTGGACAATGCTGAAATCTAAGACGTGGGATAGATCGCCGTGATATTTCCGAAGTATGGACACGTGAAATACTGGATGTACCACTGATAAACCTGGTGGCAACGCAAGTCTGTAGGACACCTTTCCCACTCGATCAAGAACCTTAAAAGGCCAAAATGAACCTAGGGCTTAACTTGCCCTTCTGTCCAAATCTCATTACGCCCTTCATGGGCGATACCCGAAGCAATACTCTCTCTCTGACCATGAATGCCACATCACGAATCCTACGGTCGGCATAACTCTTTTGCCTGGACTGAGCTGTACAAAGTCTATCCTGAATGATATTAACCTTATCCAAGGCATCATGTACCAATTTTGTACCCAATAACCGAGCCTCCGCTGGCTCAAACCACCCAACCGGTGATACTGTCTACCATATAATGCCTCATAGGGAGCCATCTGGATGTTTTCCTGATAGCTGTTGTTGTAGGCAAACTCCGCTAACGGCAAGAACTGATCCCAAGAACCTCCAAAGACAATAACACAAGCGCGGAGCATATCCTCCAAGATCTGAATAGTACGCTCGGACTGTCTGTCCATCTGAGGATGAAATGTTGTACTCAAATCAATCTACATACCCAACTCACATTGTACTTCCCTCTAGAAATGCGAGGTAAACTGCGTACCTCGATCAGAAATGATAGACACGGGCACACCGTGAAGACGAACGATCTCACGAATATAAATCTCTGCCAACTGCTCCGAAGAATAGAAAACTGCTACGGGAATGAAATGCGCTGACTTGGTTAGTCTATCCATAATAACCCATACTTCATCGAGCTTCCTCTGAGTCCGTAGGAGTCCAACAACGAAATCTATAGTGATATGCTCCCACTTCCACACAGGATTCTCTATCCTCTGAAGCAAACCACCGGGTCTCTGTTGCTTGTACTTTACTTGCTGACAGTTCATATACCGAGCTACATATGCAACTATATCCTTATTCATTCTCATCCACCAATAATGCTGCCGCAAGTCCTGATACATATTAGCGGCGCTCAGATGAATAGAATACCGGGAACTATGGGCCTCCTCTAGGATCAACTCATGAAGCTCATCCATATTAGGCACACATACGACCTTGCATTCTCAAAACTCCATCATCTCCAATTGTAACCTGCTTGGCATCACTGTGCTACATTGTGTCACTAAGGATAAGCAAATGAGAGTCATCATATTGCCACTCCCTGATACGCTCAAACAAGGAAGACCGAGCGACTGTGCGAGATAAAACACGACTAGGCTCAAAAACATCCAACTTCACGAACTAATTGGCCAAAGCCTGAACATCTAATGCAAGCGGCCTCTCACCAACTAGAATGTAAGTAAGGCTGCTCATACTGGCAGACTTCCTACTCAAAGCATCGGCCACCATATTGGCCTTCTCGGGATGATACAAGATGGTGATATCATAGTCTTTCAATAGCTCCAACCACTTTCTCTGCCTCAAATTGAGCTCCTTTTGCTTGAACAAATATTGCAAACTCTTATGATCCATGAACACCTCACACGACACGCCATATAGGTAATGCTTCCAAATCTTCAACGCGTGAACAATGACTGTCAGCTCCAAGTCATGAACTGGGTAATTCTTTTCGTGAATCTTCAGCTGCCGCGAAACATATGAAATAACCTTGCCACCCTACAACAATATTGAACCAAGTCCAATACGAGATGCATCACAATATAGGGTATAAGGCCCTGATCTCGTGTGCAATACCAACATTGTCTCCT
Source organism: Nicotiana sylvestris (assembly GCF_000393655.2). Lineage (NCBI taxonomy): Eukaryota > Viridiplantae > Streptophyta > Magnoliopsida > Solanales > Solanaceae > Nicotiana > Nicotiana sylvestris. Next base: position 168,255,606 of record NC_091063.1, read on the forward strand.
TCGTCAAAGCCGTCTCGAGCTTCTAAGCTCACCTCACACTCGTTTGAACATCTGAATGAGGCACCCTTCTAAGACAACCTGGTCAACAGGGCTACTATAGATGAAAACCCATCCACGAACCGACGATAATAACCCGCCAAACCTAAGAAACTATGAATCTCCGTGGCTGAAGTAGGTTTAGGCCAATTTTGAACGACGTCAGTCTTCTTAGGATCCACCTGATTACCCTCTATTGATACAACGTGACCCAAGAGAGCAAGTTAACTCAACCAAAACTCACATTTCGAACACTTAGCATATAACTGGATGTCCCTCAGAGTCTGAAGTACGATCCGAAGATGTTGCTTGTGCTCCTCTCGGCTGCGGGAGTAGATCAAGATGTCGTCAATACAAACAATCACAAAGGAATCCAGGTAAGGCTTGAACACCCGATTCATCAAATCCATAAATGTTGTTGGGCATTTGTCAAGCCAAATGACATCACTAGAAACTCATAATGCCCATACCGAGTCCAAAAAGCTGTCTTAGGGATATCGGATGCCCTAATACTCAACTGATGGTAGCCAGACCTCAAATCGATCTTTGAAAACACTTTGGCTCCTTAAAGCTGATAAAACAAGTCATCAATCCTCGGTAATGGATACTTGTTCTTGATGGTGGCTTTGTTCAACTGTCGATAGTCTATGCACATCCTTATTAACCCATCATTCTTCTTTACAAACAACACAGGCGCACCCCAGGGCGAGACACTAGGTCTAATAAAGCCCTTATAAAGCAAATCTTGTAACTGCTCCTTCAATTCTTTCAACTCTGGCGGAGCCATGCGGTGTGAGGGAATAGAAATAGGTTGAGTGTCTGGGGCCAAATCAATGCAAAAGTCAATACCCCTATCGGATGGCATCCCAAGCAGGTCTGTAAGAAATACCTCTGGGAACTCCCGAACAACTAGTATATAATCCATGGAAGGAACCTCCGTACTAGAATCACGAACATAAGCCAGATAAGCCAAACACCCCTTCTCGACCATACGCCGAGCCTTCATATAAGATATAACCCTACTGGTAGAATGACCAGAAGTCCCTCTCCACTCTAATCGAGGCAACCCCGATAATGCTAAGGTGACGGTCTTGGCATGACAGTCTAATATAGCATGATAAGGTGACAACCAATCCTTCCCCAAAATAACATCGAAATCAACCATATCGAGAAGTAGGAGATCTACGCTAGTCTCAAGACACCCAATAATAACCATGCACGAGGGAAAGACATGATCTACAATAATAGAGTTCCCCATCGGTGTGGACATATACACAAGAGCACTCACCCCCGGACAGCGGCGAACACCATAGCCAGCCATAGCAACAAGCTTAACCCCGCTGCCCGTCGTCAAACACCACCAGTCGACAACCCATCAGCCCAGTTATCGTTGTTCTTTCACTGTCGTCGTGCAATCCGTTGAGGTCGCCTTTGGTTCGTCGAGGTCCGGTACGTCGAGGTTGTTGTTCGAGGTTTTGTCGCAGGTCCAATGCATCGGACGATAATCTCAAGTAGGTCATCTCAGCCTGTATCCCTCATGTTTGCTGTTTAGTAATATGTATATGTGTTTGTTGAAATACAACCCTAGTTCATATGGATAGTACGCGAAATTGCGCGAGACATATATACATGATGATTGCGAATTGCTATTTTTAATAATTAACTCCGTATGGTATTGAAATTTGGCCATGAATGTCTTTTTCGTTGTTTCGTTATTTTAAGTAGCTATTGGACATTTTGTTTCTTCATGTTTAAATTGTTGTTATCCAAATATTTGTTATGGTAGGGGTTTGCACATATTCTGAAAGGTGCTAATTATTTAGTGTGTCTTAATAGTTGTTTATACATGTGGTAGTAATGTTAAAATTTTAGTAGCAACTTTAATTCCGCAGAAAAATACTCGCTTCATCAAATGAGTTCAATTTATAACCCATGATCTCGCGAAGTAGCTAAAAACATAGTTATTTTAGTCTTGTCCTGTTTCTAAAAAAAACAAATAAATAAATAAAAATGAGACGAGCCTCGCCAAATAAAAAATACAAGCTGCGGGGCCCTCTAAATGTATATATTAAATACTTAGATTCCGGTACGGGCCGTTTTAGCAAATTTCACGGCCCTACCCAAAATAATAATGCGCTAGTCGCTTTAGGCGCGCCTTTAATAATTTAATTCTCCTTAATTCGGGTGCACATTTATATGACCCAAATCCAAATCTCAACCGAGTCGAGATATGTCAATAACCACGGGTGCATTGATGTAACGTGGTTCTAGATATGTTTTCACGACGTTGCAAGTCCTATAAAAATAACAGTGAATGATAAAAGCGGTTAAAAGATAAAACTGGCACATAAGTTCACATTTGTATAAAATCAGATAATCAAGCCGAATATAACAGTTGAGCGACCGTGCTAGAACCACGGAACTCGGGAATGCCTAACACCTTCTCCCGGGTTAACAGAATTCCTTATCCGGATTTCTGGTACGCAGACTGTAATATGGAGTCATTCTTTTCCTCGATTCGGGATTAAAATTGGTGACTTGGGACACCCTAAATCTCCCAAGTGGCGACTCTGAAATAAATAAACCAATCCCGTCTCGATTGTCCTTTAATTGGAAAAACTCCCTTGCACCCTCGCGGGTGCGGAAAAAGGAGGTGTGACAGCTCTGGCGACTCCGCTGGGGATTATTTGACCCAGAACCACTGGTTCAGGGTTAGAAATTCGAGCTTAGATAAATTGTTATATTTGGTTTTATCTGATTTTTACATGTTTGAGCCTAATTTGCTAAATGCTACTTTTACCGCTTTGATATTATTTGAACTGTATATAAACTGTGCCGAAACCCTTCTCTTCTTACCTCTGGGGATGTGCTTACTGGTTGAGACTCCCTATTCTGTTAGTGTCGTACCCTAAATAAAAGAGGCTCGGAAAGTTTCTAAGCCGGCTGGCCTTTTGGTTCCCGGAAAGGAGCTCCTTCCTCAGCTCGAGTTGTCCGCTCGGGTACACTGTCTAGAACACCGACCCAGGTTTTGAACATAGAATAACGTGACTTCATGCCGGATCCCTAGTAGGAACGCTTATTTGCATCACGTTGCATTTGACTTAGGGGACTCAACACAGGGGTTGAGTCCGTCTAGGACTAGCAACCTGATATGAAAAGACCATCCTGAGGCATCCTATTTGTTTTCCGTGCATTTATTTTGTCTCGTTGACCGGTGTTTGAATATTATGAATATTGTGAAATTGAAAAAAAAAAGTAATAGCGGTTAGGGAATTGATTATTTATTTTTGAAAAAACCTAATACACAAATACTGTCAAAACTCTGCCGAAATTTTGAGAAAATGAAAAAATGTCTTATTAGTTTGTTTTATTAAAAGCAAGGGAAAAATAGAAAAAAAGAGAGTAGTGGCTTTGTCTTGTTTTTCAAAAAAAAAACAAATTAGAAAAGAATAGTTTGTCTTGCCATAAAAATGAAAATAAAAAAAAAAGAGTCTTGTTTGAAAATGGGTTTTTATTTATTTATTTGTTTATGAAAATGCCAAAATAAAAATAAAAATAATAAAATAAAATGAGTTGGGCGTTGAAAGTGGTTTTATTATTTGTTGCAAATATATATATACATAAAAATCCAAAAAGTTTTTCTTTATTTCCAAAAAATGTATATATATCTTTATTTGTTGCAAAAATATTTGTCTTGACAAAAAATCTAGAAAAGTTTTTAGACTCCCAATTTTCAAAACAAAAAATCCAAAAATATTTTCCATTATTGACTTCTTTAGAAAGTATTTTTAATTATTAAAATACATATATATATATATATATATATATATATATATATATATATATATATAATAAAATAAAATAAAAATCCGAAAATATTTCAAAAAATATTTTTTTTAGAAAGCATTTCTTTTATTAAAGGTAAAATTCCAAAAATATTTTCTTTCTTCTTTAGAATAAGAGAAAACAAATGAAAATTCAGACAATAAATATCTTCCTTTTACTTTTGCAATTCTCAAAGTTCAAATCAAAAGAAAAAGAATTCTTACAAGTCTTTCTTTCAAAAAGAAAATCAATCAAAAAAAAATACTTCCTTTTTTTGAAGCAGTTCTTTCACGAATTCCAATTAAAAAAAATGTGTTAGTTCATTTACTTATTCATGATCTGCCCGAACTACGCGGGTTTGATTCTCACCGGATGTGAGATACGTAGGCAATCCTCATCGGGTTCAACCCCACCTTTTGCTAAAATAGCCAAAAATCAAAAATTTTAATCTTGTCATGAATAAGTCGGGTGGTGTCCAACCTCCCCTTTTGCTAAAATAGCCGGAAAAAAAATATGTCAAAATTTTAATTTTGTCATAAAGAAGTCGGGTGACACTGTTTTATCAAGACATAGCCGAATGTTCCCGAAGGGGACGCCGGAAGGCTGACTTTGCATAAACAGCCACTTTTGGGTCATATTTAAGATTTGGTCCAGTAGACCCACACAGCCTTAAAAATCTTCGTTCCCGAGACGTTGAAGGGCCGTGGTTGCAATATTGAGTTTTCTAATTTGAAAAACGATAAAAAGAGTCATAAATAAGTCAGGTGATGCTGTTTTGTCATAAATAGCCGAATGTTCCCGAAAGGGACGCCGGAAGGCTGACTTTGCATAAATAGCCACCTTCGGGTCATGTTTAGGATTTTTGGTCTAGTTGACCCACACAGCCTTAAAAATCTTCGTCTCCGAGACGCTGAAGGGCCGTGTTTGCAACATCAGGTTTTTGTTATAATTTGAAAAAAAAAACAAAGAGTCAGCGGTCAGGTGAATACCGTTTGAATTTTGTCATAATAAGCCGAGCCAGCTTCGGCCGCGTCTTAAACCGTTCTTGCCGAAATAGCCTTAGAGTATCTTTCAGTTGTCGAAAGGTTGTTTTCGTAAAAGAATGGACAAGTTGGTAAAGTGTCAAAATAATCCTCCCCGGCCTCAAAATTCATGTGAAGTTTGACAGGGGCCACATTTGCAAAAATAACCGTTTGGTTGCATTTGACAAACGGGGAAAGGAAGCTGGCCGTTGTTTTTGTAAATCTTTTGATTAGAATATGCGGGTTGTTTGATTTTCAAGTTTGTAGGTCATCTTTAAACCTTCGAAACCCAATTTGTTTTATTATGAAAATTGATAAAGAAAAAAATGTTTCATTGCTTTTACCTTTCATTTTGTCCGAACTACGCAAGGTCTGATTCATGCGGGGTCATGATACGTAGGCAATCTCCATAAGATTCGACCACAACAAAAAAGAAAATGGAAAAATCAAAAAAGAAAAAATGAAAAAAATCGAAAAAGAGAAAAGAAAAAAAAATGAAAAATCGAAAGAAAAAGAAAATACAAAATAGGATAAAATACAGGGGTTCCCAAAGTACTTTAAAGGGGCGAATAAGCAAGCCGGGATGACACATGTTGTTCGAAGAAAAGCATGTTAGAAATGGTTAACTGCCTAGGAGCATTGCATCCTCAATGTGTTGTTATCAAACCTGTTAAACTCTAACGCTGACCAGTTTGTTGTTGTCTGAATCAAGACAGTTAGTTGTTAAAGAGTTCTGGAAACACACCCCTACCAAACCAGATCCCAAGGACCGGTAACAACAAGCATGACTACTTCAGAGAATAGTACCGAGGAAGAAAGGCCGATGAGCCAGTTGTTAAAAGAAGCGATGGAAAAGATTGAAAGGATGGGACTAGAGATGAATGCAATGCAGCTAGCTTTAGCCAAAACACAAAAGAGCCCTGAGCCGCTGGGGCACATGCCGGAATACCATCCCTTCGGCCCTTCAAATCCCCGTTATCATCAAGAAAGAAGCCCCCACGATTCCCAAGCTCCACCACCGCATCAACCTCTCCCAATACCAAATGTTCCCACTTTTATGGGACCCATATCAGCCACCCTGCAAAGATCAAACAGCGAGCCATTGCTTCAGGCTCCCGATACGCAATACTATCCCCCTGAGCCTACATCCCATACCCCCGAACCACATGCCTACAATCCACATTTGGAGGCACCGACAGAAATTGAAAAGCCGGTTAAAGCCCCAGAACAAGATGAGGTATTGAGGAAATTCAAAAGCCTGGAGCAGTCCTTCAGGAACCTGCACGGATTGGGCAACCAGGTCAGCATGGCCTACAAATATCTATGCCCTTTCCCCGATGTCCAACTCCCGGCTGGGTTCAAGATGCCTAAGTTTGATTTATATGAAGGCCACGGTGATCCCATGGCACATTTGCGGGGATTCTGTAGCAAAATGAGAGGGGCAGGCGGCAAAGATGAGCTGCTAATAGCTTATTTCGGCCAAAGTCTGAGCGGATCTGCGCTAGAATGGTATACCAGGCAGGATTCCAGAAGGTGGTATACTTGGGATGATCTGGCGCAGGCTTTTGCAAGTCATTCCAGTACAATCTCGAGATAGTCCCTGACCGTCTCACATTATTAAGAACTGGGAAGAAACCCGGGGAAAGTTTTCGCGAGTTCGGGTTTCGCTGGAGAGAACAAGCAGCTAGAGTCGATCCTCCCATGAGAGAGGGAGAGATGGTGGACTCTTCTTACAAACCTTGGAGCCAACTTACTTTGGTCATCTAGTGACGACAGTTGGTAAATCTTTCAATGAAGTAGTAAAAATGGGCGGTATGATCGAAGAGGGACTCAGGTCCAACAAAATCCTGAGCTATTCGGCAATTAAAGCAACCACTCAGGCCATCCAGAGAGGCACTGAGGGTGTACTGGGGAAGGAAAAGAAAGAAGATGTCACGACCGTTGAGTCTGGAGCCTGGTTCGGATCTAGAGGCCCGTCACCCTACTACAGCCAACCACGACCCTACCACCAAAATTACCCCCGTACTCCATATAGCCCTCCACAACATTATTACCCACTGCCAGATCCCCATTTTTCCGTTCATCATGCACAAACCTATACCCACTCTCCAGCACACGCACAATGGCGTGCGCCGGCTCCCCAAAATACATACCCACCTCCACCAAACATATATCCACTTCCGAGGGCCTATAGAAATCCTCCAGGGTCAGGTTTCCGGGGGAATCAAGCTTTTAAGAATGAGAGGAAGCAGAAATATACTCCGCTGGGAGAATCCTATACTACCGTGTTCCACAAATTGAGGCAGTTAGGCCTATTGAATCCTATTGAGCCCAAATTACCAAATCCTCTTCCTGAAAATCTTGACCCTTTAGCAAGTTGTGAATATTGTTCGGGGGCTCCCGGACACGATACTGAGAGATGTTGGAAGTTGAAGAATGTCGTGCAAGAGCTCATCAACACAAATAGGATCGAGGTTCAGGTTCCAGAGCCGCCAAACATTAATGACGATCCGTGCCGGTAAAAATAGTTCAAAAATCAAAAATCAACAATTGGATGGCTACTCCTCTACCTATTCGAAGGGAGTCTTGGTAGTGGGCTCTGATTTTTCTTTCTTGTTTTGGATTATTGCAGAGTTGTAATCCAGTTTTGTTTTAGTGTGAAACTCTGTTATCCTTTATTTTTATAAAGCGAAAGCTTTTCTCTTCTTATTTTGTTTTAAGTCTATTTTCTTCCTTTTCTCTTTCTAAACAATGCTCTTTATACTGATTCCAATGACATGACATGCACAACGGATCATCAACTTAGTCTAAAAATCAATCTGATTCCGAACTGATTGTACAAAAGGTCAATCACGATGACGAATCGAAATACAGTGATAATAAAGCCTTCAAAGAGATAAACAGAGAGTTAAGCTAGTTGGAAGAGAAATCCAAGCCCAACTTAAATGACGCATAAGACATCAATTTAGGGGATGCAAACGATATCAGGAAATTTGAAAAGGGACAGCAAGTGTTGAAACGAATCCTCCCACATCAGGCCAAAGCAAAATGGCAAATTTATCCCGAATTGGCAGTGACCGTCTATTGTGACCAAGATGTTATCTAGTTGCGCTTCATGTCAGACAGATGTCGAGGGAAGATGCATCGACATGGCTATTAATTGTTGTTTGTTTGTTTATACTTGGCATTTATCGGAGAATGAAATGACGGAGGCAATTTTTTCTTCTATCCAAACATTTTAACCTTTGCTTCCCCTTTTGAGCCTTATTCATTCTTTCATACCCCTCTTTTGGAATCAGTAATGAAAATGAGAAAAAAAAAGAGAGAAGAAAAAAGATAATAAAAACAAAAGAAAAAAAAAAGAAACAAAGGAGTTGTGAACTACGTTTGACCTGATTCCTCAAAAAGGATACGTAGGCGCCTCACGGCTCGGTCATAGTGTAACCAAAAAATAAGAATCCCCAAGCGAGAAACTGGGGCAGAAGTTATGTTTGTAATGTTGGGAAAGAAGTTCGATTCCAAGAGTTGTAATGGTTTTTACCCATCAGAATTATTTTGAACCCTCTTTGATGCCCTCTTTTTCTTTTAGCCATAAACAAAAAAAACCCATGTTGATGTCCAAAAAAAGACCTCCCGATCAGAATCCGAGGAAAGCCAAGTCAGGCAAATAAAAGCAGAGAAAGTCGGCAACGAATTGATAACCTAAAGAATCCCCAGCAAAGAGTCATATCAGGCGCCATAAGGCGACGAGAATTGAGAGAAATGAGAGAGCCTCATCGTTGAAAACCCCTCGAAGGGCACTATGAGGCGACAAGGATATAAAGGGGGCAAGCAAGATAAGATTGGCAAAAAATGGGCCGCATCCGGCGAAAGTTGGGCTTCTGCACATCCCCAGCAAAGAGTCATGTCGGTAACACTCCAATCTCCAACTTAGAAAATAAAATGAGAAGAGTCTTATCGGTGAAAACCTTTACAGGCACCATAAGGCGACGAGAATTGAGAGAAATGAGAGAGCCTCATCAGTGAAAACCCCTCGAAGGGCACTATGAGGCAACAAGGATATAAAGGGGGCTAGCAAGATAAGATCCGCATCCGGCGAAAGTTGGGCTTCTGCACATCCCCAGCAAAGTAAGGCCGTCAGAAAAATTGATCGATATAAATAGACTGAGTTGGTTAATCCAGAAATGCATGACATGATCATTGGGATTGATTGTACCATTCAGATAAGTTCTTTTCTTTTTTCTTTCCCCAACATTTGTTCAGAAAGACTTTTTCTTTCATCTTTTTAAAGTCATCACTTTTTATTTTGGGTTTATAGTGTTTTTCTCCAGTAGTTTGTTTTTAGAAGGATTTTGTTTTTCAGAGCTTACTACTAATTGCCAAAATGCTGCGAAGCAAAAGGCGAACAGGACATGCCAAAGATAATACAATGAAACGGAAAAGACATTTGTTGCAAGACCGAATGATGAGTTGGCCTAAATGTCAAGGGGGTATAGTGAAAAAGGGGTCGAGATGCAAGAGCATCCTTGGCCGATCATCGACCAAATTCCAAAAAAGGTCGGACAATGTGGAGCAAGGAAAGAAGAGGAAAACCACCCCCCAACGGGAATGTGTTCACCAGCAGGGACGTGATCCCCAACGGTAATATCATCCCCAATAAATAGTATCATCCCCAGCAAGTTCTGATAGTGTAATGGAACACCGAAAAAAAACAAAAAAAAAACCTGCAGGAATGGCACGACCACCAACCATGTTTTTTCTTTTAAAACTAACAAAATCTTTCTTTGATTTGAAACAGGGAAAAGAAATGTTACAGATGGCGGAGGAACATGCCATAAAGAAGATCATCAAACCGGGGCAGAAAATTTTCTCATCGCGAAAATTTTCTCAAAAGCCAGGCGCCCACCTGAATAACGAGAGGAATACTTTCCAGTCTTAGTTTAGACAGGCGCCCACCTGAATAACGAGAGGAATACTTTTTCTCTGTTCATTTCACATTTCAGGCACCCACCTGTATAATAAGGGAATACATCTCATATCTTTACCATCAGGCGCCCACCTGTATAACAAGGGAATACATTCCATGCCTTTACCCATAGGAGACGCATTTCCTCCTAAATCTAGTTTTACCCGTAGGAGATGCATTTCCTCCTAAGTTTAGTTTTACCTATAGGAGACGCATTTCCTCCTAAGTTTACTTTTACCCATAGGAGATGCATTTCCTCCTAAGTTTAGTTTTACTCATAGGAGAGGTATTTCCTCCTAAGTTAGTATTGAAGTTGGGAGCCCACCCATAATAACAGAGGCATACATCCAGTCTTTATATTTCAAACGTTGAAGTTGGGAGCCCGCCCAGATAACAGAGGCATACATTCAGTCTTTTCATTTCAAGTGTTGAAGTTGGGAGCCCGCCCATAATAACAGAGGAATACATTCAGTCTTTACATTTCAAGTGTTGAAGTTGGGAGCCCGCCCAGATAACAGAGGCATACATTTCAGTCTTTATATTTCCAGAGTTGAAGTTGGGAGCCCGCCCATAATAACAGAGGAATACATTCAGTCTTTACCTTTCAAGCATTGAAGTTGGGAGCCCGCCCAGATAACAGAGGAATACATTCAGTATTAATTTTCAAGTATTGAAGTTGGGAGCCCGCCCATACAACAGAGGCATAGGTTTCAAGATCAAGTCAGAGGACAATAAAACAGAGGGTTACAGCAGGAATCCCCAACAAGAAACAATAAAAATCCCAGCACCGGGAAGCAAAAGGTTGCAACAAGAGGTCCCAGCACATACTCTAGAGCATGGGTCCAAAGGAAGAAAAGCATCGGAAGAAAAGCACCGGAGGAAACACAAGCCGACGAGAAAGCCAGGCAACAAGAACAAATTTCAGTCTAGCCTAGCTTCTTGTTTTTATTTTAAGCACGGTGTAACAAGGAGATCGGTAAGCAGTGGTAATAGCATGCAACAACAGTAACATTGCAGTCCCATGGTAGTCCCAGCTACCAAAACTTCCCGAACTACATTAACCTGATTCCCCTTTAGCCAGGGATATGTAGGAAACCTTTGAAGCAAAGGTTCGGTTAAATCTTTTTCAAAAAATGCTTCACACGGAGTACTCGGATGGGCAAAAATCGCTCGCTTTATCTTTGCACGAAAACCCTTCGTGTCTCCGGGCAAAGAGGGGCAGCTGTAAGCACGTGATTTTTGCCCTATATGAGAAATACTCCCAAAAAATGCAAAATAAAATGATTTTCCTTGGTGTGCAATTTTGAGTATTTTTGTGACATTTTTGGATTATTATTTGTATTTGTCTGTGTTTGTTTATTTGCTAAATTAATAAAAAATACAAAAATATGTCGCATTTGCATGTAGGATTTAATTCTATAATTGTTAGTAATTAAATTAGTTTTACAAAAATTAAAAAATTACAAAAAAATATGCATCTTTTGCATTTTTAGCATTTAATGTCCAAATGAACAATTTTATGCTTAATTATTACTTAATTGTGCGTTAATTGTTATTGGTAGTTAATTTGCGCTTTTATAACTTAATTTAGTTCTTAATAATAATTTAAGTACTTTTATAATTTAGTTTTAGAAAATAAAAGAAGAAAAGAGAACAAAAATACAAAGAAAAATCGGATTGGGCCACTTCTTCAATTGTAAGCCAAAGGCCCAAAAAATTGCTCAATCTTCTCCATGACCCAGTCCATTTCAGACCGGGTCGACCCGGTCCGCCCCATTGACCCATTGACCCAATACCCTTTCTTCATTTTGTCAAAAGACAAACCAAAAAAACCCTAGCAAAAAAACCCACCACTCCCTCGTATCCAAACGACCCCTTCACGCTTCATCTTCCTCGCAGCTTCAACCAGTTCCCTCCGTCGTCGTCACTGCCCGTCGATCACTACCCAAAACCAACCAGTCCGTCACCTTCTCCATCACCATCCCAAACTCCGTCGCAACCAACTCCCTCCATCCCGTCCAGCTTCTCCGTCGACCACTGTTCATCTTCTCCAAAAGGAGAAGAACAAAACCCTAACGCTCCCTCCATTGAAACCAGTCCGGATTCCTCCATCGCCACCATCGTTCCACCTCCATCAACAACCCCAAAACCACCATCAACCTCCAGCTCCCCCCCCCCCGTCGTCACTGTCCAACCAACGACCAAACGACCACTCCGTCACCTTCCTGACTGTCCAAAACCAATGCCATAACCATCGTCACCACAGCACCTCCATAGCCCTCGACCCTACTGTCGCTACCTGCTACCCAGATCGTCATCCCTCCCTGTCGACCCAACAATTCCCCAGTCTCATCGTCCCATATTATCACTCACCCCCGGACAACGGCGAACACCATTGCCAGCCATAGCAACAAGCTTAACCCCGCTGCCCGTCGTCAAACACCACCAGTCGACAACCCATCAGCCCAGTTATCGTTGTTCTTTCACTGTCGTCGTGCAGTCCGTTGAGGTCGCCTTTGGTTCGTCGAGGTTGTTGTTCGAGGTTTTGTCGCAGGTCCAATGCATCGGACGATAATCTCAAGTAGGTCATCTCTGCCCGTATCCCTCATGTTTGCTGTTTAGTAATATGTATATGTGTTTGTTGAAATACAACCCTAGTTCATGTGGATAGTACGCGAAATTGCGCGAGACATATATACATGATGATTGCGAATTGCTATTTTTGATAATTAACTCCGTATGGTATTGAAATTTGGCCATGAATGTCTTTTCCGTTGTTTCGTTATTTTAAGTAGCTATTGGACATTTTGTTTCTTCATGTTTAAATTGTTGTTATCCAAATATTTGTTATGGTAGGGGTTTGCACATATTCTGAAAGGTGTTAATTATTTAGTGTGTCTTAATAGTTGTTTATACATGTGGTAGTAATGTTAAAATTTTAGTAGCAATTTTAATTCCGCAGAAAAATACTCGCTTCATCAAATGAGTTCAATTTATAACCCATGATCTCGCGAAGTAGCTAAAAACATAGTTATTTTAGTCTTGTCCTGTTTCTAAAAAAAACAAATAAATAAATAAAAATGAGACGAGCCTCGACAAATAAAAAATACAAGCTGTGGGGCCCTTTAAATGTATATATTAAATACTTAGATTCCGGGACGGGCCGTTTTAGCAAATTTCACGGCCCTACCCCAAAAATAATAATGCGCTAGTTGCTTTAGGCGCGACTTTAATAATGATATCTCCCTAAATTCGGGTGCACATTTATGTGACCCAAATCCAAATCTCAACCGAGTCGAGATATGTCAATAACCACGGGTGCATTGATGTAACGTGGTTCGAGATATGTTTTCACGACGTTGCAAGTCCTATAAAAATAACAGTGAATGATAAAAGCGGTTAAAAGATAAAATTGGCACATAAGTTCACATTTGTATAAAATCAGATAATCAAGCCGAATATAACAGTTGAGCGACCGTGCTAGAACCACGGAACTCGGGAATGCCTAACACCTTCTCCCGGGTTAACAGAATTCCTTATCCGGATTTCTGGTACGCAGACTGTAATATGGAGTCATTCTTTTCCTCGATTCGGGATTAAAATTGGTGACTTGGGACACCCTAAATCTCCTAAGTGGCGACTCTGAAATAAATAAACCAATCCCGTTTCGATTGTCCTTTAATTGGAAAAACTCCCTTGCGCCCTCGCGGGTGCGTAAAAAGGAGGTGTGACAGTCTCAAGACACCCAATAATAACCATGCACGAGGGATAGACACGATCTACAATAATAGAATTCTCCATCGGTGTGGACATATACATAAGAGCACTCAAAGAATCACGAGGCACAACCAAATATAAAGCAAAATAAGATGACACATAGGAGTATGTAGACCCTGGATCAAATAGAACTGAAGCATCTCTACTGCAAACTGAAACAATACCTATGATAATAGCATCAGATGACTCAGCCTCAGGCCTAGATGGGAAAGCATAACATCGGGGCTGGGCCCCACCACTCTAAACCATATCCCTGGGATGGCCTCCTACTAGCTGGCCTCCACCTCTAGCGGCCTGGACTCTACCTCTAACGGCCTGAACTCTACCTCTAGCTCCTTGACCTCTACCTCTGGCTCCCTGACCCCTACCTCTAGCTAGCTGTGCAGGCGGTGCCAGAATCATGGTACGAGAACCCTGCTGCTGTGGCTGAACACCCACTAATCTTGGATAGGTCCTCCGGATATGCCCATACTCACCACACTCAAAACACCCATCCTGATATTGCGGTAGTGGAAACTGAGACTGTCCCTAATGAGTTGACTGACCGCGATAATAACTATGAAGAGGAGGTACTCTGATAAGAGCTGGTGGTGCACTATAAACTGGCATCCCTAAAGGAAGTACATAAGGACCACGTCTCCCTAAAGCTCTATGGGATGTCTAAAGTGCTAAATGAAATGGCCTTGGAGGATGGACCCTACCAAAAGTACCCCTACCTCCAGATGAGGCCTCACCGAATCGACCGGAGTGACGAGGCCTCTTGTCAGACCCCTGACCACTCCCCTGAGCCAAAACCATCTTAATTCGTTTGGACACATTGGCTGCATCCTGGAAAGAAATCTTACTCTCGGTCTCCTTAGCCATCAATCTAATAGGCTGAGCAAGTCCCTCAATAAACTTCCTCACCCTCTCTCTCTCTCTCGGTAGGGAGTATAAGAAGAATGACGGGCCAAATCAACAAATCTAGTCTCGTACTGAGTGACAATCATAGAACTTTGCTGAAGGCACTCGAACTACCTCCGATAGTCCTCTCTCTGAGTGATAGGAAGATACTTCTCCAGAAATAGCTGAGAAAACTGGTCCCAAGTAAGAGTTGGCGACTCAACTGGCCTGGCCAAATAAAAATCCCTCCACAATTTCTTAGCAGAACCTGGCAAACGAAAGGTAGCAAAGTCGACCCCATTGGTCTCCACTATCTCCATGTTCCGTAATACCTAATGACAACTGTCCAGATAGTCTTGGGGATCGTCTGAAGGTGTACCGCCATATTGTATAATACCTCATGACAATTGTCCAGATAGCCATGGGGATCCTCTGAAGGTGTACCGCCATACTGAGTCGCATTTGAAATAGGTTGAGTGCCTGGGGCTTAATCAATGCAAAAGTCAATATCCTTGTCGGGTTGCATCCCCGGCAGGTCTGTAGGAAATACCTCTGGGAACTCCCAAACAACTAGTACATAATCCATGGAAGGAACCTCCGTACTAGAATCACGAACATAATCCAGATAAGCCAAACACCCCTTCTCGACCATACTCCGAGCCTTCATATAAGAGATAACCCTACTGGTAGAATGACCAGAAGTCCCTCTCCACTCTAATCGAGGCAACCTCGACAATGCTAAGGTGACGGTCTTGGCATGACAGTCTAATATAGCATGATAAGGTGACAGCCCATCCTTCCCCAAAATAACATCGAAATCAACCATATCGAGAAGTAGTAGATCTACGCTAGTCTCAAGACACCCAATAATAACCATGCACGAGCGAAAGACACGATCTACAATAATAGAATTCCCTATCGGTATGGACATATACATAGGAGCACTCAAAGAATCACAAGGCACAACCAAATATAAAGCAAAATAAGATGATACATAGGAGTATGTAGACCCTGGATCAAATAGAACTGAAGCATCTCTACTACAAACTGTAATAGTACCTATGATAACAGCATCGGATGACTCAGCCTCAGGCCTAGCTAGGAAAGCATAACATCGGGGCTGGGCCCCACCAATCTAAACCATATCCCTGGGATGGCCTCCTACTAGCTAGCCTCCACCTCTAGCGGCCTGGCCTCTACCTCTAACGGCCTGAACTCCACCTCTAGCTCCTTGACCTTTACTTCTGGCTCCCTGACCCCTACCTCTAGCTAGTTGTGCAGGCAGTGCCATAATCATGGTACGAGAACCCTGCTGCTGTGGCTAAACACCCACTAATCTTGGACAGGTCCTCCGGATATGCCCATACTCACCACACTCAAAACACCCATCCTGATATTGTGGTAGTGGAAACTAAGACTATCCCTAATGAGTTGACTGACCGCGATAATAACTATGAAGAGGAGGTACTCTGATAAGAGCTGGTGGTGCACTATAAACTGGCATCCCTAAAGGAGGTACATACGGACCACGTCTCCCTAAAGCTCCATGGGATGTCTAAAGTGCTAAATGAAATGGCCTTGGAGGATGGCCCCTACCAAAAGTACCCCTGCTTCCAGATGAGGCCTCACTGAATCGACCGGAGTGACGAGGCCTCTTGTCAGACCCCTGACCACTCCCCTGAGCCAAAACCATCTCAATTCGTTTGGACATATTGGCTGCATCCTAGAAAGAAATCTTACTCTCGATCTCCTTAGCCATCAATCTGATAGGCTGAGCAAGTCCCTCAATAAACTTCTTCACCCTGTCTCTCTCTCGGTAGGGAGTATAAGAAGAGAATGACGGGCCAAATCAACAAATCTAGACTCGTACTGCGTGACAATCATAGAACTTTGCTGAAGGCACTCGAACTACCTCCGATAGTCCTCTCTCTGAGTGATAGGAAGATACTTCTCCAGAAATAGCTGAGAAAACTGGTCCCAAGTAAGAGTTGGCGACTCAACTGGCCTGGCCAAACAAAAATCCCTCCACAATTTCTTAGCAGAACCTAGCAAACGAAAGGTAGCAAAGTCGACCCCATTGGTCTCCACTATCTCCATGTTCCATAATACCTCATGACAATTGTCCAGATAGTCTTGGGATCATCTGAAGGTGTACCGCCATATTCTATAATACCTCATGACAATTGTCCAGGTAGCCATGGGGATCCTCTGAAGGTGTACCGCCATACTGAGTCGCATTTGAAATAGGTTGAGTGCCTGGGGCCAAATCAATGCAAAAGTCAATATCCTTGTCGGGTGGCATCCCCGGCAGGTCTGTAGGAAATACTTCTGGAAACTCCCGAACAACTAGTACATAATCCATGGAAGGAACCTCCGTACTAGAATCACGAACATAAGCTAGATAAGCCAAACACCCCTTCTCGACCATACTCCAAGCCTTCATATAAGAGATAACCCTACTGGTAGAATGACCAGAAGTCCCTCTCCACTCTAATCGAGGCAACCTCGACAATGCTAAGGTGACGTACTTGGCGTGACAGTCTAATATAGCATGATAAGGTGACAGCCAATCCTTCCCCAAAATAACATCGAAATCAACCATATCGAGAAGTAGGAGATCTACGCTAGTCTCAAGACACCCAATAATAACCATGCACGAGCGAAAGACACGATCTACAATAATAGAATTCCCCATCGGTGTGGACATATACATATGAGCACTCAAAGAATCACGAGGCACAACCAAATATAAAGCAAAATAAGATGACACATAGGAGTATGTAGACCCTAGATCAAATAGAACTGAAGCATCTCTACTGCAAACTGTAATAGTACCTATGATAACAGCATCGGATGACTCAGCATCAGGCCTAGCTGGGAAAGCTTAACATCGGGGCTGGGCCCCACCACTCTAAACCATATCCCTGGGATGGCCTCCTACTAGTTGGACTCTACCTCTAATGGCCTAAACTCCACCTCTAGCTCCTTGACCTCTACCTCTGGCTCCCTGACCCCTACCTCTAGCTAGCTATGCAGGCGGTGCCAGAATTATGGTACGGGAACCCTGCTGCTGTGGCTGAACACCCACTAATCTTGGACAGGTCCTCCAGATATGCCCATACTTACCACACTCAAAACACCCATCCTGATACTGCGGTAGTGGAAACTGAGACTATCCCTGACGAGTCGACTGACCGCGATAATAACTATGAAGAGGAGGTGCTCTGATAAGAGCTGGTGGTGCACTATAAACTGGCATCCCTAAAGGAGGTACATAAGGACCACGTCTCCCTAAAGCTCCATGGGATGTCTAAAGTGCTAAATGAAATGGCCTTGGAGGATGGCCCCTACCAAAAGTACCCCTGCCTCCAGATGAGGCCTCACTGAATCGACCGGAGTGACGAGGCCTCTTGTCAGACCCCTGACCACTCCCCTGAGCCAAAACCATCTCAATTCTTCTGGACACATTGGCTGCATCCTGGAAAGAAATCTTACTCCCGGTCTCCTTAGACATCAATCTGATAGGCTGAGCAAGTCCCTCAATAAACTTCCTTACCCTCTCTTTCTCTCTCTCGGTAGGGAGTATAAGAAGAGAATGACGGGCAAAATCAACAAATGTAGTCTCGTACTGAGTGACAATCATAGAACTCTACTGAAGGCACTCGAACTACCTTCGATAGTCCTCTCTCTAAGTGATAGGAAGATAATTCTCCAGAAATAGCTGAGAAAACTGGTCCCAAGTAAGAGCTGGCGACACAACTGGTCTGGCCAAACAAAAATCCCTCCACAATTTCTTAGCGGAACCTGGCAAACGAAAGGTAGCAAAGTCGACCCCATTGGAATCTACTATCCCCATGTTCCGTAATACCTCATGACAACTGTCCAGATAGTCTTGGGGATCGTCTGAAGGTGTACCGCCATATTCTATAATACCTCATGACAATTGTCTAGATAGTCATGGGGATCCTCTGAAGGAGTACCGCCATACTGAGTCGCATTTGAAATAGGTTGAGTGCCTGGGGCCAAATCAATGCAAAAGTCAATATCCCTGTCGGGTGGCATCCCCGGCAGGTCTTTAGGAAATACCTCTGGGAACTCCCGACCAACTAGTACTTAATCCATGGAAGGAACCTCCGTACTAGAATCACGAACATAAGCCAGATAAGCCAAACACCCCTTCTCGACCATACGCCAAACCTTCAAATAAGATATAACCCTACTGGTTGAATGACCAGAAGTCCCTCTCCACTCTAATCGAGGCAACCCCGATAATGCTAAGGTGACGATCTTGGCATGACAGTCTAATATAGCATGATAAGGTGACAACCAATCCTTCCCCAAAATAACATCGAAATCAACCATATCGAGAAGTAGGAGATCTACGCTAGTCTCAAGACACCCAATAATAACCATGCACGAGGGAAAGACATGATCTACAATAATAGAATTCCCCATCGGTGTGGACATATACACAAGAGCACTCAAAGAATCACGAGGCACAACCAAATATAAAGCAAAATAAGATGACACATAGGAGTATGTAGACCCTGGATCATATAGAACTGAAGCATCTCTACTGCAAACTGAAACAATACCTATGATAACAGCATCGGATGACTCAGCCTCAGGCCTAGCTGGGAAAGCATAACATCGGGGCTGGGCCCCACCACTCTAAACCATATCCTTGGGATGGCCTCCTACTAGCTGGCCTCCACCTCTAGCGGCCTGGACTCTACCTCTAACGGCCTAAACTCTACCTCTACCTCCTTGACCTCTACCTTTGGCTCCCTGACCCCTGCCTATAGCTAGCTTGCAGGCGGTGCCAGAATCATGGTACGAGAACCCTGCTGTTGTGGCTGAACACCCACTAATCTTGGACAGGTCCTCCGGATATGCCCATACTCACCATACTCAAAACACCCATCCTGATACTACAGTAGTAGAAACTGAGACTGTCCCTAACAAGTCGACTAACCGCGATAATAACTATGAAGAGGAGGTGCTCTGATAAGAGCTGGTGGTGCACTATAAACTAGCATCCCTAAAGGAGGTACATAAGGACCACGTCTCCCTAAAGCTCCATGGGATGTCTAAAGTGCTAAATGAAACGGCCTTGGAGGATGGCCCCTACCAAAAGTACCCCTGCCTCTAGATGAGGCCTCACTGAATCGACCGGAGTGACGAGGCCTCTTGTCAGACCCCTGACCACTCCCATGAGCCAAAACCATCTCAATTTGTCTGGACACATTGGCTGCATCCTGGAAAGAAATCTTACTCCCGATCTTCTTAGCCATCAATCTGATAGGCTGAGCAAGTCCCTCAATAAACTTTCTCACCCTCTCTCTCTCTCTCGGTAGGGAGTATAAGAAGAAAGACGGGCCAAATCAACAAATCTAGTCTCGTACTGAGTGACAATCATAGAACTTTGCTGAAGGCACTCGAACTACCTCCGATAGTCCTCTCTCTGAGTGATAGGAAGATACTTCTCCAGAAATAGCTGAGAAAACTGGTCCCAAGTAAGAGCTGGCGACCCAACTGGCCTGGCCAAACAAAAATCCCACAATTTCTTACCGGAACCTGGCAAACGAAAGGTAGCAAAGTCAACCTCATTGGTCTCCACTATCCCCATGTTTCGTAATACCTCGTGACAACTGTCCAGATAGTCTTGGGGATCGTCTGAAGGTGTACCGCCATATTCTATAATACCTCATGACAATTGTCGATATAGTCTTGGGGATCCTTTGAAGGTGTACCGCCATACTGAGTGGTGAAAAGCTTGGTAAACCTATCCAATCTCTACAAAGCCTCAGAAGACATAGCTGATCCATCGTCGATCTATGCTGAAACACCTGGCTAAACTACCCCAACTGGCTGACCTGCTGGTGTCGAAAACTGGGGAGCAATCTGCTTCAGAGTGTGAGTAGCGGGAGTCTGGGCTTCTCCCCCAGCCTACTACAGGAAATGTGTCGGCCCAAGCAACACTATCCATAAGGCCCACTAGACGGACCAAAGCATCCTGAAGTATCAGGGTAGCGATGAACCCCTCTGGAACCTAAGCTGGCCCTGATGGAACGGTCTGGGCTGGAGCCTCCTGATCAATCTTTACCTGGGGCTCTACCGCTGGTGCTGCTGCTTGAGCTCTAGGCTGAGCCCTGCCCCTACCTTAGCCTCTAGCACGGCCTCAACCTCGTCCTCTGCCCCTCGTGGGAGCTGCCACTGCGGCTCTGGATACTGCATAACTGAAGAAGTGGTACATGTTATCACCATATGTGAAGAACAAGAGTAGATAGTTCAATCAGCATTGAGAGATCAAATTGCACGACAGAGAAGAATAGAAGTGAAATTGTTCCTAAACTCTGTAGCCTCTGGGGGATAAGCACAGACGTCTCCGTACTAATCTCTCAGACTCTACCTAGCTTGTCCGTAAATTGTGAGACGTAGGCAACCTAGTGAATTGATACCAACATGTAACAATCCAGATTCCCACCCTCGGGACCATGATGGTGCCTAACATCACACTTTCTAGGCAAGACAACATTAGAGGGTCATTAACCAATTTTCTTTATAACTCAGTGAATAAGAGTAGTCAATTTAAAACTAGTGATCATAATTGCGGAAGTAAGTAAATAGTTTCTTTATATATAGATAGTATAACTGATATTATCACTATTACTATCCAGAATTCGGTGTCACAATTCCACGAACATACTATGAAGATCTACAAACATAGGTCTGAAAGAAATTATATCTATTTTGAAAGGAAAAAAATAGGAATGGAGAAACATATGAGGGGACACCAGCAGTACTACCTTGGGTCTCCTAGATGAAGTGTCTGCCACTGACTTCTCGATCGGCCACTACCAGCTCCAAAATCTGCACAGAAAGTATAGAGTGAAGTATCAGTACAACCAACCCCATGTACTGGTAAGTACCGAGCCTAACCTCAACGAGGTAATAACGAGGACAGCGGGGCAATTTCAATATAACCCGTATATAATGTTTATAAAGCAGAAAGAAATACGAAACAAAATGAAAAAGTAACTTGCAAGGAAAGAATACAGAACTCTGGTATCTCATCAGTAACCAGCTATAACCAATCCTTAAATGTAAAGACAAATTATAGAATAACTTGCACGGTAGAAGAGAGGTATATAAACACATAAGCCGATGCGACGTGCATCCCGATCCCACCATATAATCAATATCAATATGAATGTTTACCCTTAGTACTCCATTTCAATCCATCCTTATTCCTCCTGTTGTGGCGTGCAACCCGATCCCACCATTCAATAGTAATTCGCCCTTATTTCTCCTCAACATACCACCCTTATTACTCATGTTGCGGCGTGCAATCCGATCCCACCAGACAATAGCATTTCACCCTTATTCCTCCTCAATATATCACCTTTATATCTCATGTTGCGGCGCGCAACCCGATCCCACCATATCAGTATCAATCACACAATAAGAGCAGAAATTGCACAATTTAGCTCAAACCCTCTACAATATTTAAGCCTCAAACCAAAGTAAATAAAAGGCTATAAAATTATGAAATTTTGCTCAATTAATACTATACAGCGAGACCAACCAAAATATACCATGAAACATCAATAAACCAACTTAACCCAATAATGAAATACAATAAAACTATGGAATAATTAATACCTTCAATAAAGAAAACAACATCTAACAAGAAGCAATTAAACATGGAAACACCAATAAGCATGTAGTAGTTAAGACAGGAAGACAATATATCAAGAACGGGGAAAGAAACAGGATAAACAGATAATCTAGCGGCGCATAGGTACTCGTCACCTCACCGATACACCACATTCATGGATTTTCATATAGCAATTAAGTCGGGGATCCTTAATCCCTTAAGTCAAAGTTAAACACAATACTTACCTCAATTCAACGGCCAACTCAATGCTTAATTACCGCTTTTCCTCTAGTTTCCACCTCCGAACCACTCGTATCTAGTCATAATTAACTTAACAACATCAATTATCGCTAAAGAAGTCAATTCCAATAAATAATTATAAGTTTTCCAACATTTTTCCCAAAAAGTCAAAAACCGACCCTGGGCTCTCTTGGTCAAAACTCGAAATTTGAACCAAAACCCGATGACCCATTCACCTCTGATCCCGGATATCTAATTGTTTTTGGAATCCGACCTCAATTTGAGGTCTAAATTTCCAAATTTCAGAATTCCTAAGTTCTACCCAAAAATCCCTAATTCCACCATAAAAACCTTAGATTCTAGGTTGAAATCTTGTAAAAAGAAGTGAAAGATTGAAAGAAATGTGTTAAGAATCATCTATCTATGATTTGGGGAAGAAATGGCCTTTGGAAAATCGCCTCTTAAGGTTTAGGTTTTGAAATTTCTGAAAATGAATCAAAAATCCTGTCTAAGTCTCTTTTACACAGCTGCAGATGTCGCATTTGCGATCTGAGCTTCGCAAATGCGAAGAAGCTATTGCAATTGCGAAGCCCTTCACAGTCCTGCTGCCTTCACAAATACGAGGAAAGTGTCGCAATTGCGATCACTGAACCTCGCAAATGCGAGTAAAAGATCGCATTTGTGATCCTTATCCCTCCCAGACTCCAGTTGTGAAGGTAACCTCACAAATGCGAGAACTACTGGCCAGCTTTCCTTCGCATTTGTGATGAAAGCCTCGCAAATACGGAACCTGCAAGTTTCGCAATTGCGATGTCTTATCTCGCAAAATTTTCTAAGTTCCAAAACACCTTGTAGCCTATCTGAAACTCACCTGAGATCTCGGGGCTCCAAACCAAATATGCATACAAGTCTTAGAACATCATACGAACTTACTCACGCGATCAAATCGCCAAAATAACATCTAGAACTGCGAATTTAACACCAAATCACATGAAATTCTTAAGAACACTTTGAAATTCCTCTTTACTCAACCGGATACCCGAATCTCGTCAAATCAACTCTGATTTTCACCAAATTTTACATACATGACTCAAATATTATATTAAACCTGTATCGGACTCCGAAACTAAAATACAGGCCACATACCAATAAAATCGAACATTAATCAATTTCTTTAAGTCATTAGATTTTCAGACTTACAATTTTTAACAAAAATTCATTATTCAGGCTACCTACGAATCTGATTCCGGGCATACGCCGAGGTTCTATATTTCAATACGAACCTACCGGGACAGTCAAAGTATGAGTTCGGGTCCGTTTACTCAAAATGTTGACTGAAGTCAATTAAATCCACTTTTAAAGGCAAATATTATTATTTTTCTCAAATTTTCACATAAAGGATTTCCGAAAATGCGCCCGAACTGTGCACACAAATCGAAGAGAGATAAAATGGAATTTTGAAAGCCTCGGAATACGAGATGACTTTTTAGGTCATCACACACCAAATATTAACATTTGAGTTACTGAATTAAAATTTAATATAAATAAAAATATAAGGTTCAAATGAAAACTTATGGATTCAGTTGAACTATAGCTCTAATCGTAGACACACCCCTCTGAACACCTAATTTTTGTACTATTTAACACCTCCTAAAGTTATTAGTGTTTTGTTATTTTAATTATTTTTCTCAATTTTTGAGATTTTAATTGCATATTTCCTATCATAAAATACTAAAAAAAATAGTTCTTTCTTCATTTGTGCATTTTAAGAATTAACTAGCTGTACAGTTGGTGAATTAATCTAGTTAATTGATCATTAGAATAAGTTATTTAATTAATTTATTTGTATAAAATTAGTTTAATAAGTAGGATTAAGGAAGAAATTTGGCCAAATTTGAAAGAAAAAGTGTCCAAGAGTGCAAGATAAAGGGCTGTCATTGAAAGGGTCTGAAACTACATAGTTTTGCCTCAAAATTACGTCGTTTCACTAAATGAAACAATATCAAATCATACCCATCCATTCCATCTTGATCCAATGGATCTCATTCACTCTTGGTTTAGGTATTTAAAGCCTCAAAAATCTGAAAATTATCCTTATTTTCACCCATAATTCTTTTCTCCTTCTTCTCTCTTCTCTCTCTCTCTTCACTCTCTCTATGCCGCCCCAGCTCCGCCCACCGCCGCCGGCCGGAAATCGCCGCCGCCGGCGGACTACCTCCAAACACCTCCAAATTCACACTATGTAATCTCCACAACTTCCGCCTTCCATATCTCCGAACCAAATTCTTCAAAAATCCCTCAAACTCCTTGAATCTTAGATCTAGGAAAATTTTCCATCACTTTTTGCTCAAATTCTTGAAGCTCCAACCACTACCGCCCCACAATACTTACATTAGTGGATAGAGCTCCTCAAAATCTAGCTATTGGTGCCCATTTCACCCTGAAAATCCGGCGAACGAAATCCGGCCAAATTCCGACGACCTCCCCGAACACCCTCTTTTGGCATACCACCATTTTTCGGCAACTTGAATTATAAAATGGTAAAAATTCTATTATTTTTCGTGGCTGATTTTTTATTTTATTTTTATTTTTTCAGATTTTATTTTGTCTATTATTAATTATTTTAGCATTAGTTTTTGAAGTTTGAAATGTTAAATTTTCTGTTTTTGCACTTGTTGAAGTAGTAAAATAGTTTTGTATTGATAAAAGTGAGGTAGTGAAAAATACTTAAGAGTATATGGTACTTGTTGGGTTGTTTATTTGCTGCTGAAGACTCTTTGAGTACAACACTCAAAAGTCAAATTGTTTGGTAAGAAAATGTAGATCTTTGGACAGTGTTTGAATAAAAGTCTGTCTTTGAATAGTGGAGAGCAGATTTGTTTGAAATACTTGACAAGATTTGAACCAAAAAGTCTGGCCTTTTGAATTTAAGAGCAGATTTTATAGAAAAATCTGTCAAAAAGATTGATTTTTAATTTTTTAAAATAGCTGGTTGTTTTGATATATAGGGGGGACTCCATCACATTTGAAAGGGAGCTTTTGATAATTGCTCTACACACTAAAAAGAAAAAGAAAAAAAAATCAGTAGCTATAATATTCCTTAGCAATTTTTGTGAGTTGATTCTTAAGTGAAAAACTTGTTTAAGGAAAATAGAGTAGTCTTGAAATATTTTTCTGGAGTTACATAATTGTACTGTTTTGCTGGGGTATTTCTAGTTTATTTTCTTGGGTTTGAATCTGCCAGTTGTCGCTGTCTTTTGCTGTTGTTCCTGCCCGTTTAATTGTTTTGCTGTTGATTTTGGAAAGAGCTGACTCTGCTGTATTTGTTCTTCTTTCTGCTGTCCAGGTAATTTTCGGACCATGTAAACTCATAAAATCGAGTTGGAATGAAAGATAATGATACTGGGAAATATTAGTAGCTTCATCCTTCTATTGTAATTCATTTTTATATTCTCTTGAATGTTTGATAATGTTTTAACGATATGTTAATTAATTAAATTGTGTTAAGCATCTTTAATTATTTTTATTTTTGTAAAGCATTAGATATAATTCCATTGGCATTTCGTTGTCTGAAAGGAGCATATATATTAAAATTTGAATCCTTGTAGTCATGTTTGTCCCTTTGTTGTCACCAAGCTAAGTTTTTATTATTATTATATTTTAGAGTCCCAATAATCTTTTTTTTATCTCATAAAAAATACTTATTTAGTAAGGTAGTTAAGTTGTAGATTAGAAAGACAATCTGTAAACTTATTTTTGTAAACAGTTGGCTACGGATTGCAAATAGCAAGATTGGGCCAAATCTGTAACATAGCTTTAAAAGGCCATATTTGCAAATTTAAAGTCCAAAAGCATATGGGCTTTTGGATTTTGTCTTGGACATGAGCTCATTTGACTCCATCAACCCAATAGTGGGCTGCCTCATTCAATGTCAAGACAAGCCTACATCTTACTAGTGTTAAGCAATGTCAATTAATAATTTTCTCTCATTAGTCTCATATTTTAAATTAGTACTCATAACAATAATTTTCTCTCATTAGTTAAGTTGTAGATTATTATTCAAATCTTTTCTTTATTTTTTTTTTTAAAAAAATAAATAAAAACGGACATAAGAAAAGCATAAAAATCAAATAAATCACAGTTTATCCAAGTGTAATTCAAGCCAAATGTAGTTAATAAAGCGACCGTGCTAGAACCACGGGACTCAGGGAATGCCTTACACCTCTCCCCGGTCAACAGAATTCCTTATCCGGACTTTGTTTCCGCAGACCAATAATAATAGAGTCAAACCTTCCTTTGAATAGGGATTCAAATAAAAGGTGACTTGGAACACCGGCAAAAATCAATTTCAGGTGGCGACTCTGTAAATAAAATAATCTCTATTCAAAATTGTCACTTTAATTGGAAAAACTCTTTAACCCGCAATCTATAACCCACATCATCTTTTGGAGGGGTAAAAAGGGGTGTGACAACCCCTCGTTATAGTACAATTTTAAGGAAGTGAATATATTAATTTTTGATCATCTCCATTACTTATCATGCCAACACCAAACCACAAAAAAAAAATTACACAAAAACAGAAAGAGGTCGAGAATGATTTTTTTATTTTAATTTTTGTTGGTTTGGTTTAATTTACATAGCAAACGAACACAATTAGTTTGGTTTGATAAATAAAAATATCCTAACCAAACTTGACATTTATACACGCACACACCTAACACCAACATATTATTTTAGTCACAAGAAGCATGTGGATTGGACGAACTGAGCTTGCTTGCTGAGCCTGTAAAGTATAGGGCTTCTATAATTATGAAAGATGTATCAAAAGTATAATGGACCATCAATAAGAATACTTTCGCATGGTATTACAGTCAGACTTCTCTATAATAACATTCCTATATAACAATTATAAATCATTCATTATAAAAGTCAAGTTTTTCTTCGAATCGACTTTTTAAGTTATATTTACCTTTCTATAACAGTTTTTTACCTATAACAGCATTATCCATATTTATGACAGAACACTCTTTGTAAAATTATCCTTCTATATAACCATATAGAATATTTAAGATTACTAATAATAGTTTTAAAAATATACACACAATTTTTTCCATTAATAAAGTTTATATCTTGCATAAGATATAAGATTTGAAGATTTGCACATGATATCTTTTT
This sequence comes from Nicotiana sylvestris, assembly GCF_000393655.2. NCBI lineage: Eukaryota > Viridiplantae > Streptophyta > Magnoliopsida > Solanales > Solanaceae > Nicotiana > Nicotiana sylvestris. Next base: position 168,283,189 of record NC_091063.1, read on the forward strand.
TATTGGACAAATTTCAAAAAATATTTAGATAGAAAATCTAACTATTAAGCTCTTAGATTGTCTTCAATGGAAAGCTATTGGATATATTTTTGCCAAAAATTTGGACAAAAGTCTTCGGTAATTCAAGCGTTATATCGCTATTAAGAGAATAAAATCTTTCGAAACAAGCTACAATTAAAAAGTTTTTCCATCAATCTTGAAAGAATTTATTTTTCTAGGTAACTTTAAAATGTCTGCCTTAGAGTTTAAATCTGTATACGTTTAGTTATGAATTTATTAATAATGTATTAACTTTCTTAATATTTAACTAGTGAAATATGCATATCTTTTAAGATTTTAAACTTGAATAATTTTTTTTATTTAATATGTAACATTAAAAAAGAAAAAATAACTAATTTTTGGATAATTTATATATATATAACGGACAAAAAATATTTAAATATCAAATGTTGTTATAGATGTATAACAGTCATTCACTATAAAAGTTAAAAATTATCAGAACAAATGGGACTATTATAGAGAGGGTTGACAAGTAGTAGGTAGGAGTACGATTCTAAATCTATCCCCCCTTCTTTTCCATTATAATCATAGGCGGAGGCGGAGCCACAGTGCTGATTGCAGGTTCGGTCGAACCCAATAGCTTTCAAATCATGTATTTGTCTTAAAAGTTTCATTAAATATATATAAATTATTAATTTAGAATCCAGTAACGTAAAATAATTATGATCCCGAACCCATAAGCTTGAAATCCCGGTTCTGCCTCAGATTATAATGGTAAATCTTCTTAATTTGATATGCCTTTAATCCAATATATTAATAGTTATAGTTTACTAATGTATATGTTCTATTTACTAATCATCTGAACTTTGTTTCTTTGGAGAAGGTGTGAGATTAGAACTTATTCTAATTAAGCTGATAGGAGTACGTTTTTGCATTGAATATTTCAGTGTGAGCTTCACTCTTTTTCATGAAAAGTACCTTACTGAAAATTTCTGAGCAATCCATAATCATAAGCAGAAGCTATTTCCTCCTGTCCACTTTACTTGATTTTTTAGCCTTTTTTTTTTTTGTAGTATATAGTATTTAATTTTTTTAAATATCAGAGAGGAATTAACTTTTTTTTTAAGTTGTCCTTGGAGTAAAGTGCCAAATTATATTTATTGTATTTTTAATGAACAAATTAAAATTAATATAGTCAATTTCATTGTTAATTTATATTAAAATATGAATTTTGTAATATATATGAAAACAGCCAAAAAATCAATTAAATTAATTAGGGATTAGTTTCTAATTTCATCAATTTATAGGTTCAAGACGGTTTTCTTTGGGCCGCACGTTTTTTTTTTTTAATGTTTGATATCTTCTACTATTTCTGTCAGTCACTAGTCCACAAGCACCTCTTTTTGACATAGTTTAATGTGACTTATCAATATCCCGAATATGTTAATGATGAAGGCATTGGGAATAAAACGACCTGTATAAATAATATATACGGTAATAAAAGTAGAATAATATATTAGCACTAAAATACGATAATTAACAAAAATAAAATAATAATAATAACACCAAAATTACGTGAAAAACTATTCTGAATACGAGAAAAAATAATTTAAGCAAGTGAAATGTAAAAAAAATTGTGAGCGTCTTGTGACTGGAAAAGAATTTTTCTTTGAAAACACCTAAACTACTTTGAAAGACACTTTTTTGAAAAATTTCTTGCAAGATTTTTTGAAAAATTCATGTGACATAATGTTCTTTTTTTCTTTTTTCTTTTTCGGAGCTC